>NC_142583.1:9425588-9729705 GCF_965207765.1 Zootoca vivipara | reverse complement strand
TCTTAAATGATTGGTATAGGAACACAAGAATGGCTTGTAAAAGCCATGTGGCCCGAGCTTCTTATGGGGAAAAGCAACACTGTGGCAATATTTCAGCATTTTACATGTAAATCCTATTCTTACAAGCTCTTGTTTGGTGGTATTGCATTTTAGGTATAGGTATAGGTATAGGGGCGCAGGTGGCGCTGTGGGTTAAACCACTGAGCCTAGGGCTTGCTGATCAGAAGGTCAGTGGTTCAAGTCCCTGGGACGGGGTGAGCTCCCATTGCTCGGTCCCAGCTCCTGCCAACCTAGCAGTTCGAAAGCACGTCAAAATGCAAGTAGATAAACAGCGTTTCCATGTGCTGCTCTGGTTTGCCAGAAGCCGCGTTGTCATGCTGGCCACATGACCTGGAAGCTGTACGCCAGCTCCCTCGGCCAATAATGCGAGATGAGCGCGCAACCCCAGAGTCAGTCACGACTGGACCTAATGGTCAGGGGTCCCTTTACCGTTACTTTATCCTAAAAGGAGGTGTGGTCGGTTGCTGGAGAAATTCATGTTGCAACATTTTGTCAAGATGAGCGCGCAACCCCAGAGTCAGTCATGACTGGACTTAATGGTCTTTACCTTTACCTTTACGGTACATATCCTTGGGCTCAGGGGCCAAATGCAATCCTCCCAGCCTCACTATCTGGCTGTAGAGACTCACAGTCTTCCCCCAGGCAAATTCCCATTTAACTGATAAGGAAATCAATCCATTGAAACTTCAAAGCAATTGCCATCATTATATTCTGAATAAACCACATCAGAGAAATATATAAGAAAACGAAACTGGGGAAGCTCTTCAAGAAAATGTAACCCCTTCCTGACACTGTCCTTTAAAAAAAAGCCACACACACACACACACATTCTGATTTGTGTTTTGTTTGTTATAAGAATTGCATAATTTCCTTCTGGGGATTTAAAATATTTAACTTCCATATATAAAGTGGGGTGCTTGGTGAATATGGAGATTCAGCCCACCCTTCCAGCAATGTGCTATAGCCTCACAGCAAAGTGGCAGAAGTCAAGTATCACCACTTTGCTTAGTCAAGTGTGGTCTAAAACACTGAGCCTCTTAGGCTTGCTGATCAGCAGTTCGAATCCGCACGATGAATCATAGAATCATAGAGTTGGAAGAGACCACAAGGGCCATCCAGTCCAACCCCCTGCCAAGCAGGAAACACCATCAAAGCATTCCTGATATATGGCTGTCAAGCCTCTGCTTAAAGACCTCCAAAGAAGGAGACCCCACCACACGCCTTGGCAGCAAATTCCACTGCCAAACAGCTCTTACTGTCTGGAAGATCTTCCTAATGTTTAGGTGGAATCTTCTTTCTTGTAGTTTGAATCCATTGTTCCATGTCTGCTTCTCTGGAGCAGCAGAAAACAACCTTTCTCCCTCCTCTATATGACATCCTTTTATATATTTGAACATGGCTATCATATCACCCCTTAACCTTCTCTTCTCCAGGCTAAACATACCCAGCTCCTGAGGTGAGCGCCTGTTGCTCTTGGCAAGTGGGGCACTTTGTACCCTTCAAACCCTCAATTTCACTCCAAATATTTGGGTGGACAGTGCTTTGACCCATCATAAATGGATAACATTACATGGGAGTGCTGATCAAGCAGCCAAGCTCTTGATATTCACACTGATATGGAGAGCCAGAACAATCAGAACAATATGGAACTGAGTTTTCTCCCTTCACACCATGGTCAATTTGTTCAGTTTCTGTTAATTGGTTCTCATGGGAAACTTACAGATTCTTGCTTCATACAATTAACTCAAGGCAGTGTCAATTTACTCTTGGCAGAAAGCCAAGGTCTGCCTGACCTGGAAACTACTCTCTGATTGGTTAACGACCAGCACTGAACTCTGTTATCTAGGAATGCTAGCACAGTTGTTTCTTGTTGGGTGTTAGGAGTAGGAGTGCTGTGTATGGTTGGAGAGAGAGAGACAGAGAGGATTTATTTTGCTTTGCTTTGTATGGAGAAACTCTGCTGCTTTTATTTTCTTTTAATAAATCCTGTAAATAGTTATTCTGCATCTAGCCGACTAGTCATTTCCACCTCAACTAGCTTCTGCGCTGTGCAGGAAAACTCTGCTACGTTTGGGCTAAAGCCACTAGAGCTATGCCTGACACTTCAAAATTCTAAGACAATTTACTTACCGTCTTGGGGTATTTATACCTGTTATGTTACCTAAACTGTGGAATTATTATTATTAGCTGTATTTGTGGAATTTTTCATGTTGACCTTTTTGTCGAGTTATGTAAATTCCACAGAGAATTCTGATGAAACATGAAGCAGTAGCCTATATAAGTCAAATAAATAGGTGCTAAGCAATCAGGAGGAAACATAAGGAAGAACTTTCTGACAGTAAGAGCTGTTCAACAGTAGAACAGAATCTCTTGGGAGGTTATGGACTAACCTTTCTTGGAGGTTGGATGGCCGTCTGCCATGGATGTTTTGAGGGAAATTCCTCCATTGCCAGGGGTTGGACAAGATGAGGCTTGGGGTCCCTTCCAACTCTACAATTCTCTGAATATAGCAAAAGAAAAACGTTGAGATCGTGGAACTCAGTGATACAGGGGCAATTGTATAACAGAGCACATAACCTGCTTGCTTTTATTTGTGAGCTCTCAACCATGAATGCAGAAATACCACACAGTGATCATTGATCAGCTTTGTCCTGTGATATTTTGCCATTAGAAAGAGCTTCACTTAAACTACTGCCAGAGAAACAACATCCAAAGTTGATGCTTCAGGAAACATGGCTTATGTATTACATGCTCAGCGAGGTAGAATATTGTATTTTTCTTTGCAAGTCCTCTTATATCTCACAAATTATAAGTAAGGCAAATGCAAAAATCTGCGGCTTGACAGGCTTACTGTGTAACAGCTATTTTATGCTATCTGCATGGGGAAACTTGATAGCAAACTCGGAATCTCATTTTGACTCTTAAGAAAAACAACGCAAGCCATTATGTTAATTGCCCGCAGGAAATGTCTACCTGTAGACGATGTTTTATTTCCCCTCCCCCCTTAGTTATGGTTTAGCACCACTCCTGGTACAACTTGCTTTGAAGTTATTAAAGCTTCCCAAGTGTAACAATAAGGGATTGCTGGGTTGCCATGTGAAGATACATTGCATTTGCAAGCAAGGTGCAGAGCTGTGAGAGGCAAGGTATAGCTGTGGTTGCTTCTGCCCTGTTCCCCAGTAGGTTGCTGAACCTCACCCATTAACTCACCTCTGTTGCATGTGAATCTTCCAGCTGTGCCCTGCAGCAGGTGTCAAGAGGAGGTGCAAGGGTACTGATGAAGGTGGCTAATATTTTTTGGCCCAATCCCCTTTGGAATCCAGGGGCACATCGGATGAAATCATGGTTGTTGGCCCCTCTCTGCTCATCCATCTGAGAACCAGGGACTGGGGCGATTTGCATTCCCACCAGGGTGTTGCGTTTAGCACTGTGTCATAAAATCATAGAGTTGGAAGAGACCACAAGGGCCATCCAGTCCAACCCCCTGCCAAGCAGGAAACACCATCAAAGCATTCTTGACATATGCCTGTCAAGCCTCTGCTTAAAGACCTCCAAAGAAGGAGACTCCACCACACTCCTTGGCAGCAAATTCCACTGCCGAACAGCTCTTACTGTCAGGAAGTTCTTCCTAATGTTTAGGTGGAATCTTCTTTCTTGTAGTTTGAATCCATTGCTCCGTGTCTGCTTCTCTGGAGCAGCAGAAAACAACCTTTCTTCCTCCTCTATATGACTTCTTTTATATATTTGAACATGGCTATCATATCACCCCTTAACCTTCTCATCTCCAGGCTACTTTACCTCCCTCTCCTTTTGCCAAAAATGGTTGGGTGGCGTTGGGCTGGGTGGGAGGACAAACCAGCCTCTCAATATTCAAAGCACGCCCCCCCCCAAGAATCATGGGAACTGTAGTTTGCTAAGGGTACTGGGAGTTGTAGCTCCATGAAGAATAAACTTGTAGGATTTTTACAAAAATTCACTGGTGTTTTTGGGTGGGGGGGTTGGGGAACGAATTTAATGCGTTCCGAATGCACATTCGTGTCGGAAAAAAATGTAGGTCGAATCCCATAGGAATGTATTGGGAGAAAAAAATTGTAAGTCAAAGCAACCCTATCTATAAATTTGTAAGTAGAAAAAATCCTATCTAAACCGCATCCAAGATGGTGGACGGAGCTCCGTTCGCAAGTAGAAACATTTGTAAGTAGAGGTACCTGTATGGTGTGCAAGCAGCCTTTGACTGGGGTATCTGTCATGACCTTGTAACCTTCTAAGATGAAAGTTGCAACCCGACAACCCAGCCATGAACTGGTCCATAATACCTCTTAACCCCCCCCTTTGCCCTCACACAGGGCCGTCTTAAGCGCCCCTCGCGCCATGGTGCGTCAGATCTCTCCGGCGCCCTCCCGCCCCATTCCCCAGTGTGGTGGGCGGGCGGGCAGCCACAGCGCGATCTCTCCGGCGCCCTCCCGCCCCGTTTCCCAGCGCGGTGGGCGGGTGGGCGCAGCTGCACGGCAGATTGGCCGGCCAGCGGGCGGGCGCAGCTCGCGGCGCCCTCCTGGCAGGCCGGCCCCATGGTGCCCTGCGCCACCCAGCCTATACGTAGGGCCAGCCCTGCCCTCACACCAGCTGAAACCAAGTGTAACTATACGTAACTCCGTTTGTGCATACTAATTCCCCCTTAACTCTTACAACAAAGATCCTTGGTGATCTTGTCAACATTTAGAGCACAATCTCCTCTTGTGAACCTGCACGTGAGTGATTTTGTGTTTCTTTTTATAAGGCACCATATACATAATAATAATAATAATAATAATAATAATAATAATAATAATTTATTTATACCCCGCCCATCTGGCTGGGTTTCCCCAGCCACTCTGGGCGGCTTCCAACTGAATATTAAAACAGTACAGCATCAAACATTAAAAACTTCCCTAAACAGGGCCGCCTTCAGTTGTCTTCTAAAAGTAAAATAGTTACTTATTGCCTTGACATCTGCTGGGAGGGCGTTCCACAGGACGGGTGCCACTACCAAGAAGGCCCTCTGTCTGGTTCCCTGTAACCTCACTTCTTGCAATGAGGGAACCGCCAGAAGGCCCTCGGTGCTGGATCTCAGTGTCCGGGCTGAATGGTGGGGGTGGAGACGCTCCTTCAGGTATACAGGACCGAGGCCATTAACATTAATGTTACTATACCAAGACCCAAGTTACAGGTTGCTCTCACCCCATGAGAGTTGATTCTAGTTGAGGATTGAGGGTTATGTAGGGAAGGCTTCTATAGCGATAGGCATAGAAAATTCTGGGTGTTTGGAGTAAAAAGTTTAGGGAAGCAGGAGTTTGCTCCCTTCCCTTCCCTTGGTGCCTAACTTTTATGGCTCTTCTCCTTCCCAGCTCATAGGGGAAATGAGTCACTAAGGAGAGAGATAGGTGAAGATAAGGAGATCAGCCATCAGCTCTCTGTTCTCTCCTGCCGTGAGCATACTGTGTAGGCTCAGTTAAAGAGATACAATCTTCCTTTACAGTCAGGACTGTTGAAATAGCTTGCTTCTGTTTTTCTCTTAATTGCCACCTCAATAACTCTAAACAGATGTTTAAATTAGAGTTGCCTAACTGCTGCAGCAATGCTAAATGTTTGATGCGGCCATACGGGCCTCCAGCACCACTGCCACATGCTTGCAATGCTAGCAATGCGATGCCGTCGTGTTTCGGTGGCACAACAGTTGGTGCAACCCATTTTAAGCACGTACTGCATCTGCAGTCTCAGCAAATCTGGAGTGGCCGTAAGCCCAGCGGTTTGCGAGCAGTGCATGCCTCAGAGGTCACCAATGCATGTCGAGCCTTTGCAGCAGCCTTTATATATTTCTAAAAGCTGAGCATAACTCAATTTTAAAGCCTCCTCTCTCTGCATAGTAGTCAGTATGTCCCCGTCTTCAGAGAAATCGGAATAATGCCGTTGTTTTCTGACAAGCATGTCATTTGTTTTACCGGTCTGCAGTTGATTAATTTGCAAATGATATTCCAATAAAGTACTTAGAAGTAGATAATTACAACTATATTAACAGTTACCGGAGAAGCAGATGGTATTCTGAGGAGCTGCCATGTAGAATTAGTGCTGATGCTCCGCTGTAATGTACCATATACCCCAGCAGCCCACAAACAATGAACTAAAATCCTGCTGATACTCCAGATTGCAACAAAACTGTGCTATTTTGCTTCATGCTCAGCCTTATCTGAATTGCTATGTGCCTTTTCTACTGCTCAGCAAGTTGGCACTTTTTATGGCCAGCTCCGTAACTCTGGAGTCCAGTACTTCTCAGTATTGAAAACACACTTTTCACATAGCAGCCAGGTGCCATTTCTGCGCCAATTCATCCCATATAAACATGGCCGTTCTAAACTATTTCACACTCCACAATGAGACAAATCTGTGCTTGTTGGAAAGTGTACAGTCAACTGAAAGCTGCAGCCAGTCATGGCTCTTTGAAAAGAGTAGCAATAAGTGGAGTTCCGTGATTCTTTCCTCCATTTTTTAAACCCAAAGCAGTTTGTGCAAGAGTGGAGAAAGAGCACTGGGCAGAGGCTGCTTTAACACTTATTCTCCGGTTCTGTTTCAACTAAAAATCACCCTCCACAAGTTGATTTTCCACTGTGTGTGTATGTGTAGAAATTGGTGCCTTGTATCTTTCCTTGCTGCATATAGATTAAATAGAATTTGTCTGTGTTAGCAGTGCAAAAAGCAGGAGGATTTCAGTAGGAGCAAATGTAAGGTTCTACAGTCACTTAGGCAGGAATAACCAGGAATGCACACATATAAGATTGGGGACACCTGTCTTACTAGCAGTACATGTGAAAAGGATCTAGGGGTCTTAGTAGACCACAAGCTTAACATGAGTCGACAGTGTGGTGCAGCAGTAAAAATGAAATTAAAAATGAATGCTATTCTAGGCTGCACCGACAGAAGTATAGTGTCCAGATCAAGGGAAGTAATAGCACCACTCTGTGACGTTGTGGGTTAAACTACAGAGTCTAGGGCTTGCTGATCAGAAGGTCGGCGGTTCGAATCCCTGCGACAGGGTGAGCTCCCGTTGCTCGGTCCCAGCTCCTGCCAACCTAGCAGTTCGAAAGCACGTCAAAGTGCAAGTAGATAAATAGGGACTGCTACAGCGGGAAGGTAAACGGTGTTTCCGTGTGCTGCTCTGGTTTGCCAGAAGCGGCTTTGTCATGCTGGCCACATGACCTGGAAGCTGTATGCCGGCTCCCTCGGCCAATAATGCGAGATGAGCGTGCAACCCCAGAGTCGGTCACGACTGGACCTAATGGTCAGGGGTCCCTTTACCTTTTTTATTCCGCCTTAGTCAGACCACACCTGGAATACTGTGTCCAGTTCTGGGCACCACAGTTTAATAAGGATATTGACAAGCTAGAATGTGTATAGATGAGGGTGACCAAGATGATCAAAGGCCTGGAAACCAAGCCCAATGAGGAACAGTTGAAGGAGCTGGGTATGTTTCACTTGGAAAAGAGGAGAGTGAGAGGAGATTTTATGATAACCATCTTCAAATATATCAAGGGCCTGGAAGATGGCCCTTCCAACATGGAAGATGGAGCAAGCTTGGTTTCTCCTGCTCTGGGTGGTAGGGCCTGAACCAACGGCTTCAAGTTACAAGAAAAGAGATTCTGACTGAACATCAGAAAGATCTTTCTGACAGTAAGAGCTGTTTGATAGTGGAATGGACTCCCTCAGAAAGTGGCAGGGTCCCCTTCCCTGGAGTTTTTAAAGCAGAGGTTGAATGGCCATCTGCCATGGATGCTTTAGTTGAGATTCCTGTTTTCCAGAGGGTGGAACTAGATGACCCTTCCAACTCTACAGTCCTGTGATGGAGAGTGATATCATTCTTTGGTATTATGGATAACAGTGTGTCAAGCCTGGAAGGAAAATTGGATAGGTGGGTACATTTAGAAAGCATGGCACCTGCTTTTTGGTGCCGCACTGTTACTGAGGGGTCACTACAGTTTTGTCAATCTGCATGCATCCATCAATGATATTTCCATAGAGTTGTAGAATTGGAAGGGACCCTCAGGATCATCTAGTCCAAAAGGCTGCAATGCATTTTGTAGCTGGTAGGTCAGAAGGTCAGAAAGAGGGATTTGCTTGGGCCCTAGAAAAGCTGAGTGTAACATTAATGCTGATGCAGAAGGATTTTTGCACACCTTTAGAACTGAACTGGGCAATTTTATAAGATAAAGGCATAGAAGATTTATTATTATTATTATTTTCAAATAATACTTTTAATGGGCTTTTCTTTGTAATATGTAGAAAGCACATTTGAAACTATTTTAGGTAGATCAGACTAATATTACTGAAAAACAAACAGAGCAAGATAAATGTTCAATCATGCCAGGTGGACAAATCCCTCAGACGAACAGCATCCTGAGATTTGCTTTCTGAGTTTAACCACAATACTAAGCACTATTCTGCTAGTACATCTTCTCTCCTTTTCTGCATGAACCACAAGTGTGAGAGGTTGTCTAGCAGAATATTTGGATCTATAATTGTAGTAGTAGCAATATAATGATGATGATGATGATGTAAATAAGAGCTTCTCTATTTTATCTGAGAATTTACACTACCTTTCCACTATTAGTAATTGCTTTCCTTAATTTTCCTTAATTTCCTTAATTTTCCGCTGCTTAAAAATAATAATCTCATTGTTCCCTAAGAAGCCGGAAGAATTTTATTAGGTATGGTGGAAAAAGAGCTAAACAAAAAGGATCAAAGATTTTTCTTATATGCTACCACAGCAGCCAGAATAATGTTAGCACAGAAATGGAAAACAATGATTGAGGAATGGAGAATGAAATTAATAGAATATATGGAGTTAGCAAAATTGACCGCAAGGATAAGAGATCAAAAAGATCAAAAGTTTTGGATGGACTGGAGTAAATTGATTGAATATGTAAAAAAGTATGGTAAAGATTTGAAAATACTGACAGGTTGTACATAATGCCGGCAATCATCAACATAAAAAATTCTCTGACCATAATAATTATAGGGAGAGTATAAGGCAAAAGGAACAGAGGTAAACGTAGGAAAGCAAAACAAAGAGGATATAGAAAAAAAACCAATGTAGAGAAGGAAAGAAGTCACAGGCTCGGCAGAGCATCAGTCTAGGTTGACAAACTGTAAAAATATAAGCTGTATATATGTATTTCTGTATTTATTTTGTTTTTTTCTTTGTTTATGTCTGTTATTTTTCTTTCTTTCCCCCCTTTTATCTATTGTTTTGTCCCTATATTATTGCAAAATAAAAATATTTTTTAAAAATAATAATAATCTCATATTCTTTTTTAAAAAAGCATATGGGTAACAATATTTTTCATGCATCTTAAAAATGTTATTGGAATCCAACTGTGCTATAGTGCTTTGGTGTTTCCATCTTTGGAGCTTAATTCTTTCAGTTAAATGGCAGTGGAATCCAGAAACCAAGCTGCATCTGTGCAAACTTTGCTGGCGCAGTGTGTTTAGAGCACATTACAGCACCAGCGGGACCTTTTCCATGCAAATAAAAATCAAATACACAGAGAAACGGATCTCTGGATTGGTTGTTTGGGTGTTTACATTTGGTCTAATAAATAACACTCAGGAAAAGCTGAGCTATAAAAAACAATTGTTAGAAATGTCTTTGAATTTTCTCTCGTGACTGGAGACTTTGTAATTTCTGCTTTTCTGATCCCGATTGGTCCGTGCAGCCAAAAGTGCTGCAAAGGAACAATTATTTCTTTTTTTTCTTTTTATAATAATTTTTTATTGATTTTAATATAAACAAAGACAAAACACAACATGATATATATATTCCATCCCTCCATCCTCCCTCCCCCCACCAGTCCACTTCTGCCACCAGTAGGACCCGTAGGTGTTGGGAGCCAAAGGCGGTCCATTTTAGGGCTGAGTTTGTCCTCCCCCCCCTCCACTCCAGGAGGTCAGGGGTGGAGTAGTAGTAAGGTTTGGATTTCCCCCAGCTGCTCCTTCAACACACACACATAAAACAAACAAATAATTTTTTCAATTCTTATTTCTTAACATTGTATTTGTGACTTCCTCGAATCTCTTCTTCCTGGTTTTCTTAGTATCTTATATGATTATGGCGGATTTTCTGATCTTAACTCAAAGTCTTTTCCTTCAAATATTCACTTTATCCTCCTCCTTCTTCATGCCCCCTCTCCACGGATCCCCTCCTGCCACGAGAGGAACCCGTGAGGTGCGGCCTTCCAATTATTTCTATGGAAGCAGCACAATGTAGGTGCACAGAACAGCAGTGGACTGTGTGGATCTTTTGTTACATAGTGGTAGTTGCACACAACTGAATGTCTTGCAAATAGTCTTATGAGATCAGAGACTGAAATATACTCAGAGTCAAGTAGTAATTTCATGCTCTTTATTTCAGCTCATAGGAACAGTGATTGAATTCCCCCCCCCCGAACCTCAGAGCCAGTGTGGTGTAGTGGTTAAGAGCGGTAGCCTTGTAATCTGGTGAACCAGGTTCGCGTCTCCGCTCCTCCACTTGCAACTGCTGGGTGACCTTGGGCTAGTCACACTTCTCTGAAGTCTCTCAGCCTCACTCACCTCACAGAATGTTTGCTGTGGGGGAGGAAGGGAAAGGAGAATGTTAGCCACATTGAGACTCCTTAAAAGGTAAAGGACCCCTGACAGTTAAGTCCAGTCATGAACGACTCTGGGGTTGTGGCGCTCATCTCACTTTACTGGCCGAGGGAGCCAACATTTGTCCGCAGACAGTTTTTCCAGGTCATGTGGCCAGCATGACTAAGCCACTTCTGGCGAACCAGAGCAGCGCACGGAAGCGCCGTTTACCTTCCCGCCAGAGCGGTACCTGTTTATCTACTTGCACTTTGATGTGCTTTCGAACTGGAGCAGGGTCCGAGCAACAGGAGCTCACCCCATCATGGGGATTCGAACCGCCGACCTTCCGATCGGCAAGCCCTAGGCTCAGTGGTTTAGACCACAGCGCCTCCCGCATCCCTACTCCTTAGGGATAAAGCGGGATATCAAATCCAAACTCCTCTTCCTCCTCCTCCTCTTCTCAGGCTTTATATACATTATTTACACAATGAGTACTGTCTGATTGGTTGATTATGTTTCCCTCCTGGAGCCTGATTGGGCTGCTGCTGCACTGTGCACTGTGGTTTGCAGGCTGTGGTGACTGGTGAAAATTGGGTGCCCCCACCTTGGTCTGGCATAAACACTTTCTGCTAGTATAAGGAACTGATGGGTGCAGCCCAGTGTGAGGAGATACCATTGAACATACACATATATTATTCCATAGGGGAAGAAATACATCACATATACTGCATTTTTGTTGTTGTTCCTGCTTTAAAACAGCTACCCAGGAGATTTTCAGTTACTTTAGAATACTGAACGCAAGTGTTAGAGCTATTGCTGCTTCAAGAATTGAAATTTGTATTCCTCATTTTTGTACTTCCTTTCATTTGAACATCCTGACCATGCGCCTTGTGATCCAATTTGTATTTTTGGAAAATTCTGCTGGAAGCAAAGCTGTAGTTATCTCCTGAAGTTCTTAGCTACGCATTGCTCCAGCTGTTTTGTGATGATAGCTGACTTTTGATGCATCATACAAGTATGTAGATCGTTGCTAATTTTATCTCTGTGCGGTTTGTGAAAGTTGGACTGTTGGCAGCTGTATAAAACAGTTGATAGCTTGAATGTTCTGCTTGTATGTTTTTTCTCTTGTATCAAATGCAATTCCACCTGTTGTTTCCCCTGGTTCTGCTGATACGTTTAACAAACAGAAAGTTAAAAAAAAGCACACACAGCAAAAAAGCTCATCAGAGCAATAACATTATTTATACACAGGAAAATTTGTTGGAGAAGGAACCCCAAAAACGATTTAATGGGGCCAAACACTGTGGTCTTCTGATATTTCTATTGGTACGTTGAAATTTGAGGTGTATGGGGTGTTAGAGGAGGAAAGGTGAGGAACATGCCATGCTTCTTCTGGGTTAGTTTGTCCACCTTTGGTCCCTACCCTGCACTCAACTCTCACCTGTGGCTCCTAGAAGCTTTCAGCACGTGAAGGCGGTCACACCCTGAGGGGGGGGGGGACTTTGACTGGCTGGCTAAAACAGGTGAGGATAGCCAATACGGTAGGTCTTAAATCCTTGGTGAGTTAGGGACTTCTGCTGCATGCAAAGACTGGCTTGGGCGTATGAGACCAATAGTGGGTCCAGCAGTCAAGGAGGTGGTTGCAGCACATGCCATAGAGCAGGCACCCCCAAACTGCGCCCCTCCAGATGTTTTGGCCTACAACTCCCATGATCCCTCGCTAACAGGACCAGTGATCAGGGAATATCTGGAGGGCCGAAGTTTGGGGATGCCTGCCGTAGAGGAAAGTGAGCGGAAGATGGTGTTCCGCTGTCTTTTGGGGTTGTTGTTGTTTAGTCGTTTAATCGTGTCCGACTCTTCGTGACCCCATGGACCATAGCACGCCAGGCACTCCTGTCTTCCACTGCCTCCCGCAGTTTGGTCAAACTCATATTCGTAGCTTCGAGAACACTGTCCAACCACCTCGTCCTCTGTCGTCCCCTTCTCCTAGTGCCCTCAATCTTTCCCAACATCAGGGTCTTTTCCAGGGAGTCTTCTCTTCTCATGAGGTGGCCAAAGTATTGGAGCCTCAGCTTCACGATCTGTCCTTCCAGTGAGCCTTTTGGGGTTATCTTCAGGCTAAAGAGTAAAACCCACACAAAGCTGAAGTGGAGTTCCTCCCTGGGGAGGTTACTGCTACTACAGTTTGACTTCACCCCCAGAGGTGTACTCCATTGTCTCTTGAGACAGAAGGATGCCAACAAAACTGAATTTCCTTGTTTTTATTGAGCCTTCCAATCCACACCCCTAAGTGCTTTCAGGAAGTAGGGGAAATTTTCCAGTCTTTTTCTGAACAGGAGGTGGGTTCAGCACTGCTTGCTTTGGTTAAAACATTACAAGTGTCTTTTATTTTCCTTTCTAAGCCTCAACTGCTCATACTCTCATGAGGCAAGACTACATTTCCTGGGGGCTGAGCTACAATGTGGGAATGGACGGCAGTTCCCAGGGGCAGTTTAAAAGCATTCTTCTGACTTCTATTGAACTTCCCACATGCAGCTATAGATAGGGATTGCTATCCCCATCCAGTGAATTTGACTGCTGACTCTATGCTATCTACCCTTAGCATTTATTTTCAGTGCCAAAGCTCAAAGCACTTTTCACATGCTTGCCATAAATGACACGGCTACTTAGACCAAATCTGGATCTGGCAAACCTGGAGCAGGATAGTAATTTATACAGTACTTCCCAGTGATACTTCCTTGTTTATTTCCTAGGACAGTGTTTCTCAACCTTTTTTGGGCCAAGGCACACTTGTTCCATGAAAAAATTCACGAGGCACACCACCATTAAAAAAGTTAAAAAATTTAACTCTGTGCCGCCCTATATTGACTATATAATTATGACTGTAAGAAACACTTGCCCATTGCTGTGTTGGTTGCAATCTCCTGTAATAAGGCTTCACAAGCCGCTCATTTCTCTGCCAGCACAATCCTTTGCTCAGCAAGTTTCAGGTTGAGCTCATCCAGCCAGCTTCTTTAAGTTTGTCTAAAACCACCCTCCCGTGGTGGTGGCTGTTGAGAGCTGCGCTCGCCCCGCGTCGTGACCTGGCCGGCTTCCTTTCCGGCGGGTTAGTGCTGTTTATTGGCGGCCGCCAGACACGTGACAATGCAAATCGCCCTTCTCGTCGCCGCACGTCGCGACACACCAGCCAGTGTCTCGCGGCACACTAGTGTGCCGCGGAACAGCGGTTGAGAAACGCTGTCCTAGGACACAATTTCTGAAACGCTACATGGATATATTCTGTGTGTGTTACGCTTTTCCTGTATCCCAATATACCTCTCCTTCCAATAGTACTCTGCGGAGTTATGTTCCATAGACAGTTCCTGTTTAACAAGATTATTTTCTCTTGTGCTCTGAAAATCCAGCAAACCTTGCAAAACCGTCTGATCCTTAGCACCATTCCTCCTCCAGGGACTTTACAAAAAACTCCTCTCTTCATTGTACCTCTACAGGAGACTAGTTCAGTCTCCAAAGGATTTAGACTGAAAATGGGCCTGCTGAGAATAGAAGGTGCAGCAGAGAAATGTCTTGCTCTCTGTGATGATGTTTAGTTTAGAAATCTTCACTTCAAAAGCATCAGGTCCTTTACAGCCTCCTGCGTAATTGAGCCTGAATGGCATGAAGGAGACGAGTTAAGCAATAAAGAGGAAATGCCCTGTGTGAGGTCTCTGGGACCAAAATCTCTTGATGCTGCTATGAAAATAAACCCAGAGTCTGAAATAAATGCAAAGTACGACACTACAGAGAATGTGCATTTATTCTGTTTGGCCTGGCTGAATTAGGGATCCTTGCTTTTTCTTTTTAACATCTTTTGTATTCTTCCAGTGTTAGTTTACGTGCTGCGAGAATGAATTAAGATTTTGTTACATAGAGTTTGGAAGAAGAATGTACTAATTGACACTGAAAGACCCCCATTTAACCTTTTGGCAGTCACAATTCACAAATGAGCACACTGGCATGTCCCAGGAGAGGAGGCAGGGGCTGCTTTCTCTTTCCTGGTCATTTTGCTGCTTCACTGAGCTTAGTGTGGTACCCAAAGCTGGGCTCATGGATTTGCGCTCTCCGGACAAAACATGTACTGCAACCAACATGTGTCCTATGGTTTACAGGTAATGGTTTGTCTGGATTCAAATGACATGCTAAGCCAGTGATGGGCAACCTTTTGAGCTTGGTGTGTCAAAATTTGCCAAAAAACTGAGCATAACTCAGGTGGTGTGTCACTTCGAGAGAAAAAACCCATAATTTCACAATATTTATAGTTTAAATAACAAAAATGTATAATTGTAATATATAACTGTATGCTGACCAAAGTTTTGAAGGTTTTTTTGGGTGTGTGTGCAAAAATTGCTTTGTTTTTTTTGGGGGGGGGATGCCCCAAAGCTGCTGCGCTTTTTGGGGGGAAAGAGAACATAAATAAAGGACAAATAATACCTTTGCTGGAACTAACACGCAGCACCGACATAGTCTGCCAAAACGCCAAAAAACCCAGCACAGAACAGGTTAAAAAATGAACGCTGTTACACCCAATCATAGCCTGCCAAAGTGCCAGAAAAAACAGCACAGAAAGGGTTAAAAAAACCAATCTCTGGCTACCAGCAGCAACAACAACAACAAAAAGGATTCGGGTTTTAACAGCGGAGACAAGCTGTAGCGTGAGGAGGAGCAGGAGAACAAATTGGGGGGGGGGGACAACAGCGCGAATGGGCCGATGGGGCATGTGCCAGCAGTGAGAGCTCTGCATGTCACAACTGACATGCGTGTCATAGGTTCGCCATCACTGTGCTAAGCCATGGGTAGGCAAACTAGGGCCCGGATGTGGCTCAATCGCCTTCTAAATCTGGCCCACGGACAGTCCGGGAATCAGCGTGTTTTTACATGAGTAGAATGTGGCCTTTAATTTAAAATGCATCTCTGGGTTATTTGTGGGGCATAGGAATTTGTTCATCCCCCCCCCCAAAAAAAATAGTCCGGCCCCCCACAATGTCTAAGGGACAGTGGACCAGCCCCCTGCTGAAAAAGTTTGCTGACCCCTGTGCTAAGCAAAGCCACGGCTTACTGCATTACAGTCCTAAGAAGAACAAAGCCGCTGCAGTCTCCTCTGTGAGATCCTGTTCATGTGCTCATGTGCACTAAGCCATGGTTTGCCTCAGTGTTACATGTGAATGAGTGTGTTAAGAGCTTGCTGTGCTCATGAAGCAGGAGTTGCCCTCCAGATATCGTTTGCCATCCTGGCTGGAGCTGGTGGGAGTTGGAGCCCAATATCTGCAAGTCCCCTACTGCTGACGCGAGGGCTGGAAGCTGGTACACTTATTATTAAAATAAAGAAAGTAATTCTTGGAAGTATTAAAAGTTTTATTATTTCTTTTTAATTTATAAAGTGCCTCTTTCCTTCTGATTAATCTCTCGTTCTGCTCTTTCTGGGGCTCTGCATTACTTTGATACCAGCCTCTCATTTAAAGCCGAGATTGCATCTGTTGTCTCATTCCTCTGCCCTTATCATTTCGAAATTAATTGCCCTCGGACATTTATACAGTCGAGTCCATCCCTGAAGAAGTGCCTTAAGTCATATTTATGTTGCTGTGCCTTGTCTAATTAATTGAAGTATGTGTGCTACTTCTTGTTCCCTTCCCCTTCTCCTTTCATTCTCCTTGTTTACTTTATTTTACTGTTTACTTTATTTTACTCTTTGTGTGTCCGTTTACTGCAGGAGAAACTTGTTGTGCTCATTCCATTGTATCAAATCTTCTCTGGTTGCTTCTGATGCCTCATTGGGCTTGCATACTACCTTGAAATCTCCCCCCACCCACCCACTGAGCTTTCTTCCTGAGACCCTTTCACCTTCCCAGACACACCTTAGTCTCTTCCCCCTTCCTCCTCCTCCACCCCAGTTCCTGCATTCCCTTTCTCCCATTAAGGCTTCATCTCCATTTTGAAGGCACTGGGTCCTCTTCAGTCCTTGGGAACTTTCTTTTAGTGAATTGCAGGTCACATGGAAACCCTGATTTCTTGTCCAAAAGGTATAAAAGATTCCCCCCTTCATTCCAGTTGGTGCATTGTCCCTCCTCCATTCCTCCCCTCCCCCAGTTTGTGAAAATTGTGTATTCTCCCAATTAATACCAGTCTGGATTTACTGGGTTTTTAAATAATTGTAATAATAATAATAATAATAATAATAATAATAATAATAATAATAATAATAATAATAATAAATATATTATTTATACCCCGCCCATCTGGCTGGGCTTCCCCTGCCACTCTGGGCGGCTTCCAACAAACATTAAAATACATCAAATATCACAGATTAAAAACTTCCCTAAACAGGGCTGCCTTTAGGTATTTTCTAAATTTCAGGTAGTTGTTTATCTCTCTGACCTCTGATGGGAGGGTGTTCCACAGGGCGGGTGCCACTACCGAGAAGGCCCTCTGCCTGGTTCCCTGTAGCTTTGCTTCTCGCAGTGAGGGAACCGCCAGAAGGCCCTCGGTGATGGACCTCAGTGTCCGGGCAGAACGATGGGGGTGGAGACGCTCCTTCAGGTATACTGGACCGAGGCCGTTTAGGGCTTTAAAGGTCAGCACCAACACTTTGAACTGTGCTCGGAAACGTACTGGGAGCCAATGTAGGTCTTTCAAGACCGGTGTTATGTGGTCTCGGCGGCTACTCCCAGGCACCAGTCTAGCTGCCGCATTCTGGATCAGTTGTAGTTTCCGAGTCACCTTCAAAGGTAGCCCCACGTAGAGCGCATTGCAGTAGTCCAAGCGGGAGATAACCAGAGCATGCACCACACTGGTGAGACAGTCTGCAGGCAGGTAGGGTCTCAGCCTGCGTACCAGATGGAGTTGCCCTGGACACAGAATTGACCTGAGTCTTTCAGGGGCACAGTTACCCCGTTTAGGACCAGGGAGTCCTCCACACCTGCCCGCCTCCTGTCCCCCACAAACAGTACTTCTGTCTTTTCAGGATTCAACCTCAATCTGTTAGCTGCCATCCATCCTCCATATAGTGTAGTTGCTCTTGCCGTAATGTTTATACCACTTTGTGGATTTTAAATGAAAAGTGTTTTCAAAATCTTTCTTTTATTGATGCTTCCTTCTTAAACAAAGCGTATAACTTGGTTACCGCAACAGCAGCAGCATAATCCTGACTTCCGCTTCTCCCTCTGTGGTTTGTGCAATTCATGCTGAGAACTACAGAGCTGTTCGATGTCTGCTAGGGCAATGATAGCAATGAAAGGTTGAGCAGACATGTTATAAGGCTGGTTGACTTGAGGAAGTTCCTGCACCCCCAGTAAACTTTGCAACTGCCTTATCTCTTTTTGTGGGAAAAGGTGGAGTTATCCTGTCAGGATCACTGCCACACAACAAGAGGCTGAGGGACAGGCCAAGCACAGATTGCTCTAAGAGTGCTTATATCCCTTGTTCAATAGTTCCTTATCTCTCCAATAGTCCCTTCACAGCTGGCTAACCATTTCCACAGATCTGTGCATTTGTCCCTGGTATCTTTTCTCTTCTATATGTCTCCCGACTTTGAGGAACAAAACTGATAATTGGTGGCATAATCCATCTATTTATTTATGTAACACTGTTCATACACATGGCATGTTATGAAAGAAGGCAGGGCCCTCTTCCAATGAAGCTTGTGTTCTTAACATTTCGACAGTAGGAGAAGCAGCAAAAAGAGGGAAAGGAGTGACGAGGTTTTTGCACATATTCAGGCTTCATATTAGGTGGGTGAGGGGTAAGGGCTTGAGCCTAAGGATTCATGGCAAACAAGGGTTTTGAAGATGGCTGCTTGTAGACCCTCCAACATTTATCCGATGAAAATAGGGACATCCTATTCTCCATCAGGAAGCTTCTCCTGCATTTGATCTCACTGCACACATAGACATCATATATACATCTACATCAGTCACCTTCAGCTAATTACAACAACTCTGCTGAACCAACCAATAATAATAGAAACATAAATCCTATTGAACTCAGTGGGACGTAGTTATGAGTAAAAAGCTTCAGATCACAGTGGAAGGCTGTCCAGTCTTTACCCAGTTACCTGGGAGTAAGCTCCATTGAATACTATGGGATTTACTTCTGAGTAGACGCTGGGTGGGTGGCGCTGTGGTCTAAACCACAGAGCCTAGGGTTTGCCGTTCAGAAGGTCAGCGGTTTGAATCCCTGCAATGTGGTGAGCTCTCTTTGTTTGGTCCCAGCTCCTGCCCAGGGACGGCTCGCCCATTGGCCCTAGTGGTGTGGGGCACGAGGGTGCTGAGGGGTGCTGAGGGGCACCCCAGCAAGTGGGGGAGCTGTGCAGCGGCCTCCCTTTCCCTCCTCCTGGACGCCCGCCAGCCGCGCCGCTCGGAGGAGAGAGGTAAACGAGCGGAGCAGAGGCACTAGGACCCTGTTCCGCTCTGCAGCGGAGCTTTCCTTTTTTTTTAAGAGGGGGGGGCACCTGAGGGATCTGCACCAGGGTGCCTGATGACCTTAAGATGCTACTGCTCCTGCCCACCTAGTAGTTTGAAAGCACGTCAAAGTGCAAGTAGATAAATAGGTACTTCTCCTGCGGGAAGGTAAACAGCGTTTCCGTGCGCTGCTCTGGTTCGCCAGAAGCGGTTTAGTCATGCTGGCCACATGACCCGGAAGCTGTCTGTGGACAAACACCTGCTCCCTCGGCCTATAGAGCGAGATGAGCGCGCAACCCCAGAGTCGTCCGCGACTGGACCTAACGGTCAGGGGTCCCTTTACCTTTACCTTTAGACAAGTTTCAGGCTCCATTTACAGTAAATGAATCAACACTCCCCATGCTTCTTAAGAAATTGCTGGCTGCTGAAGCATTGGAATTAAATAATTTAAAGTGGATTGGTGACTTTTTCCTTCAAAATTATAGGAAGGGTTTCGTATGCCAGCATCACCATTTCCTTCACTTGGTGCAGGTATTTTATTTTCAGGATAAACAGGGCTCAGTTTATGCAGCTACACACATCACTTTTAATTGTTCTCCAAGAAGTGAAGGGGAGGAAAAGAGAAAATCAGGACATTCTGGGATCAAATCAGAACCTGGGACAGCTTCTGTAACTCCAGAACTCTCCTAGGGAAATTGGGACACTGGAAAGGTATGCACTTTCTTGTCTTTTAGATATCTGCCAGTATAGCTTAATCTCCCTTACTGGTGAGGGTTCATGTGGACATGCTGGAAACATGCGCGTACGAAAACAGATACCCATGGTATATGCTTGGTCCCTGGCTAGATGTAGTAAATAAAAGTGGAAGTAAAATAGATTAGGAGGACAGATGTTCCTCTTACAACCCATATGCCCCGTACACAATAGTAATAAAGAAATATATTCACTGTTGTTCTCGCCGGTGCTAAATTTCCTCCAGTGGGGCAATGCGCTCTAATAATAAAAACACATTTTCTTAAGCAAGGGAGCCTAAGATTTACATTGGCAGTAAGTCACTACTTCCAAACACCGTCAGGCGGAATGTCAAAGATAACTGGGAGTCTCCCTAGGATGGCTGACTCTGCACGTAAACTGTAGCCAGGTGGAACGTATGTGCTATTCATCTTCATTTTCTATTTCCGTTGAAGCATTTGTATTAATGGCAATGTGATCTTTTATTTCAAGGACTTGTTTTATATAAGCAGAGTGCAGAGAAACTTTACAGCATTTTAGTTATTTCTCCCCTTCTTCGGTGAAATAGCAGGTGCTCTGTATACAGTTCTTTGCTATTATTGCATCACTATTTCTTCAGTCTTTTGATATCATCCTCTTTGTTCTAGGATCACACTTCACAAGCAGGGGGACAACTCGAAGCTTATTCACACATGCATGCTTATCACATGGTGACATGCATGTATGAATGAGGATATAGACATGCAGAAGAATGGAATGGGAAACTGGGAATGAAGTGATTGAAGTCTTGAGGGTCTACAGTGGTATATACAGGGCTGCTGGTCACCTTCTTGCGAGGTAGGGTGTGACGGATTGGGCTGGCTTGGATAGAACTCCAGGGTGTTAAGTGTTAAACCCAGCCTCTTAGTTGATTGACGCATTCCATTCCTGAGGGGCGGGACTGCCACGAGTTTAAAGGGGATGGGGAGCAGTTTATTCAGTTGAGAGAGGAGAGAGGGTTTGGGGAGCGTGAGCGTGTGGAAGGTAGTGGAGAGCAGAGTGTTTTGAGAAGTTTACTGGAACGATATTAAGTAGCCTGAGTTATTTGTAACTAAGATAATGAACTAAGAGTTTATACGAATGAAACCATAAAGACTTTTACATGTCCTCCAGTTAAATAAAGCTTTCTTAAATGTTGTGTTAAAATCGGATGTTCCTCCTGATTCCAGCAACGTATCTGAACTCAAAAGGGTGGTGACTGAAGAGAGGAGGCAAAACTAAACCTGAGGAGCAGGAGAATAGTTTATACCTCAAGGTCACGCACAGGGGAGGCGAGTGCCAGGGAAAGGGTTTCACAAAGTAGTAAGGGTTGCTAGGGCAAACAGCTGCTGAGGTGAACCTGAGGTGAAAGGGAATCCTTATTGTGGACACAAGTTTGTTCCTGTAACACTTGCCTGGAGTTATTAAGGATACTGAGCCACGTTATTGTGAGAGCTGGAACTGCACTTCATTTACTAGCAAACCCCATATATAAACAGGGAGTTTATTTGGGAGGAAGAAGGAATAGTGGGTTGTTTGTAAAATAACTGAATTCCTTCAACACACTGCTAGTGATAGATAAGGCAGGTACATCGCTAATTTGGTGGGATCTGCACATTTTCGGTGGGACCGTCGCAAATTTAGTGATAGCGGCAGCGGGATCGTTGCATAGGGCTTCCTGTAAGACAGCAGGGAGAGAGCTGGGCTAGAACATTTCTCTCTGATGTGTTAGCTTTCTTCTTGCAATGAATTTTCATGGGTCACCTTTCCAAAATGACATACGCCACCTGCTGTATGAAGTAGTATGGTTTTAATCACATCGAAATTCTGTTGCCTCACTCTGGTAGGAACTCAAGAAGAACCTCCTGGATTAGGCCTGTGGCCCATCTAGTTAATCACCCTGCTCTCAACAGTGGCTGGCCTGTGGGGGACCTGAAAGCAGGACTCTCCTTTCATGAACTTTCCACCAAATGGTATTTGGCAGCACTGCCACATCCAGCTATGGAGGCAGAACATAGCCATCATAGCTGGTAGCCATTGATAGCCTGATCCTCTGTGAATTTGTCTAATCCTCTTTTAGCCTCATCCCACTTGATGGCCATCGCTGCCTCCTGTAGGAGCGAGTTCTATAGTATAACTATGTGCTGCAGGAAGAAGCAGTATCTTATATCTGCCCTGAATCTCCCAACATTCAAGTTTCATTGAGTCCCCATGAGTTCCAGTGTTAAGGAAGCAGGAGAAAAAAAAACTTTTCTCCATGCAGTGCATAATTTCACAAACTTCTATCATATTGCCACTTACTCGCCTTTTCTCTTAAACTAAGAAGTCCCTGATGCCACAACCTTTCCTGATAAGGGGGTTGCTCCTTTTCATGGATCATTTGGGTTGCCACAGATGGGAATTCCAAATCAGTTCATTGAATGACGGTGCTTTTTAATGGAATTTAGTGGTGAACATTTTGCAATTTCAAAAGTCCTGGGGAGAGCTCCCATGCAGCGGTCCCAGTTCTCACAAATGAGAGAAGGCTGTTGGGCTGCAAACCTTATGGCTGCCCTGCATGGTCCCATTGTGATAGGCTGGGGGTTGCTGTTATCTCTGAACTGGAAATGGCAAGGTCAAAAAGGGGAGTACTTGGAATATGGAACTTTACTTCCCTCTATTTGACTCTATATTTGCCTTTATGTGCCAACATACCATATGAAGTAGCATATAAAGTCTTCTTCCTTTATTAACTACCTTGGGTCACTCCTTTCAAGAGCATGCTGATGGACTCGGCTCCATTGCCATGTGCTAGTCTCAGGAATCAAATGCAAAGTAACTCCAATTAAATTCCAGGAAGTCCAGGCAATAGGGTTGCCAGACTCAATAGAGGACAGGACTTCTGTGCCTTTAATTGCCCTGCTCTCTTTTGAGTCTGGAAACCTTAAAGAGAAACCAGCAGACCCTTTGCTTGGAAATTAAACAAAGGGTTTCTCTTTAAGGTTTCCAGACTCAAAAGAGAGCAGGGCAATTAAAGGCACAGAAGTCCTGTCCTCTATTGAGTCTGGCAACCCTACCAGGCAACCAAACAAAACCAGGGCTGTGGGGAGCAATGAGATGGATGCTACTACAGTGCATAGCTGCCAAGTTTTCCCTTTTCTCGCGAGGAAGCCTATTCAGCATAAGGGAAAATCCCTTTAAAAAAGGGATAACTTGGCAGCTATGCTACAGTGGGACCTCGGTTTATGAACACAATTGGTTCCGGAAGTCTGTTCATAAACTGAAGCGAACTTTCCCATTGAAAGTAATGGAAAGTGGATTAATCTGTTCCAGACGGTCCGCGGAGTACTTAAACTGAAGCGTTCATAAACTGAAGCAAACTTTCCCATTGAAAGTAATGGAAAGTGAATTAATCCGTTCCAGACGGGTACACGGAGTACTCAACCTGAAGCGTATTTAACCCTAAGCATGGGTGTAATTGGTTCCGGAAGTCTGTTCATAAACTGAAGCGTTCACAGACTGAAGCGAACTTTCCCATTGAAAGTAATGGAAAGTGAATTAATCCGTTCCAGATGGGTCCGCGGCGTTCATAAACCGAAAATTCATAAACCGAGGTGTTCATAAACCAAGGCTCCACTGTATAGTTCTATCACAGGTGAGCAGCACAAGCCACAAGCTCTGGCACCTGGCTCTCTGTGCCACTGAGACAACTTGTAGGATAATTGGACTAATCTCTGCTGCAATGTCCATCTTGCAGATTGTCAGACTGAGTACTGTAGCCTCAAAGAGTCAGGAGACCTAAGACGCCATTTGGCCTTATATAAATGCTGACTCTGGACTGGCACTCGAGCACAAGACAAATAGAATAGTCGGGCAGGGAGGCAGGTGGATGGATGGAGTTGGAAGAAGGAAGGAGCATTAAAGAGCCGGACAAACAAAAGCAGCCAGGAGGGCTAAATAGAAGGCCCAGCATTTGAGAAACACGATTCCTACACAAAGCCTGCCTGGCTGTATTTGCCAAGAGGCTTGTTAAAAAGCCAGAGCAACTTGTAGCGGTGGTGGTAAGAAATCTCATTAGCTATGTAGTGCCAAAAAAGGCCAACCGGAGGACTCGATCCTGATAAAACCTAAGCTACCGCGTTCCCTTATGGAAGCTGTAAACTCCAAAGATGAAAGCACAGCTCTTGTTACATGATTATGTACATGTTTATATGTTCATTCCTGACCTGGAGAGTTTATGGAAAAAAAATAAAATGACCCACAAAAGGTAGGCGACGATTTGTTAATTCATCTGATAATTTAATCAATCATATGAGAAAATCTGCTGACGTATTCGCCTCTGTCGATCTTAATTGCTAAATTAAAAATTAGCCTTGCAGAAGGCAAGGAAAAAATGACACATTGGATGCAATGAAAAATGTGAAGAGATCTATACCGGTACCTGCACTAACTCTGCATGGGTTTGGTATTCTACCAGGTGTATCCCATTCATCCAGCCAATCTGCCTTGAATTTATCATCAGCAGAGCAGCTGGAAGATGGAGGTCAAACTTCATTTTGGCCTGCAACTTGTTAAAGACAACCTGCAAAAGGTAGCTGTCAGGTTGTTATTTTTATGCATTGGAAAACAGAAAAGATAAGGTGCTCTCCTCAATATGTTCTCTGCCCCCCACCTGTTGCTGCGGGTCTGACATGAGTACCGTACTCTGCTTTGGTTGTGTTTAGGTTTTTAGAAGGCTCATTAAAGCTAAAAACAAGATAGATTTTCTTCAGATGGGCAGCTTCAGTTCAGCACGGTCTGCTGAGAATCTTCTTTCAGCATCTGAGGTTCCAAATTTATCACTAACTATTCATTTCTTTTGGAAAGGGGGGGGGAAGCCCCACCTGCAAACATGACATTTTTGACATGCTCTTTCTTTTGATTTTAGTTCAACTTATCTTGAAAGTCATCTGTTAATGGGGATTAATGATTCTTCAAGAATTTTGATAGTTCAACAACTTTGGGGAGATAGGAAGAAATCCCCCTTTTTTAATGCTAAATTTTATTTTATTTTATTAAAGGAAAATATTGAAAAGTTAATACACAATTTATAATTTTAATTATTTTATTTTATTTTACTCCTATCTCCTTCCTCTATTCTTCCTGCTTTGTTATTTTTTTAAAAAATGACATTAGTTTTTTTTTAATCTACCTTACTCATCTTATATTTTTAAGAAAAATGAAAACCATAACAACTATAGTGTAAAAATATCCATAGAGAATGAAATTTGTTCTCTAGTTACATCCCTCTGCGGTCACATACACTTTGTTAAGAAAGATTTCCACCTTGTCTTCCTCCAAAGAGCAGACATCCAGAATGAAGATCAGAGATTTTCTCCTCAGCCCACGAGAAAATCCACGAGCAGTCTCCCACTGACTTGTGTGAGGCAAATCTAGTGTAGCACACTGCATGCCTGCTGCTTGAAGTAAATCTGAATTTTCAGGGTAACACACAGGCAGGAGGGCAACATCTATAGCTGTGTCACAATCCATTCCGACAATAGTCACTTGATAGTATTCATAAGGACAGGCATACTCAGTTTGAGCTTCTCCAGTTGGTACATCTTTGTATTTTGCTGCTTGGAGACTGTACAGTTGCATGAGAAAATCTGAATTTTCATAATTAAATTTCAAAGGAAAGCTTTCCGGGAAAACGCTGCTGTAATGCAAGTGCTGCTCCAAGTTGTTTTTTTATTCTAGCCCAGAGGCTATTTTCCCAATAACTTGGTGGAAGATTTGCAGACTCACAGTACTTCTTTTTGTTTTTTGTTTTTTTATAATATTTTTATTAATTTTACAATTAGAGAAATAACAAAAACATACAGAAAATACATTGAATAACAGAAAAAATAGAAAAATAGAAAAAAATAAAAGGATAAAAAACAAAAAGGATCCAAATATAAATCCTCATTCCTTTAACAATGTATATAGGGACCTCCTCGGGTTCCATCAGTCTGCGTTTCATTTCATTTTTATCTTTAGCAATTTCTTATACATTTTTATATAAATTTCATAATACTCCAATTCTATCGTCCCTCTAACTACTTTACATATTCTCTGAATCCACAGCTTCTAGACAATCTTTTTTATTATAAAAAAGTTTATTTAAATTATTACATAATGATACAAACACATATTGTTATTATTAAAAAGAAGATACAACTATAACAATGTTGTTACAGTTATCTCATTTTACAGTCCATCTTACTTCCCCCCCCCGCCCCCCACCTCCCCTTTCCCTCCTTATGTGACTTCTCAGCTGGTACTGTGTTTCTCCCTTCTTGATCTTTATACAACCTCTACGTGCTTCCCCCCCTCCTTACTTCTAAATATAATTTATTGTTTACATTACTTAAATCTACAATATAATTCAAATTACTTTTCCTATTTGTAACTCTCGCAGCTGCGACAGCATAGCTTACACAACATCTGTCTTGGGGCTTAATGTCCTCTGGCATCATTCCTAATAAAAAAAGCTCCGGGGATTTATTAAACGAATATTTCAGCATTTTCTTTAGCTCCTTATAGATTGTTTCCCAATACATCTTGGTTTTATTGCAATTCCACCACATGTGTATGAAAGTACCAACTTCCTTGTTACATTTCCAGCATAAATTGTTTTCATCCAGAATGAAGATCAGAGATTTTCTCCTCAGCCCACGAGAAAATCCACGAGCAGTCTCCCGCTGACTTGTGTGAGGCAAATCCAGTGTAGCACACTGCATGCCTGCTGCTTGAAGTAAATCTGAATTTTCAGGGTAACACGCAGGAAGGAGGGCAACATCTATAGCTGTGTCGTAATCCATTCCGACAATAGTCACTTGATAGTATTCATAAGGACAGGCATACTCAGTTTGAGCTTCTCCAGTTGGTACATCTTTGTATTTGGCTGCTTGGAGATTGTACAGTTGCATGAGAAAATCTGAATTTTCATAATTAAATTTCAAAGGAAAGCTTTCTGGGAAAACGCTGCTGTAATGCAAGTGCTGCTCCAAGTTGTTTTTTATTCTAGCCCAGAGGCTATTTTCCCAATAACTTGGTGGAAGATTTGCAGACTCACAGTACTTCTTTTTGTTTTTTTATAATAATTTTTATTAATTTTACAATTAGAGAAATAACAAAAACATACAGAAAATACATTGAATACAGTAATACCTCGGGTTACGAACGCGATCCGTTCCGGATCGCAGTTAGTAACCTGAATAGTTCGTAAACCGAACGCGATGGGCGCCGCCATTTTGCGCATGCGCAAAGCGCAACTTTTGCGATTTTCGTGCTTTGCGCATGCACAGATTGCGCGATCGCGCGCACGCCGCTTCTGCGCACGCACGGCGAAAACACTTCCGGGGTTGCGCAGTTCGTAACCCGAACTGTTCGCAAACCGAGGTGGTCGTAACCCGAGGTACAACTGTAACAGAAAAATAGAAAAAAAGAAAAAAATAGAAAAAAGGATAAAAAACAAAAAAGATCCAAATATAAATCCTCATTCCTTTAACAATGTATATAGGGACCTCCTCGGGTTCCATCAGTCTGCGTTTCATTTCATTTTTATCTTTAGCAATTATCTTATACATTTTTATATAAATTTCATAATACTTCAATTCTCTCGTCCCTCTAACTACTTCACATATTCTCTGAATCCACAGCTTCTAGTCAATCTTAAATCTTAATATAAATTTTAGCATATTTTTTCAAATATATTTTAAATTCTTTCCAATCTTCTTCAATCGCTTCTTCTCCCCGGTCATGGATTCTCCCGCTCATCTCAGCCATCTCCATATACTCCATCATCTTCATTTGCGAATCGTCAATTGTTGGTAGTTCCTGAGACTTCCAGTTCTTAGCTAGTAGTACTATTGCCGCTGTTGTAGCATACATAAAGAAATTTACATTTTTCTTAGAAATCTCTCTTCCGACTATACCCAATAGAAAGGATTCTGGTTTCTTAATAAATGTGTTTTTTTTTCATGAACAACCAAGAAATGTTGTCAAAGGCTTTCTCAGCATCTATAAACATTAATATAACTTTTGTATTTATCTTCTGTTCCAACATCTCCAAAATATCCACCACATTCCTAATATTATCTTTCATATGTCTCCCGGGTAGAAAGCCCACTTGGTCGTGGTGAATAATGTCTTTAAGAACTCTTTTCAATCTAGAAGCCAAAATGTTTGCAAATATTTTGTAATCCACATTTAATAAGGAAATTGGACGATAGTTCTTGACTTGAGTTTTATCCGTATCTGGTTTGGGTATCAGAGTGATGTAGGCCTCTTTCCAAGACTCCGGTGCCTCCCCACCATTCAATATTTGGTTGCTTAAATCCATTAATGGCTGAATCAGCCAATCTTTCATCACTCTATAATATTTAGCTGTTAATCCATCAGGTCCTGGTGCTTTACCCAATTGCATTTGCATTATTGCTTGTTCAACTTCTTGTCTCGAAATTTGTTGACTGAGTAGGGATTTTTTATCTTCGGGGATTTTCTGCAAACCATTTTTGTCCAGGAATTGCTCTATATTATCCTTATCTTCCTTTTCTCTTTTGTACAGCTGCTTATAATACTTTTGAAAACATTTCCTGATCTCAGTCGGGTGTTCCAGATTTTTCCCTTCTTGAACGAGATTTGTGATGGTATTCTGTTTCTGTCTCTTTCTCAATTGCCAAGCAAGTAATTTCCCACATTTATTTGCCGCATCAAACGATTTTCGTTTCATCCATTTAATTTTCCATTCAATCTCTTGGTTAACCAATTGGGAGAACTGTACTTGTAATGCTTTAATTTCTTTTTGTACCTGCTTGTTCTTAGGATTACTTCTTAATTTCTTTTCTTTTTCTTTATTTGGTTTAAAATGTTCTCTTTCTTTGCATTTTGTTCTTTTTTCTTGATTACATTTTGTTGAATCAAAAATCCTCTCATAACAGCTTTACTTGCATCCCAAATTGTCTTTCTTTTAAGTGTCGTTTTCAAGTTTATCTCAAAGTAGTCTTTCAGAGTTTTTTGAGCTTTCTCCACGATTTTCTCATTTCTAAACAATGCATCGTTCCTTCTCCATCTGAAAGTACCCTGCAGAGATGTTTTCAAATCCAGTAATACTGCATTGTGATCCGAGCAAGTTCTTGGACATATTTCCACATTGTTTATCCTTGGGGCTAACTCTCTTGTAATCCAGATGTAATCGAAGCGACTCCAAGATTATTTTGCATCAGAGAAAAAAGTTTGGTCTTTTTCCAATGGGTTTTTCAACCTCCAAGTATCAATTAAGTCCAAATTGTCGATCAATTAAAAAAAAAGAGACTTTGGAAGTCTTCCTTCGTTTGTGTTTTTCTGTCTTTGTGATCTGTCCATTAATGTTGAAATAACCCCATTCAAGTCCCCCAACAAGCATAATTTGTAATCCAAATAGTCTCAAAGGACCTCCTGGAGTCTTTGAAAAAAGTCAGATTTTCCATCATTTGGTGCATAAATTCCCAGAATTAGGATTTTTTCGCCTTGCGATGTTATTTGTACAGCAACATATCTCCCTTCTTCATCTTTGAAGACTAGTTTTGGATTCAACTTCTCTTTGGCATAAATTACTACTCTGCGCTTTTTGACTTCATCTGATGATATAAATTCTTCTCCCAGTTTTTTATTTTGTAGAATTCTTCTATGTAATCTTGTGACATGGGTCTCTTGTAGGCAAATTATGTCCAATTTTTGTTTCGATAAAATATGGTAAACCTGATTTCTCTTACGCCGAGAGTTCAAACCGTTGGAATTCCACGATAAGATTCTTAATGACATCTTGATTTACTTGGCAGCACCTGCACCCTCTCCCAAATCTGAATCCGAATCAAGGTCTATTGGTTCCTTAGATAGGAAGAAATCCTATCACTAAATGAGTGCTATGTGATTGTGTAAATCCCGAAACATGCAGGAGATAGAATTCAAACATCCAAACAAATGTTCTTCTAACACTCAGTGTATTATGAAATGCAAGATCAAATAGAAAAATGAAAAGGATTAGTCTAGGATTAAGAATCCTTTAAACATATGAAGTGCATAACCTTCAGCATGTCCGCTCCTTTCAGTGTTTGTAATTTTAGTCCCATCACTTCTGGTAGCACATTGATAACTGCTGCATTGCAGCCTTCTTCACGTTTGGTCTTTTACGATTCAATGCTACTTTTGGTTTGGTTCATGAATATTGCTATGAGACCTTATCTTGTCTAATTGTTATTACTGCCATCTGCATTACAGTATAATTACTTTTCAAAAAGAGCATCTCTCTCCAGCTAACAGTTAAAGACACTTCCTAAGCCACTGAATTGCAAGCTTATAGCACAAGTCAAAGCATAAGCTTATAAATATGAGCTAATATTGTAGCCTATATTTCTTGTATTTAACCCCCCATAAAAATATTAAAGGAAGATTCATATTTCAGTCTTTTCCTCCCTCCCTTCAGTGGACCAGTCTGGTATAGACATAGGCCCCATGAATGCTCTCCAGGGCAAATTCCCCCTCAATTCTGTTGTCACCCGAAGCAACTTCATTTAACACTTTGCTTGCAGATATAACAATACCAGAATTCCCATCTTTAGCATCAGTTGCAAATCAACTTCAAACCTGGATAAGATAGGAACAAAAAGGTATTTGACTGGTACTGATCAGACAACAAAGTAGGTGCCAAGCAGTTTCTCTGGGGAGCGTATTCTATAACACATAAGCACAGATAGAGAAAGCAGTCCTTCCGCTACTCACCAAGGGGATTTGAAAGTAAAATCAAGTATTTTGAACTGGGCCTAGGACCTTGGATTTTATAATGCAGGTGGCCTTTTTCTTAGCTTTCTGATTTGTTCTTGATTCTCTTCTGTTAATGTATTCTGATCAAATGGCTAAATAGACACACCAGGTTTCTTTGAAGCTATGTTATGTTAAATAGAGGTGTGAAGAAACAATATTCAACTCAATGACAAGCTGGCATGAAGAATAAGTAAAAAGAAGAAGATAAATATTGACGCAACCTTGTGAACATAATCAGTTAACTAAGCTTAGAAGACTTTGAAAAAAATATTTTAGAATATCTAGGTATCTAACGTTCTGTTTTGAAGACATAGAATGCCCTTAGGGTCATGCTCAAGTGCGATAATATCTTTAAGCTTTCCAGTAATTATGTATCACAAATTAGAGCTGTTCTAGTTATTCTCTAGTTACATATGTATGATTTTGAGGGGCAGAGGGATCAAGATGTTCTTGTCAAATCCTATATTACCTTAAAGAGTAAAATAACAGAGAGAAGGATGTTAAAAAGGCACCCAGAAAATGCAGATGACAGGGAGGGAAAATGGAAAGCAACAGAGGGGAAGTACCATGGCTAAAATGATAAGGCAATGTAGTAAAGCATGACAAAACTATGATGGTTTGCATAAGTAATGAGAATAGGATTTGTGGTTTATAAATTGCTGTTAAAATTCCTATTTGCATGTTTATCAGAAATCTCATTTGCTTAAATAAAGCTAGCTTATATAAGCATACATTTTAATCTATGTACATCACTTATTTAGCATAGATGTGTGATCATAGTTATACTGATTCAAGATACTGCTGCGCTGTAAAGCCAGTTAGAGAATGCTGTACATTGCCCAGGGCCAGTCCTACCATTAGGCAGAATGAGACAGCAGCTTCAAGCAGCTGGCTTTGAATGTCATGAAAGGGCAGTAAATATTTATTCATTTATAATTGTATTTTTACTATCTGGGAGGGGTGGAGCTCCTGTGGAACTTTTTACTATGGTACTATGCAAGTTGACTTGGTGTGTGTGATTTGCTGTTTTGTTTCAGGCAACGAAACATGTTAGGCCATCCATTACGCTTCTTTTAGAAGACTTTATCAAGTACTGTACGGAGGACTGGACCAAAACTAGCAAAACAAATTTCAGCAGAGATGAATGTAAAATTGTGCATTGAGATAGGAATAATAAGATGCGCAGATACAGGATGGCTGGCACCTAGCTTGACAGTACTACATGTCAAAAGAGTCTAGGGGCTTCAGCAGACAAAAAGCTAAATAGAAGTCAGCACTGTGATGTAGTGGCTAAAAAGACTGTTTCAATTCTAGGTTGCGTCGACCACCTAGTGTCTAGATCACAAGAAGGAATGGCGCCACTCTGTAATTTAAAAAGGCAATACAATAGCGATCTTCAAATATTTTAAAGGCTGTTACATAGATGATGGAGCAATGTGGTGCATTTCAGATGTTGTTGGACTATAGCTGTCGTCAATGTAAGCCAGCATGGCTCATAGGGATGATGAGATTTGCATTCCAACGGTACAGAGAGGGTATCGTGTTGGCTGCCCTTTCTCTGGAGGGTGGGACCTGAACCAACAGCTTCAAATTGCAAGAAAAGGGATTTAGACAAAAGATCAGGAAGAACATTTTATTGGTATGTATGGGAAGGGCCCTAGCTTAGTGGCATAGCATATGCCTTACATGTAGGAGCTCCCAACTTCAATCTAGGCAGGGCTAGGAATGTCTCTCTGTCTGAAACCCTGGAAAGCCACTTTCAAGCAATGTTGGCAATAGTGAGTTTCCTATCCTAGGTACACAGCATCAACCAGAACAGAAACATGTTGGATCTTAAGTGAAATAGATTAGTGGCTTTGCTTTAGTGGTGATTAGCCATCACGAAAGGTGAACATCCGTAGGCAAATTAGTACATAGGCATATTGATGGCTGTCTGTAACGTTAGGTCATGTGGCACAGTCAGACATAAAGGTTTGAATGTGACTCAGTCTAAGTGAGAACACCTTTAGCTCAACATCTCCTTGAAGAGTTTGCTTTATATGTACAGGGAAATTTAATAGGGGAGTAGGGTGGAGTTGCTCTCATACAATTTATGTCCCATTGCAGATCTGTGGTGGCACAGATCCTTTGCCTAGCTGAAATCTGGATTTGCTCTTCTGTTACGGTTTTGGGGTATAATGTTCCTAAGATAATAAAAGCAATAGCCTTTAGTGATTTCTGTTATAAACTTACTTTTCTTAATACGTGGGAGCACATTTGCATGATAGAAACTAGCCAAATGTGCTTGAATTTCTATCTCTGCAGGAAACACCTATTGCATTTTCAAATTAACAATCACTGCAATTAATCTAAACAATCGCTCCTACACATTGGTACTATTGAAAGTCATATTTCTAATTTACATGTCCAAATTAGTTTCAACTTACTTATATTGAAGGATAATAGATTTCTTTTTCATATAATTAATGTAGTCTGCAAATGTACTGTGGATTAAATTTATCATTGTAAGGATCTTAAGATTCTAATATTTTTGCAGAGGCATAAAAAAGAGTAGCTATAATTATTTCATTATGTATGTATAAAAATAGGATGCGGGGAAGAGTGCATGCTTTCCTTCCCTGATTACTCTTAATGTCTCCCAAATTTCCTGATTTACAGTATTCTCCAAGGATGCAGGTTTTTCTAATTGAAGTGCAGCAATTTGCATATTTTTAGACCTTGTGAAACAGTTAATTGATATATCATACTTATACAGTACTTAATATATTTTATGCATTTTCAGTAGGGGGAGATGACTTCTATAAGGCTATCACATTTTGCAAATAATCTTAAATTTACAAATATGAGATTCCCCCCCCCATTTGTCCTTTCCTCTTAGAATGAAGTAAAAATGTGATGAGGAAGCAATTGGTACAGCACAAAATTTAATCCTATCGGTACCTTGACTTGTTCTGTGCTGGCAGCAGTCCTCAATTATGCAGAGGTGGTCAGGCTGTTCTAGCGATCAGGGTGTGTTGCACTATTCCTGCACCAAATTCCAGCTCTTTTTCTGTTGCAGACATACCCTTTACCATTCTGATGTGTGTGTGCCAATTCTTCAAGTATACATACACCTTCCTAGCTGGTCCTAGCAGTCTCCTTTCCTTGGATAATAGTCTGGCAGAAGCATATAGGGAGGCAGCAGAACTCCCCAAAGAATGCTACAAGCACTGATATGCTGTGGGCATATTGATATGCTGTGGCCAACATGTTGACGATTATAAACATTTTGAAAATCCTGTTTTCGGATTTTCTTGGTAGTCTGGATTTTCTGGAACTATGCATGCACCAGACTAGGTCAGCTTCCTAGTTGATATGGGAGTGTGTTGGCTCCTTGTTTCTGTGAAGAGACTTGCATGCGTCCTGCAGCCCAAGCAAGTAGTGTGTGTGTGTGTGTGTGTGTGTGTGCACGCGCACAGCACACTTTTGCCTGCCTTGCCTGCTCCTTTCCTGCGTCTGATCAGATGGCAGTGCACTCCCAGTTCTGTATGTTGGCATCATTGAGAAGAGAGCACTACCAGTCCGATCATCCATCCCTTAGCTCTGGTACTGGAACTGATAGTGGGTGGGGCAGCTAAGACTTGCCATAGAGATTATTTAGCATCATCCATCTAGTTCTAGTGTAATACTTCACAGGTAAAAGCACTGTGATAAGGACCTTTTAGAAGCAAACATCACAGAGAGATATGGCTCTGCCCAGCTTTCCAGGCAGCTTCAGCCGTTGCAGTATAAGCTATGCCTTGCTCCATGACAGCTAAAATGACTGCACATACGTTTTGATTCAGAGGATTATGACTGAATGCTAAGATGCATTGTTTCAGGGGTCAGCAAACTTTTTCAGCAGGGGGCCGGTCCACTGTCCCTCAGACTATATTTTGAAAATAAAAACAAAAAAATTCCTATGCCCCACAAATATCCCAGAGATGCATTTTAAATAAAAGGACACATTCTACAGTACTCATGTAAAAATACGCTGATTCCCGAACCGTCTGTGGGCCGGATTTAGAAGGCGATTGGGCCCCATCCAACCCCTGGGCCTTAGTTTGTCTACCCATGCATTGTTTGAATAAATGACAGAAAAGCTGGGAGGAAACAGGCTAAGAATAACGATGAATGAGAATGCTGAACCGATTCTCCATGGCAGGACTGGCTGAAGACATTGAGCAGCTTGAGGTGAAGCTGACCAATTGAATTTTACTTTAGCACTGGTGACAGGACAGAGTTTTTCACACCTGAGGGCAGAAGGCTAGCATGGAAGGCACACGGCAAACATGTGGCGCAAGCAGCTCTGTCTCCCAGCACCTTGCAATTTTCCACCCCCAGCATCTTCTGCCTGGTGTGCCCACTCCATTCTGCCTAATTAAGGGTTGCCAACTTGGCACTTGCAGATGCCATGGTGCCCGTGAAGGCTTTTACTGGTGCCGCAGACTCTGAGCTTTCATTTTCTTTCTATACTGAGTCAGAGGGGTGACTCAGTATAGAAAAAGCCTAGGATTGGGAGGTTGATGTAGTACGCTCCAAAGATGCTCTGACATATCTCCAGAGGCAAGCTCACCTAGCATGGAGTGTAGCATCCTGGTATTTCAGGTGTTGGATACAGTGGAGATCTTGCCTATGCCATTGGTATGCTGCTGAAGAAAAGAATTCATCATTGATCTGGCTGAGTTGGTCCTGGAAAGTGGTTTTTCCAAGTGGCTGGGGGCACTGGAGACAGACTACTGCTGGCACATAACACCGATGCTTAAAGTTTACATTGGTGCCCATATGTTACCAGCTTGTATTAATTCACAAGCCACTAAACAACTTGGGTCCAGGATACCGTGGGTCCAGGATATCTTAAGGACTGGCTGATATTTTGGTCTGATATCACTGATATCTTTGGGGGAGTCGTTGTTAGTGGCTCAGATGCACAACTCATAAATGCTAGAAGAGCAGGCGGAGGAGGAGGAGAGAAGGAGAAGAAGAAATAGCAGAGTAGGAGGAGTAGGAGTAGGAGTTTGGATTTGATATTCCGCTTTATCACTATCCTAAGGAGTCTCAAAGCAGCTAACAATCTCCTTTCCCTTCCTCCCCCACAACAAACACTCTGTGAGGTGAGTGGGGCTGAGAGACTTCAGAGAAGTGTGAGTAGCCCAAGGTCACCCAGCAGCTGCATATGGAAGAGCGGGGAAGCGAACCCGGTTCACCAGATTACGAGTCCACTGCTCTTAATCACTACACCACACTGGCTCAGAAGCCCTGTGTTCCGTGTAGTGGGCCCAAGCTTGTGTAACTCCCTCCCAACTGAGATTAGGAAGTCAGCCTCCTTTCTGAACTTCCAGCTCTTGATGAAAATGTTATTGGTCCTGCAGGCATTCTAATGCTGCAGCTTTATTGTTTAATTTTGGGTGGACTGTTTTTATGTACATCATTTAGAAATACGATTGAGCAGTATATAAACATAAATAAATAAATAATGTCATTTTAAATGTTTGAGCTGCTGTTGCTTTCATGCTCTTGTTGTGCATTGTCTACGGTAAACAATGTTGCACATTGTCCAAGATCATTTATAAATACTGAACAGGAATAATTTCTCTTTGGAGCACCTTTGGAGCTGAATGATGTTCAGGCGGGTTAACTTGTACCCACATCTCAGTGAGGAAAGCCTTATTGTCAGCAGGTGTTTTTTGAGAAACTTATTCTTCCATTCATTTTTGAAGCTTCTGCCTCTTGTGATGAAAGAGGGAGCAGTCAATTATAAGTTGTAAATGTAGATATTAGGTTACCTGATTGCCTTTTAAAAATAAAACAAAAGAATTATAAATGCCAAGTGAGTCAATTTTAAGATGAGTCCTATATTGCATGAGCTTTTAGAATGACCTATCTTACTTCATGTGGGATAACCAGCTTCATCTAACCAACATGCTTAAGTCTAATTAATGCATGAAGGGGTTAAGACCATAGAGTAAGCTGTCTTAGCAATGTCCCTTTCCTTCACCTTGGGAGGAAAGTAATCAAGCCTATTGTTGTACCTCAGTCTACCTAAGAACCTCAAAGTGTGAAGAGGTTCTGAACTGGTTGCTTCAGTTCCGTCAACATGACTCTAACAAGCCTCTCTTGAGTTCTTGTATCAAGAATTTAGCAACTTTCACCACTGTATCTAAGCCATGTTTTATTGCCTGTGCAACCTTTTCTGAATGCTTTATGGAAAAGCACATGAACCTAACCTTTGGAGAGTTTGTAAGTAAACCATTTTAAACTTACCAAACTTGTGGGCTTTTACTATGCTAGGGGAAGAGGGAAACTTTGGAACTAACAATGACATTTTAAAGATCTAACAGCCTATATGTCCACACTTTGCTACTTTGTGATTTTAGGGCCAGTGTGGTGTAGTGGTTAAGAGCGGTAGACTCGTAATCTGGGGAACTGGGTTCGTGTCTCCGCTCCTCCACATGCAGCTGCTGGGTGACCTTGGGCTAGTCACACTTCTCTGAAGTCTCTCAGCCCCACTCACCTCACAGAGTGTTTGTTGTGGGGAAGGAGGGGAAAGGATATTGTTCCTTCGGGTAGTGATAAAGCGGGATATCAAATCCAAACTCCTCCTCCTCCTCCTCCTCCTCCTCCTCCTCCTCCTCCTCTTCCTCTTCCTCTTCCTCTTCTTCTTCCTCTTCCTCTTCCTCATCCTCATCTTCTTCTTCTTCTTCTTCTTCTTCTTCTTCTTCTTCTTCTTCTTCTTCCTTCTTCTTTATCTCCACTGGGATTCTCTCACCAAAGAGTACTTGCCCCAAGCCTGAATCTCGGCACCCCAGAATTCTTCCTTTATATACCTATTTTTTCATTGCACCAACACTTCTGCTTTCAGATTTGTTCCTGAACTATTTATCTGTTATCAGACATCAGTTTTATACCAGGTTTACTTTCCAGTGGACAGGTTAGGAAGTCCACCTGGCTCTTTTAGCCTGGGAATTTCCCCAGTCTCCCTTACAGAGACATACGTGTGTGTGTGTGTGTGAGTGTGTGTGCATTTCAGCAAAGGAGTAAAAGACTATACCAATTATCTCACACCCTGCAGCTGTGCCAGCAGCCATCTCAAGAGAATAGTCGTCTGTTAGGGGTTAACTTGAAATCCTGATATTGAAGGATTTGGAATATCTTGGTGTAAAGCAGTGTAATCACAGTGCTGTAATTTGAAGCTTGATCATATATAGAGAACTAAGATACTTTTTCCTAATCAGTTCTTACTGACTTGATGTGAAGGAAATGTTTATTGCGGGGAGAAGAATAGCCATGAAAACAAGAACATCATTTTTTAAAAAACTGTAATATGTAGATCAGAGTCTTGAAATGTATTTTTCCCAATCTTTTTTTAAATACCAACCACTAACGCTACATTTCTTTCGTATCTAATAGTCATTAGTTTTGTAATTTGCTTTGAGATGGGCCGTTCACTAATCATTAAAATATATAGTTAACTATAAAACTGGATATTGAAAAGGCTTAGACAAAATCATTAGATTTGCAGTCCTCAGAAGTTTTTATCTGATATCATCAGGGGTCGCAATGGCCTGCTTGCAATGTCCAAGCGTCATTTCTCTTGAACCAGTAGGAATTTGTGACTCTAAGGGTTAAAAAAATTAAACTTCTGCAAGGTTTGAAGAACATGAGTGGCGAAAGCTTTCATTTCATATCTCCTTCAAACAAATACTGAGATCCCCAAATCCTTAACTAAGCAAAACTCCTGCTGGCAAGACTCTGAGTTTAGTCACTCCCAGTAAAGCTGAAGAAGACGCATTTTTATCTTCAAACACACAAAGGTTTATACAATCTGCTAAGATTCTGAATTCTGGATTACAGCTAAATCTACAGTCCTGTTCATCTACAAATATGTGCACAACCACAATGGCTTTCTGGACAAACATGTTTCTTGCATATCCATGAAATATATGCCAGAATAGTCATTAGATTATCGAAGAAATAAAAGAATGTGTACAGACTCTCCAAGTGCCCCTATTTTCCAGGGATAGTCCCGGATATACAGAAGCCGTCCCGGTTTCTGATTTGATTCTGGAATGTCCTACTTTTCCTTAGGACATCCCTACATAGCTGCCAAGTACCCCGTTTCCCCTGGAAACCCCCGTATTTTCTTACCGTTTCCCGCAGGTGTCCCGAATGGCAAAATACCCCGTATTCCCCCGGATTACGGAGCTCCTGCCGGCGGCCATGTTCTTCTGGTGCCACGCTGGCACCAGAAGTCGCTTCTATGCACTTCTGGACATGCGTAGAAGCAACTTCCGATGCTGCTGTGCCCATTTCCAAAATGTCCGTAGCGCCAGAGGTCGCTTCTACGCATGTCCGGAAGTGCATAGAAGCGACTTCCGGTGCAGCGGCACTGCTGATCCTGGTTTTTTCAATCTGGAACTTGGCACCTATGCATCCCTATGCATTTCATCAGCGAAATGTTGGAAGGTATGGAATCACATAAACTGCATGGCCTTCACCTGGGTGTTTTCCTTTGCCTATTCCAGAGGCATAAACACGTTACCTATTTTAGGAAAGAGAGCCAAGAGTTCAGGCCACAGGCCACCCCCTGGGTAATAAAGACACAATGACACATGAATTAAGTTTAAATGTTAATGGGAAAATTTTGGCCACAACTTTATTGAATACAGAATGTGAGCGGTATTGGCTTAGGCACTGGAATCCAAAACTATAACTGACTCCTGTCCGCCTTGCAGGGAGTCTGGTAAGAGTAACCACACGAAGAGGGAGCATGGCCCTCACCCCTCTGTGGGCTTTGGATGAAATCCAGACCCCCGGATTCCTTTAATGGAATACCCTAGATTGTGGAGGGGCAGGTGAGTACTGCACAGTCCCCCCCACATCACTAGTCCAGTGCCTAACCGCCAAACATTGCAAAGTTGTGACTTGCTACGAGGTAGGTGAAAACCAAGAGGCCAGTGCCAATCTGCCAAATGGAAAAAAATTCCTACCATGCCCCCGATCCAAAACGGGCGACCAACCAAAGTCCATAGCAAGGCCAAAGACACACCTAAAAAAGAGGGTGGGCGGGCGGGTGTTCCGCGACTCGAGGCCAAGAAGGCTTCCAGCGTCGGGCCATGGTTTAAATTGGTCCCATGGCCACACACCTTGCGCTCCCATTGGAGCACCTCCTTGGGGTGACCGTGGTGCCATACCCCAGCGCGGAACAGAGCACTGCTCCGTGCTAAAGAGGGGGTTTCGTGCTCCCAGTGCACAACCCGGTTCCTCAGTTAAGAGCAGGCATCCCCAAACTTTGGCCCTCCAGATGTTTTGGACTACAATTCCCATCTTCCCCAACCACTGGTCCTGTTAGCTAGGGATCATGGGAGTTGTAGGCCAAAACATCTGGAGGGCCACAGTTTGGGGATGCCTGGTTAAGAGGATCCGATTTGCACCTTAAATACTAACAAAGATTTTATGAAAGGCAATAGTGTAAGTGGGGGAGGAGCTCATCATGACCACCTAAAGATAGCCTAAACATGCAGGCAGTTGGGTTGGTCCATTATTTATATCTGTCTACACACATGGACCTCTTCAAGAGCATAGCAACTTGTTAGGATCAGCAGACAGTCACAGAATAGTGAGCTGGCAAAGGATGGTATTCACATTAGTCTTTTTTGTTGCCTGTTACATACCAGAGCCTTGTTAAACACAACAAACAAACAATTGTGACCTAACCCTCAGGGGTCAAAATAGGCTCCTACTAATAAATCAATGAAACATGTTTAGTCAGAAGTAAGTCCCACCAGGTCCAGTTAAAATTGTTCCTTAGTATTGCAGCCTTAGGGACGTGGGTTGCACTGTGGTGTAAACCACTGAGCCTAGGGCTTGCCGGTCGGAAGGTTCGGCAGTTCGAGCCCCTGCGATGGGGTGAGCTCCCATTGTTCAGTCCCAGCTCCTGCCAACCTAGCAGTTCGAAAGCACGCAAAAAGTGCAAGAAGATAAATAGGTACCGCTCCGGCGGGAGGGGAAACTCTGTTTCCGTGCGCTGCTCTGGTTTCGCCAGAAGCGGCTTAGTCATGCTGGCCACATGACCCAGAAAAACTGTCTGCAGACAAACGCCGGCTCCCTCGGCCTGTAAAGCGAGATGAGCGCTGCAACCCAAGTGTCATCTGCGACTGGACTTAACTGTCAGGGGTCATTTACCTTTACCTTTTTATATTTTGAGGAACCAGAGACACAAAGTGGTTGTTGCGTTAGTTATGAGGAAGGGAAAGGAGATTGTTAGCCGCTTTGAGACCCCTTAGGGTAGTGATAAAGCGGGGTATCAAATCCAAACTCCTCCTCCTCCTCCTCCTCCTCCTCCTAGCATATTTTGTATCTTGCTGTAGTGCTGCCAAGAGCGGGGACAATCTCAGAGTAAAATGGTCCAGTTTGTGCTTCTCTCCTGTATTGTGGGGCAGGCTGGAGATTGTGCTGGATGAGTAGCTTTTATAGGTTATGTTTCAACTTATTAATTGAGGACATCTCAAACTTTATTGAAAAATGAACTCAATAAACATATCGATCTTACAGAGGATTGCATTTATAGATAAATGTGCATTGTAACTGACAAAAACTAATCAACTGAGTCACTTTAGTGTTTTGCCAGCCTGTTTGCCTGCATACTAAGGGGAATAATATTTATAGTGTACCGCTTGGAGGTATAACGCTAAAGGGGCAGACCAGATTAAGTGCAATCAGGGAGAAGGGAGGCAACGTCCAGAATCCCCTCCCCAGCCACAGGCAACTATTTCTGTGCACAGTAACAGCTGTGTGAACGAATACCTCTGCATTTTATTCCATGTGAAATTAAGTCTCATTGATTTCAGTGGGTCTCATGGCCACGTAAAGTGCTTTCAGATTGAGGGTGATGGAATTTCACGGGCTTGCTTCTTTTGAAGATACATGGCTAATAGTTCATATTGCACACTCTCTGTAGCTCTGCTATGCTGAGTCTAGCTCATGTCCTAGATCTTTGCAGAACTGGAGCTGTTTCTTATTAACTGACACATTTCCATGTATCCTTTTGTTCTTTGTTACCAGCATATATTGCTTCTTGCGAGGAGCAATCTTCTACATATTTTATATGTGTTATTTTTTTCCCCTTTTAAAATAACCTGCTATGCTTTTTTGATGCAGAGTTACATTATTACAAAAAGTTCAAGTGTAGCTAACACCACAATCCTTTTTGTGTCTACTCAGAAGTAAACCCCATTGTGTTGAGTGAGATAGGTACCGGTAAGTGTGTACCTTGGATCCCGAACACCTTGGTACTCAGATGTTTTGGCTCTCGAATGCCACAAACCTGGAAGTGAGTGTTCCGGTTTGTGAACGTTCTTTCGAACCTGAATGTCCAATAGGGCTTCCACGGCTTCCAATTCGTGCTTTGGTTTCTAAATGTCTTGGAAGTTGAACGGACTTCTGGAACAGATTCCGTTCAACTTCCAAGGTAGGACTATATAAGACTTCAGTCTAGAACTGCAATCTTAAACAAGCTTATTAGAAAGTAAGTCGCACTGAATTTCTGGGTGAATGTGAAATTGGATTGTGAGCTGAACCACAGTGCTCCCATTATGAAGACTGGAAGGGCTGTTCCAGCTCAGGCTTAGCTGAGATCATGGAAGTAGCACTAAACCATGGTTTAGCATTACATGTGAACAAAATCTTTAACTCTAGAAGAGAATCATAGAGTTGGAAGAGACCACAAGGGCCATCCAGTGCAACCCCTTGCCAAGCAGGAAACACCATCAAAGCATTCTTGACATATGGCTGTCAAGCTTCTGCTTAAAGACCTCCAAAGAAGGAGACTCCACCACATTCCTTGGCAGCAAATTCCACTGACGAACAGTTCTTACTGTCAGGAAGTTCTTCCTAAGGCTTAGGTAGAATCTTCTTTCTTGTAGTTTGAATCCATTGCTCTGTGTCCGCTTCTCTGGAGCAGCAGAAAACAACCTTTCACCCTTGGAGAAACATCCAAGCTCCTTCACCTTTGCTTGATCTTCATGAGGATTCCACAGCTATCTAACAGAATTCAAGAAAATTGTGCACATGCTGGTTACCTCAATTAAGACATTTTTCAAGATAGCAAACAAAGATCTTCATGAGAAAGTAGACATAGGGTAGGTGCAAATTTAGATCACAAAATGGATAGGGTGTAAGGGTTTTAAACTTCGCTAAGAGTACATTTCCCATCATCTTCAAAGCCCTTAGGACTGCTAAGTAGTAAAAATAAAATCCCAGTCTTGCAACCTGTGTCATGTCTAGTTTGGTCTTAAGACAAAGATCCATAGGTACCTCAGTGAACAACCTTCAGTGGCCCTAAACAACAGGTATCTCTGCCTCATTGATTTATAAAAAAATACTTGTATATTACTATTCATAAAAAAAAAAAAATCAGAGGGGCAGTTTATGGCAGTCGTACAATGCAATACAATAAAACCATATTTAAAAGTTAGGATCAGAAATCAGTTCAGCATTGTGGAAAGGTATATTCTTAATTGCCTGCACAGCCCTGGCAGAATAGAGACGTTTTCAGCAGGTGTTTAAAAGTTGAAACAGAAGGCACCGGCTGAATCTCTGTTGGTGGAGTATTCCAGGTTCCAACATTTCAGACTCAAGTTCAAATCTGTTAATGCTAGTTGTCATTCAGTTGATATACCTTTGTCCTGATTTTTGCTTTTGTTTTTTGCAGGCTCTTTCCAGTGCTGATCTCCCGATGAAGGAATGCAACATTCTTTTCAACAGTGCACAGGTAAAAAAAAATACCACCTTTAAATTGCTGAATAATTTGTGAACGCAATGCAGCTAGAACAGTGGGTACGTGGAAAAACCTAGTTAAAGAATTAGAGCTGCACCTGTGTGTGTTGAGTAATATGCATAAGCAGATTTCTGTTGGCAGATTGTAGGAAGTGCCTCCACAGACTTTGTCCCTAAAGCGCACTTCAGAGGCTACAGCCCTGGTCTGACCAAGGAGCCTCTAGGGACCCAGAGATGTTTGCTATGGAAGCAAGTATTCTGCTCACCACTGATGTGGATATAACAATGTCTGCTTGTTCCAAGTTCTAGTTTTCTGGCACTGATTTGGAGTGAAGCTGAATGTCTCAGTAGGGAAGGCAAGGGTCTTCTCTATCAGAGATCCTTCAGAGTAGTGGGTCAGATTGCAGGAGAAATTGTTTGACAGACTTTGAGGTTTTTTGCTTCCCTATTTGTTTCACCTCTGCATCCCCCACTCTTGCTTCCGGTGTCCACTCTTGTAAGGGAGTTGCCAGGTGTTCCACAACTGTGTGGAACCTCATGTAGATATTCAATCTGTTGGTCACTTTTCCAGTGTGGCCGCTTCTAAATGGAAACATTTGCAAAATACTTAAAAGACATGAAATGGGTTTCTTCCCTCATTGGGTTTTCTTAAAAAATTACTCACGTATTCAATAAATTTCTATACTGCGCTTTGTCATAAGTTACTCCAGGGCAGTTTTAAGTAGAGATGTCAGACTTTTAGGGTAATTCCAAGGGCCACCACACTTAACATATTTGAGGTGGACATTTAAGATGCTTTAAATGTACATAAAGAATGGAAAGTGTGAATGTTGACAAGGATGTGTCCAGGTGGTATACTCATCACAGAGTTCTGATTAACTGCAGTGCCTATTGAGTATATTTTCAGTTACAAGTCCAGATTTGTCTCTATGTAGTGTGTGAAATGGCCCTAACTATGTTTGATCAAAGGCATTGAAATCAAAATACTTCGCCAGCTGGATGAATTTTTTGTAGAGCAGAATGTAAAATGTCCATGGTATTGTTGATCCTTCTTGTGTGTTGTGTTTATTGCATATAATATTGGGGGGGGGAGCAATCCAGGTTTCTAACCGAGTGTACTCTCAAACGCTCAGTAGATCATTGAACATTTAGTACAGCACTGGGCAGCTGATGGGAAGCATTTGTGCTGTGTTTGTGTTTTTCGTTTGAATGCATTGACTTCAGCTTCCTAAGGCGCCTTTACAGGTTCTATCAGAAGTGTTGCAATATTTAGTGCATGCCTTAGCCTCAATTCCTTATGGCGCTGAGTTGCTTACTTTTTAATGCATTTGAAGAAGACTTTCTCTGACGAGTTTTTCCTGTTAAAACATACACACACAAACCTCCCCCTTATGATGTGCTGTTGAGCAAAATTCACAGCCCTGCAGCCTGTGCTCTTGGTGTGGCACTGTTGCTGAGTTGCACAGGAGATCCCAATGGCGAATGAGATAGTTATGTTTATCTGTCCTATGTACAGTTCGGCTTGTGCTAGTATACTAAACTCCATGATCCAGCCTATGGCTGACAAACCAATTGACCTACAGCTTGCCTGGGTTCTTCAAGATGTGGATCCTTATATTACTCTACAGGTTGCTAAATTCCTAACTGCTGTCCTCTCGTACAAGAGACGGAATGGAATGTTAGCTGATTATTTATAGTTATAAGAATTTTCTATAATGACATCAGATATTGATTTTAGCGTAGTGTCTAAATTTTTAATCATAATCTTAAACTTTTCTTTTTGAATTGTTAATATTTTTCCTTGTGAGCTGTGAATTCTGTTATATTATTTGTGGCTTGTACGAGTCCGCTGTTTTCTTTATTTTGTTGTGTTGTGTTTTATGATGGGCGTAAAGCCGAATAAACATCTTTTGGAGATCCCAATGGAAAAGCTAGGGTTGCATGTAGTAAATGTAGTATGAGATAGCAAAGATGGAGAGAAAATTTGCCTTCTGAACTGCTATTAGCTGGGATTTTAGGTTCAGGGGGGGGGGAATACTCCAGAACTGGAGAGTACCCCCCCCCCCCGCTGCCATTGCCGCCCAGACATACATATATACCCTCTCTTACTGCTGAGTATGTTTTGCTACCAAAATTGGCTGGCTGGAAAACTCAGCTGTTGTCTGTCTGACTGGACTTAAAAAAAAGCAACCGCTATGTTTCATATCAGCTACAGCACCTGCTCGAATCTATTTATCTTTTCTTTTAATTAAGAGATAATGTCAATGGGAGGAAAATAAAACCTGACGAGATGAAAATCTTTCACCATACCATTAAAAACAGAACAACAACAACAACAAAAGTGAACCCGCTTTTTTTGTTTTGAAAGTGAGTGAAGAGAAAATCTTCATTAGGTTGCAACATCCTCTTACATATAGCGTGCTGTGCTATACTAATGAATTAGAAATACGAACAATGAAAGGAAGAATAGGAGATCTGATCAGACAGACCAAAACCCAAGCTATCCACTGAGACCAGTGTAACAGAGTTTAATGCTTCTCTGCTATTTTTAAACAACCTGATTCAGTTTGGCTCAGAGATACTTTTGCTGATTGACTCACGGAAAGAGGACAGTGAATCCTGATCACTAATGCTGTTGTGTGTGTGTTTGAATCTCTGAAGTGCTGTACATCAAGGGCGTACCCACCATGCGGCAAGTTAGGGCAGCTGCCCTACTCTAGAAGCAGGGCTGGTGGGCAGAGGCGGAGCACAGCCCGGCGGAGCGCGAGTTCGCCATTCCCGCCGCACCGCGCCGCACCCTCCCTCCAGCTCCCCGGCGCGCCCTCAGGCAAGGCCAAGCGCGGCGGGGAACCAGGGAGCGCGGCGCTGCGGGCGGGAACGCTGAACTCGCGCTCAGCTGGGCTGGGCTCCGCCTCCGCCCACCAGCCCTGCTTCTAGGGAGGGGCACAGCCCGGCGGAGCGCGAGTTCGCTGTTCCCGCCCACTTTGTGGCCCCTCCCCTTCCGTGCCTTGGCCCCTCCCCTTGCCCCCCCCTAGTTTTGATCCTGGGTACGCCCATGCTGTACATCTCACCAATCCTTTCACATATGGAAAGGATTTTGATGTATATGAGGCTGTTACGTGCTAAAAATCATGTCACTGTCTGAAAATCATGAAATATTATTTGTAAGGGACATTGATGGTGGATTGGTTGGTAGGTTTGTAGCATGAGTTCTAAGGTCACATTTTGATCATGGCTTTGCTGTTCCCCTTTCTCCTGCAAATATGTGGTTTGGAAACTTAAAGTAAGGCATCATTGTTTGTGGGAAAGAATTGTGGATGTAAGACAGGCATAGGCAAACTCGCCCCTCCAGATGTTTTGGGACTACAACTCCCATCATCCCTAGCTAACAGGACCGGTGGTCAGGGATGATGTGAGTTGTAGTCCCAAAACATCTGGAGGGCCGAGTTTGCCTATGTCTGATGTAAGATGTTCAGATAATTGGAATGAAACTATTGGTAGCGTTTGAGTCCCATAGAGAGAGGCTATTTCTTGAAGTGACGTTACCTCTTTCGATGTGCACTTCCCATAGGCAAATGCAGCGCATTTAATTAGAGTGTGCCAGGGGGCCAGGTATGCTCAAGACGGCCCTGCTGGCATGTGTAGGTATAAGCCAGTATTGCACCAAAATCTGCCCAATGTCTTGGAAAAGAGGCTTCCATTCTTCTGCCTCATTCTCATTTTATAATGTATTGGTGAATGCTGGGATTTGAGTTTGTAGTAGTAGTAGTAGTAGTAGTAGCAGCAGCAGCAGCAATAGTAGTTATAAAGCTGGAGGTATGTTGGTAAGCCCATGGCAAATGCTAATAATTATGACATCCCCAGATCATTGGTGTATCTCCTAAGAACTTTGTTGCACTGTTGCTTTGCATAATATTGCTGAATTTTTATTATTGGATAACCAAAGTAATACAGTCTCATATTGGCATGGCTAATCACTCTTCTGTTTGCAAATAACTAGCACCACATTTTTGTCATTTTACATACAGGTTAGCATCCCTCACCCTGCCCAATGGATGCTTAGACTGATTCCTTTTAATGTCGGTCCGGTTTTGTTAATACATGCTATTATAATATAGAAGTGCTGATATTTGAAATGCAGTCAGCCACTCCCAATCACAGCATAATTGTTTGTGCTTTCTTCTTCCACAAGGCCGGATTAGTCATTCGGTACTAATGTTGAATTTTTGTTGTCTGATTCCTGCCAGCAACTGAAACCTGACAACTAATTCTGGATAAGCACGATCAAAATTGATAAACCCTGCTCTACATGGGAGCCAAAAATTGGAAGTGGCTGTTATTTCAAATACAATCTCTTATCTCATATGGCACAGTGGCATTTAGTGGAAACATACAAACAAATCTAGTCTTGGATTGCCCTGGAGATAGAGGTTTGGATGCAATTCAAATAAGTAGTTCTTTATTCTGCATAACTTTGGGATGTACTAAGACATTTCAGCTGCACCTGATATCATTAAATTTGGCAGCCACCGCCTAAGCTTCCTGCTTTTCATTTGTACAAAACGCCACATTAAGGAGTGGAAATATGAGAAAATTCGTGTTTGTCCTCCTTTTGCATATGCTCACAGTGACACTGTAAATTATAAGAGCTGAAAGGAGTCTAAAAGCTAATCTGTATCCCACATTTTTATGATGGATGGCATGCAGTAGAGGAAAGGACCGCTGGATTTAAAAATAAACAAAATCCATTGCAAGTTTATTTGAAAGCAAATGTGGCCCAAGCATGACAGCTTTCTTCAGAATACTTATGTCATGGGAATATATTTGAAGCAAGCATTTAAGAGATAATTTTATTAGGAGAGGTTGATGGTCTCCGGACTGGTTCTTCTCTTCAGATGGAATTATTGTTTCTCTACAATTAAATTAGAAAGTATGTATAAGGCAGCTTCCAAGGTTTAATGGGAAGGGGAGTAGCCCTTTATTATCATAGTCATATTTTTGAGTAGGCCTTGACCTATATATCGTCAAATAACTAACAAGTGCCTTCCTGTACGGTTAAGGTATTTTTTATCAACCAAAGCATGGAACACAATGGCTACTTTTGTGTATGCTCCAACATTCCTCAGATGAGAATAGAGATATTTCTCAACCCCCCAACTGACCTTACCCCATTTCCTGACCCCCTCCCTAAGCATTTCCTGTCGTAAGAAGATTGAGTGCCGCCGCCACTACACTAAAGCCCTCAATCCCGATTTTATTTTTATTTCATTCTTTGGTAGATTTACAAAAAGGAAAACACACACCAATAAATGAATTTTACAAAGGGGCAATATTAGACACCTCACCTGCTCTCCGGCAGCTGCTATGAGCTGCCCAAGGGAGGAGGCTGGAAGCAGCGGCCATGGAGAGGCCACCACAGCCTCACAGCCCCTACTCCAATGCCGCCATCGCTCAGGGCAAGCGCCAACTTATCCTCTTCCCCGAGCTCAGTGGTGGCGAGGGAAATAGAGACATTCTGGAATCAAGTCAGAAGCTGGGATGGCATTCAAAATTCTGGGACTGTCCCTGGAAAATAGGGACACTTGGAGGGTATGTTTCTTCTGCCAAATATCTACTTCTTTGGGTTAGCCTTTAATAAAGTTTATCTCACACACACACACACACACACACACACAGAGAGAGAGAGAGAGAGAGAGAGAGACAGAGAGAGAGAGAGAGACAACTTTGTGATCCTTTCTGGTGCCAACTTGTCATCTGGAAGGGGTGGGCTTCCTGTCCAGAAACGTCTTTCATAACTTTCAGTTTAGTAGGCCAATCTGTTTACACTCTGAATAAACCTAAAAAGTTCATTAAGAGCTGAACATTCAAAGTAATCTCCTGCTGCTTTATCTCACCTTTGCTGTTTTGGTTATATCCACTCCTCAACTATGTATACATTCAACGGTCCCTCAATTCATATTCATAATAATAAAAAATCTATTTTTGTCCCTTTCAGACTCTTAGCAATGACTAATCTCGGTGGGATTTGTTGTTGTTGTTTAGTCGTTTAATCGTGTCCGACTCTTCGTGACCCCATGCACCAGAGCATGCCAGGCACTCCTGTCTTCCACTGCCTCCCGCAGTTTGGTCAAACTCATGTTCGTGGTTTCAAGAACACTGTCTAACCATCTCGTACTCTGTTGTCCCCTTCTCCTTGTGCCCTCAATCTTTCCCAACATCAGGGTCTTTTCCAGGGAGTCTTCTCTCCTCATGAGGTGGCCAAAGTACTGGAGCCTCAGCTTCAGGATCTGTCCTTCCAGTGAGCACTCAGGGCTGATTTACTGGGATTTACTTCTACATAAACATGCACAGCCCTAACTAAGCCTAGACACACACTTACCGAAGAATACCAATGAATTCAGTGGTATTTAATTTCAAGCTGAACTTGTCTAGAATTCCTGTTTAATTTTCATTCCTCGCCACAAATTTCTTCCAGTGTTTAGAATTTTCTTCATTGATTGCATCATCAGTTCCTGCCTGTGCTTCAATCCTGGCCTGCTTTGACTACCACAACTATTCTGATCTTGTATCCTCCTCTTATGTTGCCCTTCCTCCTGAAGGGCTCAGCAGGAAGACAGGAAAACTGAGAATGAATTTATTGGGTTATGAAGTACAACCTAAGCACACCAAATTTTTTATCTTCATGTCAGGCATTTGCATCACAATTCCATCTCGCAGAAAATGTCAAATGTGAAGCCACATTTTCACCCCTTCTGTGAGTCTTTCCAAAAGTGTATAGTGGAAACAGCCTCTCTCACAATAGACCTTTCTCACAATATAGAATTGTCTTTACTATTGATTAGAGGTACTGATTAGCTGCAAACTGTGAAGGCAGACCACCTATAGTTTCAAATCCTGACTTTTTAAAGTTGTTGCCTTCCGCCTGCTACGTCTGTCACCCATGCCAGCTTTGTTGCTTTTGCCAACAATCACGACTTGCCTTTCAGGATTTATGCATTTAAAAAGCAGAGGTAATTTGTTTACTGTGTCCTTGTACAATGCCTAGCTCAGCGTAATCTGGTTGAGTTAAAGTACCAAGTTCATTGCAATGATTAAGAACAATAATCAGCCCTCTTTCGCACCACACACTAAGGGGGCCGCTTGGAAGACCTTGGCGCTCAGTGTGGTATATCCCATCATTCCTGGCATTTCAATGAAGATTAATATTTATTAACAAATTAACACATTTTATATCTACCCACCTATGAGCTCATACATGCAAAAGAGCAAGGAAACCTTCATAAGTCTCCACTGTTAACTCTTCAAAATAAAAGCGATGGACATGCCTATTGTTATCATTACTTCTTAAATATATTAGTTGCTTTTTTGCCATGACAACTCAAAGCCACTTAAAACATTGTAAGCAAAAAACCCCAGACACATATATACATTAAAACCAGAATATTTTATCCCAACATTGAGAGTTTTCCACAAGCAGGGAGATGTTGACACAAGGGGACATTAAATAATGCAGTCCCCCATCTGAAATGGCATGTGCAAAAAGACAAATGCATTGCAACGGAAAAGTAAAAAGATGACCATTAGGTCCAGTTGTGGACAACTCTGGGGTTGTGGCGCTCATCTCGCTCTATAGGCCGAGGGAGCTGGCGTTTGTCTGCAGACATGTGGCCAGCATGAATAAGCCACTTCTGGCGAACCAGAGCAATGCACAGAAATGTCATTTCCCTTCCCGCCTATTTATCTACTTGCACTTTGATGTGCTTTTGAACCGCTAGGTTGGCAGGAGCTGGGACCGAGCAACAGGAGTTCACCCCATCGCGGGGATTCAAACCGCCAACCTTCTGATCGGCAAGCCCTAGGCTCTGTGGTTTAGACCACAGCGCCACCCGCGTCCCTAATGGAAAAGTGCCCAACAAGTATTGGCATGTATCTTCTTCAGGGACAATTGTAAATGTCAGCAAAATAAAGTTTGCCTCCGAGTAACCCAATATCCTTTTGCATGACATTTTGTTCTCCCATGTAATAATTGCCCATCACTTTACTCTGTAGACAGGATTCAACTTCATGCCCTTTAAAATCTTTGCCCCGTCCTAGTAAGTATTGTGTGTGCCAAACATGTGAGCAGAAGTGCCACTGGAAGGATCCCCACTGGCGGTTGCCAGCACCCTGAAATGGATGTTTTGGGCAGCGGCTCAGGCAACCCAGGACGGCTTTGGCTCCAACTACAGTGGTACCTCTACTTACGAATTTAATGCGTTCCGAACACACATTTGTAAGTCGAAAAAAATTGTAAGTTGAATCCCATAGGAATGCATTGGGAGAAAAAATTCGTAAGTCGAAGCAACCCTATCTAAAAATTCGTAAGTAGAAAAAATCCTATCTGAACCGCATCTAAGATGTCGGACGGAGCTCCATTCGTAAGTAGAAACATTCGTAAGTAGAGTTATTCGTAAGTAGAGGTGCCACTGTACTGAACTGGCTAACTAGGCTCCCAGACTAACTTGTGGATAGGAACTGAAAAAATTCAAACGTCATTTTTAGCAAAATATCAAAATACACTTAGACATGCTATACTGAGGATCAAGATAGTCGGCTTCCTTTGAACACGTCTGAAGAATGGGTGAATATGAGGAGTGAACATGCATGAAAGGAATACACCATAAATAGACTGATGTCCTGGCCCCAGATTGGTCCTTGCCTATAGAAAAACCAGGGGTAGCTAGCTGTATGTCCTGTGATCAGAGGCGGAGCGAGCTATGAGCGTCCCGGGGGTGGGGCAGTGATGTCACCCCCCTCAGGGATGACACCTAGGGAAGACTGCACCCATCGCACCCCCTTCCTCCGCCAGTGCCTGTGATGTCACATATTTTTAGTAGACTGGGCAAGACAGGATTGGGTGCATAAGTGAAGAGTTCAAGTTTCATTTTCAGCTTCACTTTCCCTGCTTCAGTCATTCTCTTTCGTTCTCTCTCTGTCCTCCCCGCCCCAAGCAATTGCCAAGGTTCTGCCCCAGAGTAAATTTTTATAGCTCAGTCACAAAAGCCTTCACAATTTGGGATTCATACTGGGCCTGACAACAGCCCTAACAAGAGCCGTGCAAATGGCAGAGTTTTGGAAACAAAAGGTTATCAAGCCTGTAATTTATTTGTTTAGACCACTTGCTGTACAAAAGAGTCCTCTTATCTTTTCGGTTCCCTGAGTATATAGCAACGAGCGTGGGTTCTTCCAGAGCAATGTCTCACTTTCTCTGTCAGTCCTTTTCTGCAACGTTTTGCAAGGAGTTGATATATCAGGCAGGTGGATATTATTTTTCAAGAAGAGAGTTTTGCTTGCCGTCTCCCCTTCTTCCTTCTCATCCTCACATTCTGTACCAGATAACTGTTTCTTCCGTTCTCTTTCAGGTTGCAGAGGACAAAAAATAATAATAGATGGGCAGTGAATTCTATTCACATCTTATTAGGCAAAAAGATCTTGAACTAGCAAAGTGGCAAACTTAATCTGATAAAGCGGTGAAGGAAGGGGAGCTCATGGAAAGCACTTAAATAAGAATCTTTGTATTAATGTACCTCTTGGATTTTTAGAAAATTGATGCCACTGCTTGTTCAAAAGATGGAATCTACTTGTCATCCCTTTAGAATTATACTTTAATGGTGTGCTGAATAATGTGTACCATTTTTTGTGAGACCATTTTTATTGAGCCACTGTCAGCAGTTATTTATTTATTACATCATATTCAGCCCCCCCCCCAAAAAACTCTTGGTGGTGTGAATAGCATGTCCAGCGGCCTCTGCTAGGAGCTGACTAGATAGACCTGGACATAATTAGCTTTGATAAGGCTGCTACACTATTTAGCTCCAGACCAGACCTTTGGATGGATGAATATCTGTCCGTTGTTCCCAAATATCCACTCATACAAGATGTTCATGCTGTCTTGTATTTAGTGAAGCTTCCAGTTGCAATTCCAGTGACCCGCTTGCAAGAGTGGGCATTTGTGGCTGTGGGTCCTTGAGGATAAATTTCAGAGCTCCGCTTGCACATGGATCCACACAAAGAATGATACATTTCAGAAGTTTCATTGATGAACTACAGAAGAAAGCTGTCCTGGTTTATGTAGGTTTCCGCATTTCTGCATAAATTCTCAGGAGGAGGTTTCCCATCTCTACTTAGATCAATCTGAGATGGTTGGAGAATTTGATTGCTATTCCAGTTATTCTCTGATGAGGCTAAGTTACTTTTTCTGGAAACATTAGGCAAAATGGGTCTCTTATGCTTGGCTGATTCAACTTTGTTACTAATACTTTTCCCCACAGTACCTTCCTCTGAAATGGAATGCGTGTCCTGTACTGACACCTTCTTATAACAGTTGAATATTGAAATAACCAAGCCTAATTTCTCCCTTATTACTCCTAATTCCTCACAGATAGACTGCACTATACTGTCAATCAGAAAAGCCTAGTCTCCTGCAAAGTTAGAAATTTACTCATGGAGAAATGTGGCTGGGTTTTATTGGGGAGGGGCTGTGTTACTAATAGTTTCTCCCCCCCCCCAAAAAAATCCAAGCCATCAGGATCTAGGGCACCACATCTGTTTGAGACATTATATATTATATTTCCTCTCCTCCTTATTTTTTTTAAAGAAAACCATCAATTTTAATCTGCATGCCCTATTGCTTACCCACTCCCTTGGTTGCTTTCTACCACCCAGTTAGGGTGGTTAGGATACAAAAAAAAAACTTCTTAAAAAATGTTACTGTAACCAGCAATAAAACCAGCAGGGTAAAACAAACAGTCGGGGTCAGGAATCAGAATGGCCACTGCTCAGTTGTCTCTTGGAGTAGTATCCAACAAAGTTTCACTCAGTTGAAATTAATGGACCCAACTCAAGGTCCTAACTCTGGATCTGCCAGGATGAGAGAAACAACAACAATATTCCTTCCAGTAGCACCTTAGAGACCAACTAAGTTTGTCATAGGTATGAGCTTTCGTGTGCATGCACACTTCTTCAGATACTTTGAGTACCATGTATAGGGAACAAACCTTTTTTGCGAAGCAGTATTTCTTTTTCTCTGTCCTGACTCTCCCAACATTCAGCATCATTGCATGACCTTAATGGGATCTGGCATTGTGAGAGAGGGACAAAAAGCTTCTCCCTCCCTATCCACATTTTCCCACATCATGGAATGGTTTCTATGACTCCCACGGGTATTATAGTATAATGATGCAAGGTACTCCATTTAATCAGTTGTTATAATTGTTGCTACATTATTATCCTGTTCTTCCTCCAAGGAAATGTGTGCTCCTTGCAATCCCATTTCATTCTCAGCAACCATGAGGGAAAAGTTAGGCTGGGAGATGGCAACTAGCTTAGGGCCAATCATTAGGAAGAACTTCCTGACAGTAAGAGCTTGTTCGACAGTGGAATTTGCTGCCAAGGAATGTGGTGGAGTCTCCTTCTTTGGAGGTCTTTAAGCGGAGGCTTGACAGCCATATGTCAAGAATGCTTTGATGGTGTTTCCTGCTTGGCAGGGGGTTGGACAGGATGGCCTTTGTGGTCTCTTCCAACTCTATGATTCTATGTGCTGAACATCACAGCTAACATGCGGTTTCTACCTGGTTTTCCCTGGGCCTCGTCTGATCACTGCATTACACTGGCTCACTTAAGATGCATTCAGCATTCCTCATTACCAATGTTATTAATGATATCACACAAGGATATCAATACTATAATACTAGGGGCTGCACCCCTGTTCACCAGCCCCACCACTCATCCCACATTATGCACCCCTCATTTTCACCATCACTCCCTTTCCCTTCATCCCTCCTCCTTCCTTTTCTCAGTCCCCACTTTGCACACATTCCCACGCCGCCTCCTCCCTCCCATTGCGCAACACCTTTTGGGTGTTCATGAACATGTGCACACATGCATTGACAATATATGTTACTGTCAGTTAGCTTGCCAGATTTCTCCATTCATCTTTACCTTAAATAAACAACAACATTTTGAAACACTTACACAACTATCCTGGTGACTGAGGACGTAGTATGTCCCTGACGTCACAGGTGATAGTCAACTGGTGCCCTCCATGACCAGCTTTCCCCTCAGTTCAAACTGAATTTCTTTTTCAGAGCTTTCCATGGGAAGAGTTACTGAATGAGGTATGGACCCTTCTAAAGAGAGAGCCAGTGTGGTGTAGTGGTTAAGAGCAGTAGACTCGTAATCTGGTGAACCGGGTTCGCTTCCCCGCTCCTCCACATGCAGCTGCTGGGTGACCTTGGGCTAGTCACACTTCTCTGAAGTCTCTCAGCCTCACTCACCTCACAGAGTGTTTGTTGTGGGGGAGGAAGGGAAAGGAGAATGTTAGCCGCTTTGAGACTCCTTCGGGTAGTGATAAAGCGGGATATCAAATCCAAACTCTTCTTCTAAAGCACCCCCATGAACTGAAATCACATTGCAGTGTGATGTTGGCCAGTCGTGTACCATAGAACTCGTTCTTTTTGTGGCTTGCATAGTGCTTAAATATTTCAGTCCACTGTTTTCTTTATTGATTAAAGTCAAGAAAGTGCAGGATTCAAGAGTCTGTTTAAATCAAGAGTGCAATTTGTACTGTTTCCTATGGCTGAGGCTTAGGGGGTCTAGCAGAAGAATTTGGTTTCCAAATCCTCCTGCAGCACAGTTGCCCATCAAAATATAGCCAATTGATTCCCCCCCCCCGGTTTTGAACAAACACTGCTTCATCTTTCCTAAAAATTGAGTTCCAAGCCTTCTCTTTAACTTGCAGATCCACATTTCTGTAGGCATATAACCTGAAAAAAGTATGAAATGCAAAGACCAAATAAGCTTCCCTTCATTCCCATATCTCTCATGTCACATCTTGTTTTATCTAGCATAAACTGCAAGTGGCTTGAGGCAGAGACTGTGCTTTCTACTTATCTACAGATCTCTCTATAACAAAACACTAAATTCTGATAGCCTTACTCGGAATGAGTGCTGTTTCATTCTGCTAAGAAGTTCTGAGTGATCGTTCTCACACACAATACACAGGCTAGGCAAGGATGGAATAAATCAATGTTGCCGCAGGTTTCTGACGTGAACCAGAATGTAAGAAGAATTCTGCTAGATTGGACCAGCTTCAGAAATGGATATGACCCTGAGATTGCCTCTTCTTTTTTAGGGTTAAATGATCTCACCATTCCCTTACCTTTAAGTTGTGCATTAAAATGTCCCAATGCCCAAATCACTGTGCTATGCAGTGGCATGGAAAATACTCAATTCTGCTAATATTAAAGAGCCTCCAAACATAGGCATGGAGATGCAGCAGGAGGTGGAGGAAGAGAGCGGGGGCATGGTAATTCATTTTTCCTATGTGCCTGAGGACAAAGGGGCATAGGAAAAATGGATCATTCTGCAAGGCTTTGAGTGTAAGGGTGCTGAAACAGACTTGGGAGCTTGTGCGTGTGTGTTGTCCAACTGAGGTCAGTTGAGCACACAGCAGTACCTCTGGTTAAGAACTTCATTCATTCTGGAGGCCCGTTCTTAACCTGAAACTGTTCTTAACCCGAGGTTCCACTTTAGCTAATGGGGCCTCCCGCTGCCGCCGCAGGATTTCTGTTCTCACCCTGAAGCAAAGTTCTTAACCCGAGGTACTGTTTCTGGGTTAGCGGAGTCTGTAACCTAAAGCGTCTGTAAACTGAAGTGTCTGTAACCCGAGGTACCACTGTACATTGTACCTGAGCTATGGGTAAGTTGCCCATGTTAATCCCCTTCTAGCAGGTGTGTACCTGTGCCATCATCGTGTGTGTGTGTGTACACACACACACAGGTAACCTTGGCCATATAGACTGGCACCAGTCCCAACGCCCTGGCAGGAGTTAGTGTCCCTTTAACTGGCAGAAATTCAGCAGTTCAGATCCAGCATTTTCAGTGCTATTCTTTGGAAGCCTATGGGATTCATGTTTCCACTTTTAACAGTTTAAAACGGTTGCCGATCTTTTTGGGTGCTCTCACTGACATGACTGGGGCAACACGTGCATAATATTTGAGACTTGAACGCACTCATATTTGAACTTAGTGGAGCTTCTTGTAACCTGCTCTGGGACCTTTGGGTTAATAATACCCTGTTTCTCATATTTTAAGGCATCCCCATAAAATAAGCCATAGCAGGATTTTTAAGCATTCAAGGAATATAAGCCATACCCCGAAAATAAGACATAGTGATAGGCGCAGCAGCAATGCCGGCCGCGGCAGGAGGAGGAGGAAAAAAATAAGACATCCCTTGAAAATAAGCCATAGTGTGTTTTTTTGAGGAAAAAATAAATATAAGACGTGTCTTATAATATGAGAAACACGGTAAGTTTCTAGTGTTTTTAAAATAAACGTTATATGCTATCTAAATATATACGCTGTCTATGCCAATTGTTTGCTTTCAGTGTAAAAGTGCATTTTCTAGGGAAATGAATAGGTTTGTTTTAAACCTAGGAAACTGTTGCTATGCGAATCTGGTAGCAGAATGTTGCTCAAGCCGTGTGCACTCCAAAATCTACTTTTTTTTTCAAGCAGACGCACAACTACCACTACTAGTTTCCATTTAGAATATGGGTACATTGGCCTTATCGACCAAGTGGCTTATTGCTATGTGTCAAAACGCTTGACACATACACAAACACTCCTACACAAACTACATTAATAATAAAAGGGGCTTTTAAAAACCCTCAACACTTTTAGAAAAATGGGAACATTTGAAATATGACAAGTACCAGCCACTTATTTTTCCCCCCTAACAGAATGACAAATGTGTCTAGTTTAAAAGGGCAATTGGGGAATGTAGAGTACAATAATATCCGAGCTCCCTCCCATTTTCCTTAAATGAAGTACTTGTAGCAGGCAATTGTGCTCATTAAAACTACAAATACGGATTCTAAGCATATTTGCAGCCAGTTCCCTGTTCCTAGTTCCCAGTTATGGGTGGGTGTTTGTGGGTGGGGCATAAATTTGGCTAACTAAAAAAAAAAAGCCCTAATCTTAGTAGAGTGGTTTTTGTGAAGAAAACAGGTCATGATGGCTACATATCTATGTTTATGTAGAAATAATCAGAGTTCTGTAAGATCTTTTATGATGGTGAATAAGATTGCTGCAAGTATAGTTGCTGGTGTTGAGACCTTATGAGGATTTGTGCTTGACTTAATATATGCATGGATACAAGGAGCCAGCAAGCAAAATGCAGTCCATGGGACTCTCAAGAGTCTCCTCCAGCACCATAATTCCAGAGCATCACATTATACTCATGTAAAAACACGCTGATTCCTGGACTGTACACAGGCTGGATTTAGAAGGCGATTGGGCCAGATCAGCCCTCCGGGCCTTAGTTTCCTACCCATGACCTAAACATTTGGGCTTTAATTTTTTGCTTATCTTTTATTGGGGTGGGGTTGACTTTGATCTACTCTTTTTGTGGGATGTTAAACAGGTGCAGTCAAATCACAACTGTTCCTAGAGTGTCCACTTGGAGGACTACATGGAGGAACACCTGTGGAGGAACACCTGACTAGCTTGGTTTCCTGTTCCTCCACATGCAAATGAGATGGGGGAAGGCGGCAGATAAATTCACTAGCCAGTGAATTTCCCTCTCTTGGACCACTTCACTTCAAGGACTCAACATCTAGTGAGGATTCTCTCTCTAGGCTTCCAGCCAGGAGAGAGAGCTGAGATGGAGTCTCACTTCCTATAAGTGAACTTCACATGTATATATTACCTTTACCTAAGCCAGTCTACCTCTTGAGTGTGCTGTATCTCGAGATGCCTGTAACTAAACTACTTTTATACTTTTAAGAGCATTGTGTCGTGTCTTTTCTTTTAAGAGCGACAAAAGGGATTAAACCAGGAAAATACACTTTATTTTTACAGGCTTAAATCAAGCCTGCGCAAACGCTTTTCTGCTGTGCATTTGCAAAAGGGAATGTTACTCTGCTAACTTTTGGAGCTTGCTAGCACAAGCTGGGATAGGATATAGTTAACAATATTTCCTCATCCACATTCCTGAACATTCCCACACTTTTATTATTGCTGAGCATTTTAGATTGTTTTTACTCTTGTTTTTAATGTTCGTATTTGTAAGTCACTTTGAGTTCACCTTTCTGAAAAAGTTGCTGATAAAGATAGATGATCATAATTGCCCTGACATACATCCTACATTCCTAGATTTGTTGTATGAGAAGGAATGGTGTCTAGGGATACTGACTGGGATGGGGAATTGCAGTGGCAGGTCTTGTAGCACGGACAAATCTTATGGTCTTCTCTAGTGTTATGCCTGAAGGTTCTCTAGGAGGTGTGCTGGTGGAAAAGCAGGTTTGGGTGAAAGGAGGACCTTGGCTTAATGCTTCAAGAAATGCTCCCATAAAACACAATTCTACAGTCACCAGGTTAAAGCGGTTGTTGCAAAAAGATAATGTCTCATTTGCCAACAGTGTTGTTCAGGGCTCATTTCAGTAGTTCAATCAATGCTAAATCTGTAAAAAAAACACCTGACCATTTGTTTAGGATTAATGACTAATACATTTAATTGTGCGTATGTGATATAATGGTACACCCACTCCCTAAATTTGCTAGCAGAAGGCAGTTACAACTGTGCATCAGGGTGGCCATAGAAATTTATTTTTGCTTAATATATTTTCTTTTATGTCTCAGCCAAAGGAAGTGTAGCATGGATGCTTGAATGCACCTCGAGCTCTTATGTGTTTTGGTCTTGCTCAGGTGAGCTGAAATTAATGCCAGTTTTCTTCCTCACAACTTTAGGTTCCAAAGGAAGATATAGGCCCTAAGAGCTCAGGTGCAGCAACAGATTTTGCCTCTGAGGAAGAAAGAGATACTATTAAGCAAACAGGGATGTTTCCGGACTGCTAGTTAACTTAACGTTTTCTTTTTGTGTGATGGTCATTAAAATAAAGTTCTCCCAAGGGATTACTTCCTTCCTCCCTTTCCATGAGTTTGTCCACTTTAGCGAAGTTTAGCCATGCTAAGAATTCCGACATCCATAGCATCTGGTTAGCTGGTGCTGGTAAGAGAACGCTGAAGCAGGTGGGTCTGGCCCTTGGCAGCTCCAGCTCCAGAGGGTGGTGGCAGCTGGCATTTGCTGAGTCGCCAAGAATGGTGAAAAGCCCCTCCACTCTCTTTGCCTGCCATTCCCACATAGCATTGGGCATCCAGGAAGCTGAGAGGTAGCATTGGAGACTTTTGGCTTTGCACGTGCTGCTTATTTCAGATGAAGGTGTCTTTCCTAAAGGTAAAGGGACCCCTGACCATTAGGTCCAGTCGTGACCGACTCTGGGGTTGCGCACTCATCTCGCATTATTGGCCGAGGGAGCTGGCGTATAGCTTCCAGGTCATGTGGCCAGCATGACTAAGCCACTTCTGGCGAACCAGAGCAGCACACGGAAACGCCGTTTACCTTCCCGCTGTAGCGGTTCCTATTTATCTACTTGCATTTTGACGTGCTTTCGAACTGCTAGGTGGGCAGGAGCTGGGACCGAGCAACAGGAGCTCACCCCATCGCTGGGATTCGAACCGCCGACCTTCTGATCAGCAAGCCCTAGACTCTGTGGTTTTCCTAAGGGCTCCCAAAATCCTAGAGCCAGCACGGGACCTTGGTTTGATGGACATACAAATGCTCTGAGTCTATCTGGATGAGCATCTATGCTGCCTGGTTCTTGTTCTTGCTTTCCAGAGTTTCAAACCAGGTTCTTTCCCAGCCCTAATTGGTAATCCAAGGGTTCTGAACCTGGGATCACCTGTACACAAAGCATCCAGTGCAATTCTTTTTGGGTTTAGCTTCCTGGAGTTTCTCTCTTGTTTCCCTTAGATGTGGCAGAAGCCTCCTGAACCAAGAGCACAATTTGATTATGTTGGCCAAATCGCATTGCCATTGACTTGAGCTACTTTGACATTGACCACTTTGGGCCACTTTTGCCTAACCATGAGCCAAGTTGAACCAAGGGATTTGGGGTTCTGTAGTTGCTTTCCAGTTCCAGTGAAAGTGGAAACCCATTTTTAAAGTGCCATCTTGGTATAATATAATATAATATAATATAATATAATATAATATAATAATATAAAATATAAATATACAAAACCGTAGAGCACTGTCAGAGAGTTAATTCAAGAATGAGCATCTTAATAAAAATCTATAGCAAGGGTGGACAGTTCAAAATAACAGCAAGAACTATGTTTTCTAAGTCAATGAGGTCATCTCTCTCTCTCTCTCTCTCTCTCTCTCTCTCTCTCTGTGCACTTTTTACTCCAAGTCACCTATTTTGTCTTTCTCCTCCTCTCTGCTCAATTCTCTTTCCCCCAGTACATCTCTCTTTCAATTACTCCTCTCCTCTCTTTACTTCAGGGCTTGCTCTTTCTCTTTCTGCACTGCCACAGATCTTTGCCCCATCTGTTCCTCCCATTTCTCAGTTTCCCTGCCTATAGATCTTTTTGTAAGCTTATTATTATTATTATTCTATTTATTAATACCCCGCCCATCTGGCTGGGTTTCCCCTACCACTCTGGGCGGCTTCCAACAACACATTAAAATATCAAAGATTAAAAACTTCCCTAAAAAGGGCTGCCTTTAGGTGTTTTCTAAATGTCAGGTAGTTGTTTATCTCCTTGACCTCCGATGGGAGGGTGTTCCACAGGGCGGGCATCACTACCGAAAAGGCCCTCTGCCTGGTTCCCTGTAGCTTTGCTTCTCGCAGTGAGGGAACCGCCAGAAGGCCCTCGGCGCTGGATCTCTGTGTCCGGGCTAAATGATGGGGGTGGAGACACTCCTTCAGGTATACAGGACCGAGGCCGTTTAGGGCTTTAAAGGTCAGCAGCAACACTTTGAATTGTGCTCGGAAACATACTGGGAGCCAATGAAGGTCTCTTAGGACCGGTGTTATGTGGTCTCGGCGGCCGCTCCCAGTCACCAGTCTAGCTGCCGCTTTCTGGATTAGTTGTAGTTTCCGGGTCACCTTCAAAGGTAACCCCACATAGGTAGGCCCACATTGCAGTAGTCCAAGCGGGAGATAACTAGAGCATGCACCGCTCTGGTGAGACAGTCTGCAGGCAGGTAGGGTCTCAGCCTGCGTACCAGATGGAGCTGGTAGACAGCCGCCCTGGACACAGAACTGACTTCCGCCTCCATGGACAGCTGTGAGTCCAAAATGACTCCCAGGCTGCGCACCTGGTCCTTCAGGGGCACAGTGACCCCATTCAGGACCAGGGAGTCCCCCACACCCGCCCGCCCCGTGCCCCCAAACAGTACTTCATTCCTACCCCACCACCCTCCTCAGCTTGCACTACCACAGATCCCTCTGCAACCCAATTTCTCTGATTCCCAACTCTGCAACAGAGTTTCTTTGCTGTTTTCCAACCATCACATCACTCCTCAGACACAGGTAAAGGTAAAGGTAAAGGGGCCCTTGACCATCAGGTCCAGTCGTGTCTGACTCTGGGGTTGCGGCAATCATCTCGCTCTATATTCCGAGGGAGCCGGCGTTTGTCCGCAGACAGCTTCCAGGTCATGTGGCCAGCATGACAAAGCTGCTTCTGGCGAACCAGAGCAGCACACGGAAACGCCGTTTACCTTCCCGCTGGAGCGGCACCTATTTATCTACTTGCACTTTGACGTGGTTTCGAACTGCTAGGTGGGCAGGAGCTGGGACCAAGCAACGGGAGCTCACCCCGTTGCAGGGATTCGAACCACCGACCTTCTGATCAGCAAGCCCTAGGCTCTGTGGTTTAACCCACAGCGCCACCTGGGTCCCTCCTCAGACACAGACACACCCTTTAAAAAATATCTCTCTTTCCGCATCACCATAGGTCTCTTTGCACTTCCTTGCCCCATTTCTGCTATTCCCTTTTGGGAGCAGGTCTTGGAGATTTCTACAAAAGTGTGGGGAAAAGCGCACAGTGGATAGTAGGAATTCGTATTATGTAATCTGTGAGCCTCAGGTTGTGCAGGCCTGATGCCCTACAAATGCACCACCCCTCTCTTTAACACCCCCCCACACACACCCCCGGCCCAACACGTACCATCATCCAAACTGAATTTCTTCAAAGAAGATAGAATTCCATGGAGTATGAGCTCTGGCTCTCATAATTCTCAAAAGTTAACTTTGGAACAAGTCAGATATTTCCCCGAGCAGGGCCAAGAGAGCTCCCAGGAACATTAAAGATAATGCTAGACAAAGGTCATGGAGTACCTTGTAGGTTTAAAGAGCAGTTGTAAAATTGGTACTTTGGTTTAATTGACAGACATAGCAGCCATTGTGGAATATGTTAAATTAAATCAGGCCTCTTTTCAACTAAGAACATCCTGGTTGTGTAACCTTTCTTGTGCGATATTATGCAGTTAAGCACGTAAGTAACTATAGACTTGCAAATAATCTAATCTTGATGCTACAAAAGCATGAATAATCATCTTGAAAACCTGGCAGAGATTGAACTAGCTGTAATTTAGCGATTTACAATTTACAAAAAAGATAGTTTTCCTCTCACTATTTGAAAAATGAAAATAACATCTTACTCAGATTTTAACTTCTGAACACCACGGGGCTCATTTTCAGACTAAATGAAGACGCTAAACATGATGGATCCTGAATACAAAAAAGAGCAAGTTTAGATAGCTGTGTGTGTGAAAGAGAGATTAGGAAGTAATCCTACACACACTTACCTAGGAGTAAGTCTCACTGAACTCATAGAGTTCCACAGTTTGTCAAGTAAAATCCAGTTGAACACTTAAAGAGCATTTAACAATAGAATGCTAACTATTAGGAATGAATGGATCAGTTTGGTGCAATGAACCGCGAAGCCAAGTGATGAAGTTTCCGCGAAGACACCTACGCAATGAAAATACCCACCACCGGATTTCCCACATGCAGAAGTCCCCAGGCTAAACCATTAATAAACCTTGGTTACAGCTCATGTTAGCTGGGAGAGAGCCAAGTCATGGGCCTGGGTTTAGATGACATGATAAGCCATACTTGGACATAGAACAGCATGGCACTGCAGTATAAAGAACCAAGTACAGTGGTACCTCGGTTTACAAACACAATTGGTTCCGGAAGTCCTTACTTAACCTGAAGCGTACTTAACCTGAAGCGAACTTTCCCATTGAAAGTAATGGAAAGTGGATTAATCCGTTCCAGACAGGTCCGCGGAGTACTTAAACTGAAAATACTCAAACCGAGGAGTACTTAAACCGAGGTATGACTGTAGGGACAAAGTAGGCGTGAGTTCCTCTCCAGGAACCTGCATGCTTGCAAATTCACACTAAACCATGTTTTGCCTGACATGCAGACCAGGCCAGTGTGTGGCTCAGTTCCCTAGGGGGCAGGGGAGTCACATTAACACCATGCCCAAATCCAGTACTCAGTTACACCTTGCCCTATGCTCCATTGAGTTGCCTAAGTCCATGGTGTGCCTTTGCCTCAAGCAACAATGCCCTGTTCTTACCTCCAAAGTGCCCCCATTCAAAATCTGTGCAAATGAGACTCTGCAGGCTCATAGCTGCATGTAACTTCATGGACTTTATCTTGATCACTGTGCACACAGTCTTTGTTAGTTCTCCTTTTAAATTTGTTGCGCTCAACCACCTAGTTCCTTTCACAAACATTTGGCATTCTGGAGGTAAACCAATTTGACAAAATATTCAGTGAGCACCAGAAAATGCTGGTTGAGACTTGCTTTCTGCATTTGTGGCTTGAGATTGTATCGTGGGTGACTGAATCTTAGGTAGGCTTCCGTTGTTTTTTAATATTTATTTTCTATGACTTTGTTGGAAGGTTATTCTAGGGGTTTGTTTAAGACAGCGAGGTATAGGCCCAAGAAATAATTGCCTCAAATCCTTTTCCTTTTTGTCTGTTTCGTAAGCCTCCCCAAATTTACCTCCATTCTCTCGGCTCAGCTCTGCTGTCAATGCCCAGGATTGCTACTTAGCTCACAAGTTATTTACCGTAATAGGAAACTGCAAAATGCTGTGACTCTTTCCCAGAAAAAACCCGAGCATAGACTTAAATCACTTACATGGACAATCAGCCCATCATTTTGGCCAGTGTTTACCATGTTCAGATGTCATAATACCCACTCATGCAATTTCTTTGCTTGGGTGATTCTTTGTCCTTGTTACCTTGAGCTCAGTTACCTTTACCTTTTTCCTTCTGTTTGCACAAGAGGCCTATGAGGCAAAGGCCAGTACTCTGCCCCCCAGCTGAAGTTTGGTAAGCTTACGTTATATCTGAGGCCTACCTCAGAACCTGTTCAGAATTTATCCCAGCACCTACCAGTTTCCACAGTCTTAGATATGAGATGAAAAATTAGAGTTTCTAACCATTTCTTTATAAAACCCCAGCCACACTTCAGATATGATAACAAAAGATATATATATATATATATATATATATATATATATATATATTATTGAACAAATTTAACCAACCAGATTATCAATCAATATAACCAATTGCATTTCCCCCCTTTTCATACCCTCCCTCTCCCACCCTCCAGAGACTTCCCTCAGCTGCCCCCCTCTGATTTGTTTACACATGTTATTCTCTGCATGCTACAAAAGATCAATATATGAATCCTTTGTAAAAAAAAATTCCTTCAGTAGCACCTTAAAGACCAACTAAGTTTTTATTTTGGTATGAGCTTTCATGTGCATGCACACTTCATCAGATCATTAATCCTTTGTGTTATACTAAACTTAAAATGCTAAATCCAAACACTGAAGATAAATTTACTAGAAACTTAGAATCACAGAATCACAGAATTTTGGAGTTGGAAGGGATCATGATCCTTTGCCCAACATGGGGCTTGAAAAAGTCCAGATACAAACACCCAACAAAACAAAGGCAAGACACCCCATGCTGGTGAGCAAAGCATTGTGGTGCTCAAAGGGAGGGTACCGTGCTTCATTGAATTACACCCACCTAGGGTTTAGCTCAAAACTACCAAAATGAGTTTGACCAAACTTTGGCAGGCAGTGGAAGACAGGAGTGCCTGGCATGCTCTGATCCATGGCGTCACAAAGAGTCGGACACGACTAAACAACTAAACAACAAGGGTTTAACTAGGGGAAGAAATGGAGGCAGTGAGAGATTTTACTTTCTTGGGCTCCATGATCACTGCAAATGGTGACAGCAGTCACGAAATTCAAAGACGCCTGCTTCTTGGGAGAAAAGCAATGACAAACCTAGACAGCATCTTAAAAAGCAGAGACATCACCTTGCCGACAAAAGTCCGTATAGTTAAAGCTATGGTTTTCCCAGTACAGTGGTACCTCTAGTTACGAACTTACTTAGTTCCGGAGGTCCGTTCTTAACCTGAAACTGTTCTTAACTAGAGGCATGCTTTCGCTAATGGGGCATCTTGCTGCTGCTGCGCCGCCAGCACACGATTTCCATTCTCATCCTGGGACAAAGTTCTCAACTCGAGGTAACTCTTCCAGGTTAGTGGAGTTTGTAACCTGAGGTGTTTGCAACTCGAGGTACCACTGTAGTGATGTATGGAAGTGAGAGCTGGATCATAAAGAAGGCTGATCGCTGAAGAATTGATGCTTTTGAATTATGGTGCTGGAGGAGACTCCCATGGACTGCAAGAAGATCAAACCTATCCATTCTGAAGAAAATCAGCCCTGAGTGCTCACTGGAAGGACAGATCCTGAAGCTGAGGCTCCAATACTTTGGCCACCTCATGAGAAGGGAAGACTCCCTGGAAAAGACTCTGATGTTGGGAAAGATTGAGGGCACAAGGAGAAGGGGACGACAGAGGACGAGATGGTTGGACAGCGTTCTTGAAACCACGAACATGATTTTGACCAAACTGCGGGAGGCAGTGGAAGACAGGAGTGCCTGGCGTGCTCTCGTTCATGGGGTCACATGGAGTCGGACACAACTAAACAACAACAACAACAACAACAAGGGCTTAACTGCACGTTTTGTTAAATCTGAAGGCAGCCCTGTTTAGGGAGGCTTTTAATGTTTAATCAATTATTTTATTTTATTTTTCTGCTGGAAGCCGCCCAGAGTGGCTGGGGAAACCCAGCCAGATGGGCGGGGTATAAATAATAAATTATTTATTATTATTATTATTATTATTATTATTATTATTATTATTATTATTATTATATCTACAGCATGTCATCTGAAGGTTTAAGTTTCTAAAATAGCAAGAGTTGGAGCCTTCCATTCATTTCAGGAATGCAGCAAGTGGGGAGGGCAGCATCTTGCCTTGGAAGGCAGAGGCAGAGAGAGAGATGAGGGCAATGTGAAGTTGACTAGGTGACAGCATTTTGCCTCTCCATCGGTTGCTCACAAACACCTAATTGTTTATGTCCCTGCATCTGTCTTGCCCTCCACAGACAACCCCCCAAACAGCTGTAGAGGCAAGGACATTCACCACTTGCTGTGCCATGCAGAACACAAGTCAGGCTTACAGCAAGACCAGGAGCAATCAACAGTGAGAAGTATCAACAGTGAGAAGTTTACAATGAGAAGTAAAATGCAGGCCATTTTACTTCTCATTGTACAAGCTCCTTGACTGACAGTTCATGTAACAAAAGCAGTCATACCCAGCATGGTAAAAGAACACAGGGATAAACGCTGGTTACTCTGTTGTCTGCTGTGCAACTTTCGAAGGCAAAAGAACCCTACTGGGGCATCCCTCCTCTCATCTTTCTTTAAGAAACACCTTCATCTCTGATGCTGTTCAACGGAATCTCTCATTTATTTACAGCTGCTGATACATGGTTAATGGGGGTGGCTCCCTTTCTGCTCTTCACAGGCCTCGGGCTGAGACTGTTGCAGCAATAGCCAACAGGCCGAGGCTGTCAAGCAGATGACTAGGCGTGACTGATACAACTTTACAATTCTGCCACAATTCTATCCGAAAGGGGTCCCAACGAACTATCCTTTCAGGATACAACTTTACCCGAAAGGTAAAATTACCCGCCACAATTCTACCCGAAAGGGGTCCCAACGAACTATCCTTTCAGGAAATAGACAGGGCTTAGCAGAATATCCAAATGAACACGGCCATAGTGTGACCTTATAACCCTTGATAGCTTCACCCTTGTCCTTTTAATTCTTCCGGTTACTTGAAATGTTTTATACTGTGATGCCAATAAAGGTATTTGATTGAGTGAGTGATTGATTGATTGATATACAAGACAACCTGGACTACGTGACAGGCAGGCAGTTAGCTAATTGGGGAAGCTCTGCCAGGATGGCTGGTAGAGCACTCTTGGGTGGATCTCCAACCCTTGCCTTTTGTGTGAAACCTGTCCTGTCCTGTCCTTTGTGGCTAGGCTTCTGTTTGAAACCTGTGCAGTCGCAGTGTTTGTGTGTGGGCAGCTGTCTCCTGTCTCTTGCTATGCATAGTGTCACGGTCCGGTCGGTGGGCGGTTGAAGCCCTGACTGAGGACGTCAGGACCAGAGGCAAGATGGTGATGTAGAAGCAGGAACAGGTGCAGGGCTGAGGGTCCAGCAGCAGGCAGTCGCAGGGTCAAGGAGCAAGGCAGAGGCGAAGGTCTGGGAGTCAAGGAGCAAGGCGTCGGCAAGGCAAGGGTCCAAGGAGCAAGGCATCGGCAAGGGTCCAAGGAGCAAGGTGTCGGCAAGGCAAGGGTCCAAGGAGCAAGAGGCCAGAGGCAACCAGGCAGGAATAGTGTTGCTGTGGCAAAGAGCTGAAGGGAAATGCTGAGCTTTTATCCCTCCCAGCTCCTGCCACCAGGTGCAGTGAGGTATCAAGTGGCCTCACCTGAATGACCACTCCTTGCCTCTCCAGCACAAGCTGAGGTCTTCACCTGAGTGGCCACTCCTTGCTTCTCCAGCACAAGCTGAGGCAGGCCCCAGTCCTGCAAAGCACTACAGGCCCCAGAACCTGACTCCTGCCCATACTCCTGACACATAGTTTGCAGCAATGGTGAGCTCTGATCCTCCTGCCTGCTTCATTTCTTTTGCCTTTTGACATGGCTCTTGCTGGCCACGTAGGCAAAAGATGAGTGGAGGCTTTCTTTCTATCATTTCCTAAGGCTGGCTATGAGCTTGCCTATCCTCTTTCCTATCTCCATGTTCTTTGTAGTGCCTTAGCTTCCCTTGTTGCTTGTCTTAATGCCCCTCTCTGTCAAAAGCTTCCTTCTCCGCTTCAGATGAGTTTCTCTCCTGCAGTGGGCCTTGGACCCTGGTCCCAACAAGGCCTGTGTGTATGCTTACTATATGACTCCTCCGAAGGACAGCTATTTAGGTATTCTGCTGGACTGAATGACCTTCAACCCCCTTGCAGCTAAACAGAAGCACTGGCAGACTTCGTGAGATACCTTCTCCTCCCTGCACCAGCTTGGCTACCCTCCTGGTAGGGCTGGCATATTGACTAGTTGGCAGGATTTTACCTGGCTTCTAACCATAAAGGGGGGTGGTGGAACCAAGGCAAGAGAGAACTTGCCCTCTCCTGTCTCTCACAAGCAGCTAGACCAATCTTCCCTCTCCAAGGCATTTACATGACAAGGTGTTGGATGTGTGAGATTGAGGGCAAGCTGAAGATGTAACTAGAGCTGTGTCTGTGACAAACTAATTTGTGCAACACAAAGAGTGCAGAATACAATGGTTGGGCACAGAACACATATTCTGGAAAACCCAAGGCAAATTTCAATGAAAAGCAAGTTTCTTCCTGCTCTTTTGGTTATGCTTAATGGTCTGTAGTGGCCAATGCTAAAGTGAGACTTCTGTTGCTGCATAGAAGGCAAGTGTTGTTGAGCCACAACTCTCATCATCATCTCTGTTCATCGGCCAAGAAGCTGATGGGAGCTACAGCACCATAGCAACTCAAGGGCCACAGTTTTTCCATCCTTAATGCATAAGGTTTCTTTTTAAGTAGACGGGGTGGAGCCTCACATAGCAGAAGCCGAATATTTTATGCAAAACAAGGGAAATTGTCTAATATACCGTACTTAACTTGCTTAATTTACACAGGTGGCAGAAATGAGCTTTTCTTGAAACAAAACAGTGAAAAACTGTTTCACTGGGTTTGAAGAAACCTTGCATAATATGATGGCGCTCTCTCTCCCCCTCTCTTTAATGAGTTCATATAAACCTGAATATAGTTCAGTTTTTTAGTACTAACGTATCTCCAAAATTTCATCTTGGTGTATGCTGAAGTGTCCCTGTTTTCTTGCCAGTGCATATTGGGTGGGGAGGAGAAACATTATCTAACCTTGCAACAGCTGGAATATGGTTATCTAATTGTTGTTTGAATAGCATTGCAATAACAGAAATGTCAAATTCACTGTCGGAATGTCAAAAAGGCAGCTACCAAAGTGAGCCCTCGTCTTTTTCCAAACGAAGAAACAATAAACCAATTTGTAAGCATCTCTTTTTAAGAGCATTCGGTCTCCCTGCCCCTCTTTACTAACAAGAGGGTGAGAGGGGGTTGGTGGAGAGAGGATTTAATGCAATGTGATGAATCTGTCTACATAAAATAGGAGCTGGAAGGATAGGAAGATTGTATTGCCTATAAAATCCACTTAAGATGCATCATGGGTTCATTCAAAATATTTATGATGCCGTTGTAAAAATAAAAATAAAAATGTATTTGTTTTCAAGGATCAGAAAGTGGCAAGTCCTTCTTTTGAGTCTCGCCGCAAAACTTTAAACCGGAACATTCACAGAGCACAGGCATATGGTGGCCCGTGAAGCGGTGCTTGCTTTCATTTACAAGCCTATGCTTTTTCCTGCTGCTGCAGTTTATATACGGTGTTGTCAGTTTCAATGCCTGTGTTTACTCTTGCTGCCGTTATTGACCACAGCCCTGTTGAAGTCTCCGTTCTAGGGGTTATCAAGATTTAGACTGAGTGACCTGGCAGTCCTGTACAATTCTAAGAACTAATTCGTTCGAGGGGAAAGTGTTTGTTCAGCCTGATTGTGTTCTGAAAGAACAAATTATAATTTAAAGGTACAATTTGAAACCCCTTCTTTTATCATCCCTGGTGCTCCAGCTGACTATTAACTAGCTAAGAGGTGCTGGAAACCCCGATGCCCAGTATTAGCTTGATTTGATCATAATTCAACTGCACACTGGTTTTGTCTACCCACTGTGTACAATGAAGTTCCTATATATATGCTATATCAATAAAATCATTAAGATCTTCTGAGACATAGCACAATACTTTCTTCTCTCCTGTAGCACACACAAACTTCTGCATGTCCAAATCTGTGTTCCTGCTTCCAGAAGGTCATACAGATAGCACGGTCCGCTCGTTTTCAATTGATGTGGGAGCATTTTCACATAGACCTCCCATTCCATGAAATAGTCTGTTGTGGTGATGCTGTGCCCATGCCCATCCACAAATGCCAGGCAGAAGGAAACAGGACTCCCGTCTCTTTTCACCTGAGTATTGTACCTGCAGTGCATTGGATCAAACCCATAAGATGTTAATATGCAAGGCTGTAGGATAAAACCCCAGCTGTTGAAAGTGTGCTTAAGTGATATGGTGCCACGGAAAGTAATAGGACTTGTTTGCGAGTAAAGGTATTCAGGATCCATTAAATGCTAGGCCAGGTAGGAAATGTGGCACTGTGGGTTAAACCACTGAGCCTAGGGCTTGCTGATCAGAAGGTCAGCGGTTTGAATCCCTGTGACGGGGTGAGCTCCCGTTGCTTGGTCCCAGCTCCTGCCAACCTAGCAGTTCGAAAGCACGTCAAAAATGCAAGTAGATAAATAGGAACTGCTACAGCGGGAAGGTAAACGGCGTTTCTGTGTGCTGCTCTGGTTTGCCAGAAGTGGCTTTGTCATGCTGGCCACATGACCTGGAAGCTATACGCCGGCTCCCTCGGCCAATAATGCGAGATGAGCGCGCAACCGCGGAGTTGGTCACGACAGGACCTAACGGTCAGGGGTCCCTTTACCTTTACCTAAAGGTATCCAGGATCCATTAAATGCTAGGCCAGGTAGGAAATGTACCAAATTCTGCCTGTTGCGCGCAATGGCAAACCCTCTAATCAGGATTTCTGATGAAGAAATTTATTTGTTTGAGAAGGAACTTCACTTTTCACCAAGCCGATATATTTGTAAGAATTTTTACTATACTGTGCTTGCAAATAACATTCATTTCTGTTGTGTAAATATGCAATGGTTCATTTTAATAAAATGTAAGCCCTAAAATAAGATAAACCCCATGACTAGAAGTGCATTGAAGATTTAAAGTGCATTCTTCTGCTCTTTTTCTATATAAATATTCATTGGTTCAGTGTTCTCAGGTGCTGGAACTTTTAATCTGCATTCAGATGGAGGTGCTTTAATCAGGGAGTTCATAAAAATCTAACTTTTTCCATAAAAAACATAGTAAGGTATATCACAGGGTCACTAGAGCTTAAAAAAAAAGAAATAAAATGGGTAAACTGCATCTTGAAAAGGAGGGAAATGCAAGCAGCGATGGCATTCTGCACCATAATATCAATATTCTATTAAAAATAAATCTCTCACTGTTATACTGAAGTGCCTCAAACAGCCTGTCACTTTACTGCAGTCTTCAAAGATGACTGATAATGGGTGGAAAGAAATATAAAAATAAAAATCCCATAGCATCTGTTTACCATGCACTCTCAGAAACAGTTAAGATTTTTTTTTTTAATGTCAGCAGTAATATGTGCATGTATTAGCTATTATAGAGAGATCAGCTGAACAAAGACAGGCTCACTACATGCTGGGAATGGGGCAGGGAACTGTTATAAATTAGGAGGGTCAAGCACTGGGAGGCAAGGGGAGTAATTTAAAAAGGCACCTTGCCTTTGTTTCATATTTTTTGTTTCTACATTTTGTTTATTAATTATTTATTAAGGGCTGGGACAGAACTATTTAGTTGGAGTTATATATTTGCCACATAGCTCCGCAGAGCCTTCTGGGCAGCTTGCCTTGTTTTGCAGTTTGTTTTTAGTGTTTAACTCCCCCTCTCATTTTCAGCCTTTTTTTTCAGGGGGGAGGCGCATTTCTTGCTAACACATTTGCACTATTTCGTCGTTGTCTTCCTCTTGCTTTACCTTCTCAGTCACTGGCCTCATTCATTTGCCCACAATGCCATTGAATCTTTTGGCTGAGGCAGCCCATGCAATCTTGTTGATATTGTCTTGATCATACATATGATATGATGATTTCAACAAAAAAATGTGGAGGTCAGGCTTTATCTCAGGCATCCCCAAACTTCGGCCCTCCAGATGTTTTGGACAACAATTCCCATCATCCCTGACCACTGGTCCTGTTAGCTAGGGATCATGGGAGTTGTAGGCAAAAACATCTGGAGGGCCGCAGTTCGGGGATGCCTGAGATAAAGCAACACTTTATAACATGGAGGTCCAACGCCCAATAGACTGTGATCTACTCACAGTATTAAAAAAACTGCCAGTGATCTACCCATTGTTGTTGAATGAACCAAAGTTTTTGAGCTTTTTTAAGGAAGCCACTTGTCCCCACTTTTTTTTGGGGAGGGAGAGATCACTGAGGTGCCAAAGATCTACCAGGATCACCAGGAATACCCCATGATCTACCAGTAGATCAAGATCTACCTGTTGGACATGCCTGCTTTATAACACAGATTCCTTTCCTCACCTCTCAACCCGGGCTGAAAACCATAGGTTTCTTCCCCCCGCCCCTGCTATACCTTTAACAGTTCTAAATTTGATCTATTCACTTCTAAATGACTGCAATATCCTGTCAAATGAATTTAAGTCAAGGTTGGTCACGATAAGGTCCATTGAAATCAACGTGACTGAAGTTAGACGTGGCAGAATCCCATTCCGTTGCTTTCAGTGGGACTGTGTTGCAGCTAATTGCAACGTCCTTCGTGCCCAGTGCACAACTGATGACGACGACAGGTGGGGGTGAGTGTGTTTTAATTTTTAGCGATGCAGATTTTAACTGCAAGGAGTAAGTAAACGATCTCTGTGAAAGGGAATAGCAGCTCCTGTCCTTCATTCAGCAGCGTTGGTTTTGGACATGCCCTGGAATTGAACTGAGAAGCTGAAAGTGGCAAATGTTTCAGTTGTAGGAAGGTTAACCACAAAAGGCACTGTGTTTGAGGTCAGTAGAAAGGAGGGGAGGGAAGCAATGCGTACATGACTTAGACTGGATTTTGCATTAGCCAAGCCATTTGGTAACCTGAGCATTTATCAAGTACAGAAAGTCATATAGGTGCAACTGCTGACTACACAAAGTTTGCTTGACAGCCTTGTTAGCAACTGCTATATTACTTGACAATTCTGCACTATTTAAGTACTTAGATATGAAACAGGGTATGTTGTCCTGGCAAAGTCATTGTATTACAAGCCACTTTTCAAACTCAAATTCATAAATCAGCGAGGGATTCCCCCCCCCACCTTCCCTCTCAGAAGCACTGTGTTTAAAAGGCGACCTGCTTCCTCCGCCTGCTTCCCCGCTCTCTTTTATATGGATAAATGGGGGGGGGGGAATACTGAACCAAGAGTTAAGAAATGATACTGTAATATTCAGTGCTTCATTTCTCTATTTTTGAAACAGCTTAATTATTTCCCTGCAAGGGTATTTAGTATCAAGGGTATATTGGCAGAAAATATATCTGACAGTTTCAGCAGAAAAAAATAAATTCAAATTACTGGTACACAGCAAAGGAAAATCCCTAAAGTCCATGGAGAAGATTGTATTGATTTTTTATGGAAGTAGAAGTCAGGACAGAACCAGTACGACTACAGATTGTCCACGGCATCAGTTGCACAGCTGGAGCCATAGAATGGGAGTTTATGTGTTCAGATTGCTAGCATCCATCACCATTTGGCGAGTTATTACAGATCATTGCCTCCCAACACCTCCAAGCTTGGATCCCATAATAGTTGAGGTCAGTGGAAACAGTTAAAAGCTTCTAGCATGCCCATTAACATCTCAATCTTTTCATTTAATTTAAAAGTTTATAAGTTGTAGGATCCTGAGACAGGGAGTGGGATTCAAATGTGTATATGAACTGATGGCAATAGCAGTAGCTCAAAATAAAATAAGAGGAATCTGGAACATAGGTAAGGTCTGCTTCATACTTTTTGTGGCTGTTCCTAAGCGTGCAACACCCGCCCACCTGGGTTTAGCTAGGGAATGGAGAAAGCTGATGAATCAGAGAGGAAAAAATGGGATATAATTATCCAGGAGTATAGATGGACAGAGTGGTGCATGCTCTAGTTATCTCTCGCTTGGACTACTGCAACGCGCTCTATGTGGGGCTACCTTTGAAGGTGACCCGGAAACTACAATTAATCCAGAATGCAGCAGCTAGACTGGTGACTGGGAGTGGCCGCCGAGACCACATAACTCCGGTCTTGAAAGACCTACATTGGGTCCCAGTACGTTTCCGAGCACAATTCAAAGTGTTGGTGCTGACCTTTAAAGCCCTAAACGGCCTCGGTCCAGTATACCTGAAGGAGCGTCTTTACCTCCATTGCTCTGTCCGGACACTGAGGTCCAGTGCCGAGGGCCTTCTCGCAGTTCCCTCGCTGTGAGAAGCCAAGTTACAGGCAGGGCCGTTTCAAGCAGGTCGGGCGCCCTGGCGCGGAGATTGCTCCGGCGCCCCCGCCCCGGCAGCATGGTTTCCGCGCGGCTTTGACGCGCAGCGCCCCCTGCCAGCCCGGCGCCCTGGCGCCCCACGCCACCGGGGCCACACCTAGAGCCGGGCCTGGTTACAGGGGGCCAGGCAGAAGGCCTTCTCGGTAGTGGCACCTGCCCTGTGGAACGCCCACCCACCAGGTGTCAAAAAGAAAAATAACTACCAGACCTTTAGAGGACATCTGAAGGCAGCCCTGTTTAGGGGAGCTTTTAAATCTTTAAGAAATTAGTGTATTCTAATATTTCTGTTGGAAGCCGCCAGAGTGGCTGGGGAAACCCAGCCAGATGGGCGGGGTATAAATAAATTATTATTATTATTATTATTATTATTATTATTACTTATTAACCTTAAAAAGTGTACAGTATTTCTTGGTTAATCAAATGTTCTTCTGCATAGAAACCACTTGGTTAGGTATTATTATAATAACTATTATTATTATTATTGCTATTACTATTTATTGAATTTGTATGCAGTTGTCTAAAATGTTCCTAGAGTAATAAGTCATTTTAATGGTTGCTTTGTATGGCTTTTAAAAGTCTGTATGTTGTACACCACCCTGATGTTTTGCAAGAGGGCAGTATATTCTTTTTATGAAGAAATACATAAATGAAGTCTAGCAGTGTATGCCCTGATTATGGCACTTAACATCAGTGAATAATTGTAGCATAGTAAGGGAAGAGTATTTGCAAAGAAATAGTCCCATGTCTAGTCCCATGGGTTGTGGGGCCTTTCGGAACATTGGCTGGGAATGAAATTAGCAACTTAAATTAGTTCGCCCCCTAGAAGCCAATTGGGCTGGTGCACCAAATACCCCCCCTTTCTTCTAAATGTCTCATCTTGCTCATAGTGCACCAATTCTAAAAGATCTCCGTTGGTTATTTGTCCACTTCTGAGCCCAGGTCAAGATGCTAACTTGTGCTTGTCTTCAAATTACTTGAGACCCAAGAACCTGAAGGGGTGTCTACTCCCATATCAACCTGTCCATACCTCAGAATCATTTGCTATAACGTTTCTCCGTGTGTATTTTCCATCTGAGGCGAGGCTGACATTGATGAGAATGAGTGTTTTTTTCATGTGTTCTGGGCAAGTGTCTCAAAACACTTCTTGTAACTTGGCTTGTCTAAGATTTTGAGAAAAAGAAGATAATTCTTTTTTGGGGGGGGGTGTCACTGGATGTGTGGTTTGTTTGGTTTGTCTTGATTTCATTTTAACACAACCAGTCTATAATGGAAAGGCTAATTTATTAGATCCATAAATATTTTATATTTAATCATGAAATATATACTTTTGGGGGCTATCTGGCATGAAATATACAGCCTTTTATCATAAAACAAGCAATTGTGGACTGCAAAAAGCAAATATTCCCTATTGCCACGATACAGGCCATTAGTGAAGCTGTATTTTCTTTATTTATTACAGTAAACATTTTCTTGATAATAAATAAGTTGCATATTTTACAGCATGCAATAATCCCTGTTGTTTTGTGACATGATTTCCATTTACTCTGAGTTCTGTGATTGCACTTTGTCAGGATTAGTTCTTTTTTTAATGCTTCGTTCTAGTACTTTAAAGTGATTCAAAAGCAATTTAACTTCAATCAGATAATTGTGGCATGGTTGTAGTGTAAAGGACTTCCCTGCAAGTAGATAACAGGTGGGGGGAATTTAAAGTGAAAAAGCGGTGAGGGGAAGGCATGCTTAACCCATTTCCCTGCCTGCCAGTTCTATATTCCTAGTTGCCCGCTTCCAACAACAAATGCAAAACCCACGTTTGAGTACTATGGGATAAAAATTCCTCTTGGGATGGGGACAGGGCCAGCCCACCCATGAGGCAAGGTGAGGCAACCGCCGCAGATGGCAGGATCCACAGGAGCAGCAGATCCCAGCCTAGAGCTTTATTGCCCCCTTGTTTCTGATATAGGTCTTCACTCACCCCTTCTTTTCCTGGTGGGCAAGGAGGTGACATTTTGTAGTTTGCCCCAGGTGCCAAAATGTCTTGGATTGCCCCTGAATGGGGACAACGTCAAGTGAAGAAAGTGTTAAGTGTGTGTGTGTGTGTGTGTGTGTGCACGCACGCACGCACGCACGCACAAACACACACATCACTCCAAATGATCTATTCTTGAAATTGATCTATTCTTGAAATTGGTAAAGAATCCCTGAGAGTTAAGTCCAGTCGCAGACAACTCTGGGGTTGCTGTGCTCATCTCGCTTTACAGGCCGATGTTTACAGCCAGTGTTTGTCCACGGACAGTTTTCCCGGGTCATGTGGCCAGCATGACTAAGCCGCTTCTGGCAAAACCAGAGCAGCGCATGGAAATGCCGTTTCCCTTCCCGCCGGAGTGGTACCTATTTATCTACTTGCACTTTGACGTGCTTTCGGACTGCTAGGTTGGCAGGAGCTGGGACAGAGCAACGGGAGCTCACCCGATCGCGGGTATTCGAACTGCCGACCTTCTGATCGGCAAGCCCAAGAGGCTCAGTGTTTTAGGCCACAGCGCCACCTGCATCCCTATTCACTTGCATTAGCTTGTAATAAATAGTAATATCTCCAAATTGAATGCCTCATTATGGGCCTGTTCAGCCATTGCTTAGCTCAGGCATCCCCAAACTTCGGCCCTCCAGATGTTTTGGACTACAATTCCCAGCTTCCCCAACCACTGGTCCTGTTAGCTAAGGATCATGGGAGTTGTAGGCCAAAACATCTGGAGGGCCACAGTTTGGGGATGCCTGGCTTAGCTCTTTGTGGTTCCGTCTCTCAGCATGAGGGACATCCCACATTCAAAAGACTTTCTTTCCTTTTAAAAACATTTGTACTTTACCTTTCCATTTCAAACATCAATGCTCCAGGTAGTTTGCATTAAAAAGAGAGCCAGACATTTGTTGTGCTGAAGACCTTCAATGGAATTCCATTTCCACTGGGGCCAAATGGAATTCCTTGGTCAACCAGGAAATCAATTACTTGAACTCTGCTCTTCCCGGTTCTGTTCCAGCAGTCTTCTCTATTAGGCCTCATTGGCTAATTGACTAGGACCAAGCTTTCCCAGGGGTCAAGTGACATATAATTTGAGATGTTTGTGCTTGTGGGAATAAAAGGTATTTACAGGCAATACTAAGTTCCCATCTTCTGGAAATCAAGTTGTTTTAAAGAGACCAAAGGCAGGTCACAAATATGAGCTAGACTCTTCTGAAACGGGTCAGCAACCTAATCTTTATAGCACTGCACCAACTTAATCCAGATTGAAATGTGAAATGAATGGAGCTTGAAGTGGGTGCATAGATATAGTTTTCAGTGCTCTTGAGCCATTGGCACTCCTAAATTCCTGGAGCACTTTGGAAAATGAGATTCAGAGCATCGGGTTTCGCCCCAAGTAAAAGGACAGGCAATTCAAGGGCAATCTGTGCCTTTAATTTTTCTCTCTCCGATAGCTCCTATCATTGTACTATCTAATCATTGATCTCACATTGTCAGTTGCTGAGACTCAGAGCGGAGTCCACCATTCATCTGTTTTCTCCTTCAGGATAAGCATGATCTTCAGAATTGAGCCTCTGGCTTCACCTTCTTTCCCCTGCTGCTCTGGAGGTAGAATTGTTACAAGAAAATATGAAGACAAATCTCTTATCTGCTTTTTGGTATCATGTGATACATCTGATAATGAAAGGTTGGATGAGAACAACCATTCAAAATAAAAAAGGATCCAAAGAATGCCCTTGAAGGTGTGAGCAATGTACCAATTTACACAAAATATCTCCTAAACTAGAGAGAAAATGCATTCAAAATACGGAGATGGGGCTGTTTCACACATTACACAAGCAACAAAACTGGGTGTGTACTCCACAGAGAACTTTCCAATATCATATGTTGGATATGGAGCCAGCCCCCATCATCCTGACGTCCACCTCATCAAGTACAGAAAGCACCAGTGGTCCTGAAGCAGCCAGAGGAGGAGGGAGAGACTCGGAGGAGGAGAGAAATCAGAGGGAGGAACAATGGGAAAGCTCAGGGGCCGAGGGATGCAGGCAGACGCTTAGGGATGCTGCAGAGCCAGGGCACTGACCGCTGAGGGAGGAAGCTGAAAGGGCATCACTCCTTCCGGCGCCCGAAGTAAGGAGAGTGTCACAACGCAGGTCAAGGGGGAGGCGTTTTGGGGTGCCGAGACTACTTTGCTGGCGAAGGAACAGATGTACGCCATTGCCAGATTCTGATTCGGGATGAGAGGTCATGTTTTAAGCTGTCTCTACACTGTAAATAAATAGCACAATAAATGTCTTTGAAGACAAACTGGACTCAGGTGGAGTTACTCTAGAGTAGCCATGACGACCCTCGGTAACAATATGCATGCTTCCAAACCCTTGCTCATTGTTTTAAGATTTTATATTTTTGGATTAACCGTAACAATTTTAGAGACACAACGAGGCCCTAAGAGGGTGCAAGGTTTAACAGATAGGCATTTGCTTTCTTGCTTCAGAGCACCCGAGGCAAATCATGATATTTTCCTCGTTCAGTTACTTTACTGTTTTGGAATTTAGCTCCCCCCCCCCGCTTAATTCCAATTTTAAATAGGGATGATGGGGAAGAGTGACCGTTGGGAAAGGCTGTTCTATTTCCTCTATTTACCAGCTCAGAAAGTTGTACATCAGGTTATCACATTGCATCATCCTAAGAACCCAATGAGGTCAGTTAAATGGAGAGAGTCATAAAGAGGCTTTTGACCTGTTCAGTTATATTCAAGGAGCTCCATAGAACAGCGGGGTTTCTTGATCCAATCAGAGCATCTGGTCCAAAGTGCATCACTAGCGCCGTTCCTGACTCAGAACTGTTGGAACTGCTGCAGTCAGTCACAGGAGCAGATTTCACCTGGCCACCTGACCTTGCAGTGTCTGCAGGATTTTAAGCATGACTTTGGTTTGCTGCACTTGGCTTCCTGCAAGAGTGGGCGGTGAGGAGTGGGTTAGACACACCAGCGTAGCAGGTTGGATTGGTGGACTGTGCCCACCAATCTGTAACTCTGAAAGAACTATTTCTGTTTGCATGCTTGGCTAAATAGCCTGTGTACCAATCCAAAATGCTCGTTTTGTGCATTTCTTTAAAGGGCTACAGGAGAAGGTTCAGGTGGAACAATATTCCTCCTACAAAAATAATAATGAACTCATGCTAGGTTCTGTATACCACTTTATTCAACTACGTTTTAATCAGAGTAGACCTGCTGAAATGACTAATTCCAGTAGGTCTTGTCTAACTAAAACTTAGCTGCATATGGCCATAATTTTGTACAGCTCCTCCTGCACTCCACCTTAAACCTGATACACACTTCAAAACATGGTGCTTTAACACAGTGCCTTATTTCTCCCTCTTTCCTGCCTTCCTACTCTCTCTGTCTTTCTACCTGTCTTGTTTGACTTCCAGCCAGAAGCAGACTTCTATAGAACTCTAAAGCAGGCATCCCCAAACTTCGGCCCTCCAGATGTTTTGGACTACAATTCCCATCTTCCCCGACCACTGGTCCTGTTAGCTAGGGATCATGGGAGTTGTAGGCCAAAACATCTGGAGGGCCGCAGTTTGGGGATGCCTGTTCTAAAGCTTGCTCACCAGTTTGTGACATTTTCCTTGGCTCCAATAATGCAATATTTCCATACTGCAGCTTTAAGATTTTTTGCCTGATTGACTTTACAATGATGGAACAGAGTACTGTGGATTTTTTTTTTGTTAGGGTTCTAAAGGCATAACTTTTAAAGAACATCATTTCAACTAACCTTTACTTGGAGTAGACTCATTGAAACAATTGGCTGTTATTACATAGGTCTACTAGTTTCAGTGGGTCTATTCTAAGTAAAATTACTTGACTACACCCCTAGGGCTGTGAATATTGAAGTTTCCTATGGTCATCTATGGAGAGGAAAATATCAACTCAGGGTCTTCAGAAGTGCAGGCAATATTGGCTGTAAAAAGCAGTGGGTCTAGAAATGGATCTGCTTATGTTTCTGTCTGTATATCGTAGCTTAATAGCTTAAAGTTTAGCTAACACTCAAGATCATTAATTTAAGAGAGGCGCTGGCTGCAGTCCACCTGCTGGGATCAATGAATACAAGCCAGACTTACTGTTGGTTATGAACAGGAAAACTATGAACTATGTATTCCATCTACCAACACCACAATGATTCTGGGGACAAGGGCGGGGAGAAAATTAATCAGTTTGCATTTGAAGGTGAACCAAGCTATGTTGCACTTCCAAGAACATGAGAAGCAAAACATAGCTATCTTGAAATTTGCATTTCCCTGAATTTTGCGATGTGTACAAAAATGCATATACTGAGATAAATGTGCCAAAAAATGCATACATTGGTGAAAAGAGCATACAAGCTTCACTTTGCAAAAATGTATATATTAGGCAAAATTGCACACAGGAGAATTTACTCTAAACTGATGATGAATTTTCTCAAGGACTTAAAAAAAAAATACTGGTGTGGAAATGTGGGTAACTGAACTTAAAACTTGAAAAATTGAGAGAAACCAAAATTGACAGAGAATTTAGGGCATCGTTTGGCCTGATTTGGACATCATGCTAAACTATGGTTTAGACTAGGTTTTGTGCATGAGCAGCAATGAGTCATTTGATCCTGACTTGCAGAACAAACTAGGGTTTAAACTAGCCAGTTCCCCCCAGTATGGATATGATGAGAAGCTCTGGTTAGCGTAAAAGTGACAGTGAATGCTATGGATTTCCTCATAGCCACAATGAGGGATGGTGTGTGCGTGGAGAGGGAGCCCGAGGGTCACTGCAATTTTATGTTGTGAACCACTCTGTCTTTATCTTCGGATGAAGGGCAGTATACAAAACACAAACAAACAAAATGCTAGTTTTGCTGCCTTTTTATATGAGAAAACAAGGCAAATCCAGCAGGAAACAGCACATTAATTATGGGTGGATGCTAGGCAGGCCTTTAACAAAACCCACAAACTCTCCACAATTCTTGCCAAATCATAACCTGCACCCCTCTAAAAACAATAGCTAAGGTAGTTGGGGCCTCTTTTCCCCACTGCAATTTTAGCACTGCCAGGAAGTTCTCCTGAAGTTCTCCTGAACAAGCCCTTTTTGCTTGTGTCCACCCCCTTTGATTAAATGTAAATGTAAGTTGCTGTTTTTCCGTAACTGTTGTATTATTTGCATAGAAGATGGCTGTTCTTAATTGGATTGCCTTGCCCATCTTGTGCAGGAAACATTACTTTGTTTTTTAGCTTCTCCAGTCCCCCCCCCCCGCCTTGTAATCCTCGGTGCTGAATTCTACTGAACAGTGATTTACAGTTTATAAATGTCTCCCTTAATTCCACATTATTTATAAATCAATACTTAATTTGAATTGATTATGTTTCTGGGCCCTTAGATCTTTTATTAAGAAAAGGGCTGACTCTGTTCCTGGCAGCTGAACATCAAGTTTCTCTCCTTAACGACGACTAAGGAAATAAATAAAAAAAGTCTTGGAAGTCATTCTGTTAATTGGAATGCACAGTCTTTGCCTTGTTGTAAAATATGAGTGTTTCTCCTAATTACTACCAGAGAATCCCATCTGATTTCATTGAAACAGGTTTAACACTTACATGTAAGAAAGAAAAATCAGAGGAAAGCAACAGTGTCAAAAATTGTATGAATCCCTAAATGCTTAGGCTCACATATTTAAAATGCAATGAGAATGAAGTGCTTCTTTGGAAACATAAATCAGTTGCCAGCTCCAACACTGACTTTGACCGAGTCACTTAGGTTCCTTGCCTTAGCTTCCCAGTTTTGCATAATAAAAGTGATACAATTATGATTGCTATGGTAGAAAGATGACAAGATGGGATAATATTTGTAGTAGAACGCATGTTGTATAAGCAGAAGATCTCAGATTCAATCCTCAGCCTCTCCACGTACGGCTAGTAGGGACTTCTGTCGGAGATCCAGGAGAGCTGCAGCTCGTCCTTGGAGACAGCACTGAGATAGATGGACCGATGGTCCAACTCAGTCTAACTCCTTTTATTCACAATTGCAGCTCATTGTTCCTTGGAGCTCAGAATATGCGTGCATGTCACAATCCTTGCGTGCCGAGGCACCAAGAGGACCCCCCAATAACTCACACTGACACCATAATTTTTGTTAAGGATTTGGCATTAAAATATGGCCACAACTTTTTTATTAAAATACAATCAAAATGTGAGTGGTTGATTAGTCATTGGTTCCCAGCCATCTGTCTCCTGCCTGGGACAGATCTGACTCCCTCTAGCCTAGTAGGGGAGTCAGTAAGTAAGCACCCCCTGAGAGAGGACGGGGCAGGGGGCACAAGCCCTTCTTTGTCCTCTCCCCAGATGCTCCCCGAGGCTCATGCGCATAGCTGCCAAGTTATCCCTTTTTTAAAGGGATTTCCCCTTATGCTGAATAGGCTTCCTCGCGAGAAAAGGGAAAACTTGGCAGCTATGCTCATGCGTGGTCCTGACCCCTAGCGGGGATAAACAGACAAACATGTGGAGCCCGGGATTCCTTTAACGGAATACTTCTATATGGCAGCAGCAATCACATGAGGGTCAGGCCCAGCCAAAATCCAGGGCTGTCAATCAACAAATTGCAACAAGCAAAAATCCCCAGCAACAATTAAACCACCAATCAAGGCCAAACATCAGACCCGCCCCAAAGCCCTGGGTCGTCTTGTTAGCCCTGCCGCAACCCATGCTCTCTCCTATGGAGAGAACCTGCTCTCACAAAAAAAATCCAAGGTTTAGGGATGCTCGAGGAATTTGATCTTTGTGAATTTTAATATGAACTGACCTTATCCTCACCTTCTGGACTGACATGATTTTGCACTTCCCAAATGTTCGGTCACAGGTCTCGGCTCAAAAATACAGTGGTACCTCTGGTTATGAACTTAATTCATTCCGGAGGTCCATTCTTAAGCTGAAACTGTTCTTTATTATTATTATTATTAAATTTTTATTCACTTTTCTTTTTCTATCATTACATGCATCTCATATCAATAAAATTTATGTTACATCACCTCTCCCCTCCCCTCCTGGGCTTCCCCCAACTTCCACTTTTGGTTTGTTTCCCCCTTATTGTATACTGCTGTTTCTTAAAAATCCACTATATCCTTTCTTTGTCATTTTAAATGTTCTTTGTTAATAACGATGTCAGTGTTTACCGCTGAAACTTATCTTACACTAATGGGGCCTCCCGCTGCACGCGCACGCCTCTGGCACGCAATTTCCATTCGCATCCTGGGGCAAAGTTCATAACCAGGAGCAGATAGTTCCGGGTTAGCGGAGCTCGTAACCTGAAGCGTTTGTAACCAGAGGTACCACTGTAGTACCCAAAGGCTATTAGAAATGCTTATTTCCAAAAGAAAACATGTTTACCAAGCGTGTATGATTACATTAAAGTTTTTTCAAAACGGATGCTTACATGCAGTTTTTATGTATATTTTTTAAAAATTCAGATCAGTGGGGAAATGGGAAAGTACAGTCATGGGTGAACACATGCAAAATCAACACAAACTGGAAATAGTGCAGTTTGCTGAACTGCAGATAACTTATATTAGAGGGAGAAAAAAATGAACTAACCTATTGACTCATTGTGAGCTCTGTGGCAAGACTTTGAGCCCAGGTCTCTGTGCTCTAAATTTTGCATTTGTTACACCATGCTGATGCATGAAGTATTGAATTCAGCTGAATTCAGCTCATCTTGTAATATGATCCTCTTCACTATAAAACATGAATAAAATAATGTACTTCTTTCAAATTGCTAAAATATTTTTAATATAGCAAAAAAGTCTAATAGAGGACATAATTCAGGCTAACGTGCAAAATATATATTAAAAGAAGGAAATTCAGAATGCAGCAAACTGGTTAGAAGTGCACATGCGCAAAATACACATATAAAAGATTCTCACCTCACTAGTTTCAAACATTATCAGAAATATTTTGTATGGCCATAGGTTGAGAGAGGGGGGGGGGTAAACCTCTGTAATCTATATGTTTGCATCTGAGTTAATTTTGGGTGCAGGCTTGTCATCTGAATTTGACTCTTTTACAGCTACACAGGAGAATTTTCCAGTTTGTGCCCTTTGTGGTTCTGCATTTCCCATGGTTTTCTCTTATATGACATGAGTTTCTTTCTAGTGTTTATCTCCACATTTAAAATGTAAACATTGGGAAGTCTAGATTACATTTTAGGAATAATCTCAACATTTTTAAAGTATAATGCTACTTGGATTCCCCCCCCCCCCCCAAATATGAGAGTAATCAGTTATCTGATTTTGCTTTTTCTGGCCACAAGGAGCTATCTATATTAGGGATTTTCAATATTAATTCGGCTACACTGTATAAGAAAGTAACTGATGGAGAAGCATACAGTATATTGCTTCATACAAATTTTAACTTGGAATGTAGCTCATGTGTCCTGTCATTTCCTACTCGTTTATACTTTTTTAACACCCTTGAAAAGTGTGCAAAAATACAATCTGTTTGTGACAGTGTTACCCCCTGATTTCCCCCTTGCATTTAGCCTACAACAAAATTAGAATCCGAAAGGCCCTAAGGTATACTGCTTTTTACTTCCACCGGCCTCATATTTATATACTTCAAGGTTATGGTTGTGCTCAAATACTTCAGGAAAAACTGATCTTCCAGTATTTCCTGCTTGAATGAAAGCTGTAAGTGTCAAATATTTTACAAGATCGCAATTATTATGGAATTTCCAGAAAGTTTTTGCTGATTTGCAGGGCTTGGTTTGTTCAGAGAGGTAGGCACACTTTGGTATTGCGAAAAGCATGATGACGTCTCACTTGATAAAATATAAGGATTACTATTGCAGATTTTCTGTTCCCTTATTCCAAATGTTGTTCCTGTATTTGGAATGTTTTGAATACCCCAGTACATTCTTGAGGCATTAGTGAAGGAGGCAGGCAGCGGCAGATTTTGCTGAGATGCGGATGGGTTTTACCTGGTTATTATACCAGCTTACAAGTGTATTTGGGAGAAAAGTGTATCTTCAGAGAAAAGCAATGACAAACCTAGACAGCATCTTAAAAAGCAAAGACATCACCTTGCCTACAAAGGTCCGTATAGTTAAAGCTATGGTTTTCCCAGTAGTGATGTATGGAAGTGAGAGCTGGACCATAAAGGCGGCTGATCGCCGAAGAATTGATGCTTTTGAATTATGGTGCTGGAGGAGACTCTTGAGAGTCCCACGGACTGCAAGAAGATCAAACCTATCAATTCTGAAGGAAATCAGCCCTGAGTGCTCACTGGAAGGACAGATCGTGAAACTGAGGCTCCAATACTTGGGCCACCTCATGAGAAGAGAAGACTCCCTGGAAAAGACCCTGATGCTGGGAAAGATGGAGGGCACAAGGAGAAGGGGACGACAGAGGATGAGATGGTTGAACAGTGTTCTCGAAGCTACGAACATGAGTTTGACCAAACTGCGGGAGGCAGTGGAAGACAGGAGTGCCTGGCGTGCTATGGTCCATGGGGTCACGAAGAGTCGGACACGACTAAACAACTAAACAACAAGTGTATTTACTGTCTCATCTGTCTTCATATATTGGTACATTTACCGGTATGTCCTAAACAAAAGCTAAAAAAGGTTTCTCTTCTGCTTCACAAGACCTCTTCTGCATGATCACCTTGAGATGGTTTTTACATACCACTGGTGTGTGATTTATTTACGAGGCTCAGCTTACAATGAGCTCCTTGGCCATTTCATTGCTGAGGCCAAACATAGCCACGCCTGCATTTCTTATGTTTCACTGGGCTTGGAAACAACAAGGTATGTACGGTATACCAGGAAGACAGTGTGAGATGTCTTGGTGCGGGCATCCCCAAACTTCGGCCCTCCAGATGTTTTGGACTACAATCCCCATCATCCCTGACCACTGGTCCTGTTAGCTAGGGATCATGGGAGTTGTAGGCCAAAACATCTGGAGGGCCACTGTTTGTGGATGCCTGTCTTGGTGTTTCAAATACAGTATTAGAGCAGGGGGATTGAGGCAAAGTCACTCTTTGAAGCCTGCTAAATGAGGGACCCAGGTGGCGCTGTGGTTAAACCACAGAGCCTAGGGCTTGCTGATCAGAAGGTCAGTGGTTTGAATCCCTGTGACGGGGTGAGCTCCCGTTGCTTGGTCCCAGCTCCTGCCAACCTAGCAGTTCGAAAGCATGTCAAAATGCAAGTAGATAAATAGGAACCGCTACAGTGGGAAGGTAAACGGCGTTTCCATGTGCTGTTCTGGTTTGCCAGAAGCGGCTTTGTCATGCTGGCCACATGACCTGGAAGCTATACGCCGGCTCCCTCGGCCATTAATGCGAGATGAGCGCACAACCCCAGAGTCGGTCACGACTGGACCTAATGGTCAGGGGTCTCTTTACCTTTACCTTTAAATCTCCGTTCTGAGATGGACTTCTCAGTTGAAGTGATGTGTGCAGCATCAGATACTTGCTGCACTTGAATTTTCAGCCCTGATGGGAAAAGATGCTTTCCCCATGACCTGAAAGTATCCACAGCGGCCTCTCCTACCTTACTTACTCAAGGTGCAAGGAGAAGAGGAAGGGACCAACAACAATGTCATATCACCAAAGAGCTGGTTCTGAGCACTGTGTACCGATGATGTAATCAGCTAGTGCTTGCAGTGGGAATTGAAGGGTAGGGATGACTTCCCAACAAAGGAACAAAAGTGAAAATGTGCTGTAGTGCACCTGTTTATGCTCAAGTGGCATGCCCAAATACCTCATAAAGGAATAAATTGACTGTGAAAGGTTATGCTCTTGACAGGTCACTGCTGTTGCCACATTAGAGATGCCTTGTATTAAGTATGGGATCAGGGTGAATACGTCCACGGGAGCTACCAGAGCTATTCCAAAGTAGAGCTGGAAAGGGCTTCTCATCCCTCTTCCTTTCTGCTGCAATGAAATTGGATGATACAAAAGGGGAGAGCATAGCTATTCATTTCATTTCTGTCTTGCTACCCTCTATGCCTTGAACTTAGAGAATGCCTCATTCCTGTATTCCTTGAAATAATTTACGAATACATTTTCCCTCTATGAAACACTCTTCCTCTCCAGTGGATGCAAAGCAGAAGGAGCCATAACTACATGTTCTTGCACCATCCAATTCTTTGTTTCTTCCCTAATGTCAAACCTATCAGTTTATCCTGCAGGACAGAAATTTAATAAGTAAGTAGGTGATAGACAGATGATTCATGAGGCTACTAATTATCAAACATAATGTTATCAATGCATATCTGCATTTTTAAAACAACAACAACAACAACAACAACAGAATATATAACACTTTCCAAAGCATTTTACTGGCAGAGCAATCCAAAAGTGGTGTTGGCAGAAAGATTCCCTGGCAGAGAAACTTCCGATTCCAAAGGCTTGCTGGCTCTCAACAATTAGGCAGAGAGGTAGCATACGTATGCACAGGGTTAAGAAACGGTTAAGAAAAACACGAGGGATCAAGGAATGCAGAAAGAAAAAGGCTGGAATGGATCTGCAGATTCGGCTTGTGTCTGTCTCTGGAAGTGGTGGTGGAGTGATTGGCTCAAGAAGAAGCTGCAGATCACTTCCAGCCTTTTTTCTCCTGCCTGCTTCTGTCTCATGGCTCCATTTCTGTCCCAATCCTGCTGGCAACCTTTTGTGGAGAAAGATATGCTTTTGTAGTGCACAAGCAAGAAGGGGAAGGACCTGCCTGTCACTCCAGATTTGTCCTGCCTTTGATCAGCCTGGCATTAGACTTTTTCTTTGCGGGGGGGGGGGGGACACAAAACCTCATGTTTTGGCTCCTTGACCACTCCTGTTATGGTTATTTTGTCAGGTTTTTACCTCTTTTTTGTCCTTATTTGTTTGTCTTGTCATCTCTCCCCACCTCTTCCTTTCGCTGAAATAAATAAAAAAATAAGCCCTGGGTGCACACTCTAGAGAAATGTGCTGCGCAAGCCTGCACATTTTCATTTGCTATTTTTCTTATCCTCGTTCTTCTCCCAGAATTTCCCCTTTTCCAGGCCAACCTCTGGCATAGCTGCCAAGTACCCCGTTTCCCCCGGGAAACCCCCATTTTTACTTACCTTTTCCTGGTGGTCCCCCGTATCACTTAGTCTCCCATTTTTCTCCATTATTTTCTCCTGCCGGCGGCCATTTTTTTCTTTCCGATTTGCCCTTCTATGGGCACCAAAAATGGCTGCCGCCAAAAGTCGCATCTACGCATGCCCGGAAGTGCATAGACGCGACTTCCGGTGTCGGCGGCGGCCATTTTTGGTGCCCATAGATTGGCGGAGCGACACCGGAAGTTACGTCGACGCAACTTCCGGTGTCACACGGCTGCCGGTCCCGGATTCTGCAGTCCGGGACTTGGAAGGTAAGACCTCTGGTGGTACAGGATAACAGCAGAGCTTTCTTCTGCTATACCAGGAAGGCCCATAGCACCCAACAACCCCTCAGTTGCCCTCCTGAGAAATCAAGATTTTTCCTTTAATATGTTTACTTTGAACACAAAAATGTGAACATGTGTATCAGTTTAAAAACCTAATAATGAAATAGCCACCTTTCATAATCTTAGGTGGGATTTTCAGCTTCAACATTGCCCTTAAATACACACAACACAGCGGCCACACATACTTCTTCCATTTAAAAAGTATTTATTTAATCTCACTCTTCATTTTACTTAGCCAAGTGTCACATTTGAATTAGTGAAAGTTTGCTATCTGCAGTGCCTGGTGGATTGTGTCCATTTCACAAAAGAAATAAACCCAACTTCCACTACATTAGCAGATGCAAAATTTACCTAGGGATAAATTGTTCCTTTGCATCACTCTTAGCCGCAATGATGTTTGTTTAAATATTATCTCATTTCCTCAGCACTTTATTATTTACCGATTCAAAAAAGGCATAATTACTTTTCTTCTGATTTTTCTCTCTCTCCAAATGACAATAGTGCAATTAAATTACTGAATTCATTTATATTTAATTGTGTGCTTGGTTTTTAATGTGCCATTGGAAGGCATTTCTGGTGACTGCTTGTTTTCTACACAACATGAGAAAATCTAAAGCTATATTAGGGAAATATATTATATGGGCAACACTGGGTCTCATTAATGTTATTTATTGTATGGTGAAACCTCATTAGAAGGTATCCTGGATTCAAAAACGCATTACCAGGAATGCTCATTCCCTCTCTCTTTTTAATTTTTCTTGTAAGAGAGAAATTGCTTTTATTGTGTTTCTTTATCACACACAAAATGGCTACTGCATTTTTTTAAAAAAGGTATTAAATAAATTAGGGGAGGAGAGAACAATTAATCTGCTAACAAGTACAACCCTATTACAACATGTGATCAAAAAGGGATTTTGTGTTTACTATTCACCTTCGTATCTCAGCTAACCATTAATTCTTAACTTCTTTCACCAGAGTTAAGAACCACTATTTTTCAGTGCAGCTGTTTGCATCTTAAGCACCAATAATGTGCTTTTAGTGCATTTGAGATCAGGGATGAGTGAAACCTGAGGTGCAGAGCCACAAATAGCCCAATTTAGGAAGTAGTATTTGCTCTAATGAGAGCAATATATCCAGTCCTGCGTAAATATTGTTTGGTAAGCCATACAAAGAACCATTATTTGCAAGGAAACGAGAACAAAGCGGAGTCCCTGAATTGTCAGTCCTGGAGAGGGAAGTCGTTTTCAGAAGGCAAATATCCTTTGCCAAGTTTGTGTTGCAGCCATTACTTAACTTACACTGACTACTGCAAACTGCTCTTTATTTCCCCCAAAAAATAAATGAATAAAAAATAAAGATAAAAAATAAATTCCTCTACCCTGCCAGACCTTGATCCTTGATGCTGCCGGTACAAAAACAACTGCAAATGCTTCATTCTCCCTTTCATTTTGCTTCCCACTGCAGTTGGTCACTGTCAACAGTGCTCCACAGCTGACAAACTCTTTTGCATTAGTGCTTCACAAGGCTGCCTCCTGACAGCGCTGCTACCTGGTAGCTGCATTCATTGTTTTGACTTATTGTGCCGCATCCACTTTGTGCTAACTCGACACACAACTGCTTTGATGGCGCTTGCATGCATCAGAACCTTGTGCTAAAATGCTTGGTCCCCGTTGATCAAGGAAATGCTGCTGACCACCGCAACTTCCTTGTGGTCAGCACTCCAGATGCGACCTCCATTGTTGCTGCTGTAACCTTTATGGGTGAAATACTCCGTGAGTTTATAATGGGCGTCAAAGGATACAGATGAAAAACTAACTGTTGGGTTTCTTCAACGGAAAAACAAACTGACTCTAAAGGCTTTAAACTAAAGATAAATACTTTCTCCCACATCAAAAACCTCCCACAAAAACCCTCATTAAACTACCCGAGAACTATCAGCAAACAAAGTAATTATACTAAGGTTTTACTAAAGGGATCTCTTAAACTAAGAACAAACAGAGAGTGATCCATAACGAGATGTATCAAACTGCAAGATCTAGCAAAGAGATGAGGAAGGCTTTCTGGCAGAGCCTTATATACAAAAAACAGAGCCCACGCCTGTGAGCAATTAAGAGAAACGCTTGCACCTGTTTCTCTTAAACAGACAGTGTTTACATTAGACCGGCACTAAAGTAATGACTATTCAAAACAAAATCCAACAGGAGGAAGGGAGATTGTTAGCCACTTTGAGACTCCTTCGGGTAGTGATAAAGCGGAATATCAAATCCAAACTCTTCTTAAGCAGGAATATCAAGGATCAGGCATAAGGTGACCAAGATCCAAGTTCTTAAGAGCCTTATAAATTAATACCAGAACTCTGAACCTGCCCTAGTAACACATATGCAATCAGTAGATGCTTTTAAGCATTGGTGTTATGTTTTGGTCTGTCTCCATTGACGGTCAGACTGCAAGTTACTAGTGAGTACTTAGCAAGAAACTTTCCCTAAAGGCAAAGAAATATTTTATGGCACTTCAACTTTAAAAGAAGGAAGAGAGGGAGGGTTTGGGTTTTTGTTTTGTTTTAAAAAAGGACAATGGATCTGATTACTTCCCCTTTCATTAAATGGTTCTCACTCCTACTTAAATATCAAAGGAGTTAGAAGAGCTTCCATCTGTCACTATCTAATCTGTCTGGCACTCCAGTATAATATATTACTTTAAAGATTTATGCCATTCTCCCTCTCTCTCCACCCTCAACACTACTGTGTTGTACATTGTTAGTGTTACTAATCTGCTAACATGGGAGATAGAGCAGACAATTTGTTGCTCAAGCACCCGTGATGATTTGTGAGAAATTAAACTAAAGGCATTTAAGGTCTCTACCACTTGATAATATGGAGAAGCTAAAATATTATTCATTTGCAAGGATGTTGGCTTTTCACTCTATACAGGAGCAGGAGAGAGAGAAAGAAAGAAAGAAAGAGAGAGAGGGAATGTTACCGAAAACATACAAGAATAAAAAATGCTTTCTTATTATTAGGGACCCAGGTGGCGCTGTGGTTAAACCATTGAGCCTAGGGCTTGCTGATCAGAAGGTCGGCAGTTCGAATCCCTGTGACGGGGTGAGCTCCCGTTGCTCGGTCCCAGCTCCTGCCAACCTAGCAGTTCGAAAGCACGTCAAAGTGCAAGTAGATAAATAGGAACCGCTACAGCGGGAAGGTAAATGGCATTTCCATGTGCTGCTCTGGTTTGCCAGAAGCGGCTTTGTCATGCTGGCCACATGACCTGGAAGCTATACACCAGCTCCCTCGTCCAATAATGCGAGATGAGCGCGCAACCCCAGAGTCGGTCACAACTGGACCTAATGGTCAGGGGTCCCTTTACCTTTTATTATAAGCTTGAAATAGGAGCATAACAGGACTCAAGCTTGATAACATGCTTCAGCATCTTAAACAGTGCATATTGTCTTAGAGGTTTGGTAGTATGAATAACTGTGATGGAGGTCAGGTGCCATTTCTTATATCCATCATTATTTTAATGGAATCGTAAGGAGTTCCAGTATTTGCAAGACATAGTGCAGTATACCCCTGTTCATAGCCTTTTCCTCCATTATTCCAGTGTCTCACACAAACCTGGTTAATTGTTTGAACCACTGACCAGTTCTGTGTCTGAAATCCAGAGATCCAGGGCACACTTTCTGGGAAAAGTTTAAAGTCCCGTACTTTTGTTGCAGGGTGGGTGGGTTGCAGTTTTCACTAGAGAGTGTGTCAGCTGTGTAACCTACAATAGTCTTTTTCTTCTTCTGATTGTGAGCACTAGTGGAAACTGGCCTAGGTTGAACTAACTTGTGCATGCACGTCGCAAGGTAACGGAATGACTCACTTTCTCAGAATGATTGTTCTTGACGGTGCCTTTATAGATTTTACTTATATAGCATAGCGGCTAAAAGTGGGGGCAGTGAGGTTTGAAGTGTCTACTTGAAGCCTTACCACTGCTATGCATTCACTAGGCAACCTTTGGTGAGGCACCATTATCCATAGCTGCCAAGTCTCCCGTATTCCCCAGGAAATCCCCGTTTTTCTAGCTACTCCTAGCTGAAAAAACTGATTTTTTTGTTTCCCCCCGGTTTATTCTGGTGCGGCGGCCATTTTGGAACTGGGCGGAGCATGCTCAGAAGCGACTTTTGATGCTGCTCTGCCCAGTTCCAAAATGGCTGCAGTGCGACTTCTGGCGCGACAGCCATTTTGGAACTGGGCAAAGCAGCATCAAAAGTCACTTCTGAGCATGCTCCACCCAGTTCCAAAATGGCGGCAGCGCTACTTCTGGTCTGCTACTTCCGGCCTGGTCCCTTATTTCTCCGACAGCAACTTGGCAGGTATGCCATTATCTCTGCCTCAGTCTACAAGATTACTAAAAAATTTGCTACGCTGATGCACATGGCATGATTTGAACATTCTAAAGTGCGACAAAGGTGCGTTGATTACATGTAAACGTTGATTACATGTGAAACTCCTCCCCAATGTATTTTTCCACGATCCCATAATTGTTATGTGTGCCCATAATGAACTCACAATATCATATTCAATATGGAAAGTATTCTGAACTAAATGCTCGTTCTAAGCGTCGCTCCCACATTTCATTGTGCGCACTTTTCACAACATATGGATTGTGTCGGAAAACCTAACCTAAGACGACAACTCTCCATACTGATTCTGTTTTGCTTTAAGTTTGGGAAGTCAGCCTGCCCTATCTCCTCCTAATGTATGCCCAACACTGAAATTCAGTTCCAAGCTGAAGGATTGGTCCAAACTAAACTCCCTGTAGGTCCCAGGTGGTTGAAGACAGGGAGTTGAACATCTCACATGAAAGAGATTGCCAAGGGTTTCCCAAAAACTGTATGTCTGGGTCCAGGATTTTTGTTTCTTTTATGAAACGCAGAATTTAAGCCTCAGATCGGCTTCCAAGCGGAGGGAAAATGTACCAGGTAGATCATTCAACAGGATTTATGTGTGTTTTATTTTTTCTGAAGAAGTTAAAACCATGAAGTAAAAATACCCTTTGTGGTGTTAAGCTTCTAATCCTTAATTACTTGGCTAGCAAGATGGCAGAGTGAAAATCCACTAGCAGTATGAAGACACAAGACTACGTCTCTGCAGACACTTCAGTTTTCTTGGAATAATTAGTATCAGGAATTGTATATGTTAGCTCTTCCTCCAGTAAAAGCAGTATCTCTTAATTTAGGACTTTGGGGGACAACAGCAGTGAAATAAACCAGGGTTGGTCAACTGGCAGCCCCTGGGCGTGATCCAGTCCCCGTCAAATTCTAATCAAGGTGTGTGTTAAAAAAGAGGGGGCACTTCCTCTAGATGGACTGATTACAGCATGACAACAGTCTGAAGTGGTGTGGCCTGGGCTTGGGAATTTGCCCAAATGTAGGACTGAGGGAGATGAAACAAAGTGGGCTTGAAAGATGGGGCTGGGGTGATTTAGGGCTGTTGAGAAGAAAAGTGGGAGATCAGGTTGAGGTGATGCTTGGAGTTTGAGGTGAAGATGGGGGTTGGTGAGCAGAGTGAAGAGGAGGGCACTCCCTGGCAAGGGGTATGAGCATGCCACTTCATGTGCATTTCATATATAAGTGCTATTGTATTGTTCTCTTTTCCTTTAGAAACCCAAAGGATAATTGCTAACCTGCAGTTTTGAGGGTATTTTTCAGGAAGTGTATTGAGTTCCGATGGATATTGGGGTAGCTGAAGTCTCTCCTTTTTGAAAATTTTGTAATTTGCTCTAGGAAGGCATCATCCAAGTCCTCAGCCTGGCTTGGAGGTCTATAGCAGACACCCACACAGGCCCGTCCTAGCCATAGAGGCTAGCGGCGCGGAAAACCATGGCACCGGGTGCTGGAGGGCGCTGGAGGGCGCTGGAAGGGCGCCAAGTGAACACAGGATTCCGGCGATCTGGCCAGGACTGCGCTCCTTCTCCAAGGACTCCGCGCTGTGCCTCCTTGTTTCCCCAGCACCGGGTTCCGCTCAGTCAAGCTTCGCCACCAGCGCGTGCACAGCACCCAAGCAGTTCTTGCTGGTCCTGCGGTGCGTGCGCTGGTGGCGAAGCTTGACTGAGCGGAACCCAGCGCTGGGGAAACGAGAAGGAGGCGCAGCGCGGAGTCCTCTGAGGTGGCCTCCCGCTGCTGCCGCGGTCCGCTTGACACTCCCGGGCCCTTGGAGAGGCTCTGAAGGGGGGCGCTGGAGGGACCTAGCGTCAGGGCGCTGGATGGGCTTAAGACGGCCCTGCACCCACGGTAAGGTCGCTGATGTTTTCCCACTCCTACAGTTTTTACCCATATACTTTCAATTGGTCTTCCAGGCCATGGGTATCTTCACAAGTGTATACATAAGCTGTTAGGTTTTATCTGCATGTGTTTGTGCTCTTTCAAGCACCATGTAGCTGTACCATTGCTACTAATGCCACCAGTTCTGCTATTATAATAAAAGGAGGTATGTTAGGTAATTCCATTTTTAGCTGGATCAACAAAGTCAAACTGACTTGTGTTGAAGGCTGGCATTCAAGTGCCGGGGGGATTGTGTTATATTTCTCCAGACTTGGGTCTGCAGTAGGTCAGCAGACCTGGTTGCCGTAACACTGAGTATTTTACCCAGGGAAGTCACACTATTTCCCTGGATTCTTTTGTGTAAACTTGACCTGCCTTTGCTGTATGAAATGTGAAAGTCAGTGTTTGAATTTTCTCAACGCCATAGGATTTTAAATACATGTTGTGGCGGGTGGGAGGGGGAATCACTTGCAAGATCTATGGGTTTGCAAAATCTGATGCTTAAGCAGTTGTTAGTAATGTGTTAAATCTTCTTTTCACAGCCTTTGGCTTACTAAAATGTGCAAACATCTGTTTAGCATTAGTTAATAGATGTTACTGCGATAAATAAAATTGCTCAGGTACCAAGTTCTAAAAGCAATTTCTGAAGCTTTTCATTAGCCAAATGCCATGTTTATATAAATAATTATTCTGTTGACTGGGTGATGTGCTAACTGACTTTATCTGCAAATCTGGTCGTAAACATATTCTGAAGAGACTATTTGCATATGCGAAGATCTGATCACACTTGCAGAAGCTAGCTTGGACAGCTGAGGCAAAATCTGACATTTGACATTGCAGGTCATGGAGTGGTTGAGACCCAAAGACAGAGGAGACAACACAATTTGATATTTACATAACTACTTGAGATTTACCACATTTGTTTATGAATAAGTATGAGGACCTTTAATACAAAGTACTGTATTTATGTAAATACTTCTTCAGATAACCTATCGCACAATGATATTTTTTCAGTTGTGGTGCTGTGGTCTAAACCACTGAGCCTCTTGGGCTTGCCGATGGGAAGGTCAGCAGTTCGAATCCCCGCGACGGGGTGAGCTCCCATTGTTTGGTCCCTGCTCCTGCCAACCTAGCAGTTCGAATGCACGTCAAAGTGCAAGTAGATAAATAGGTACCGCTCCGGCAGGAAGGTAAACAGTGTTTCCGTGCGCTGCTCTGGTTTCGCCAGAAGTGGCTTAGTCATGCTGGCCACATGACCTGGAAAAACTGTCTGTGGACAAACGTTGGCTCCCTTGGCCAGTAAAGCAAGATGAGCACCACAACCCTAGAGAACTGTCAGGGGTTCTTTACCTTTACCTTTTATTGTGGGTGGTAGTCAACTACTGCTATTATTAATTGATTACCAACTTATACTGATTCCATAGGGAAAGCCCTGATAATATTTGGCTAGGCCACTGTTTTCCAGACGTCTGATAGCTAACATCCACTTTTTTCCTGAACTAAAATTGGAATTGCATTGTACTACTTTTAGAGTAGAGGTAATTTGTAACTTGCACACATTTAAGGTGTGCATTCAGCTTTACGTGCTTGGCCAGATAAAGAAATAAATAGGAGGAAAGTTGTATAAAAACTCCATTTCCCAAGAACATATGTAATGCAGAACGCTACTTAGTTTAAAACCCAAAGTGGACATATTTAATATCTCAGGCACAAAGAGGAAAATGAGGAAGGGGGAGCAAGTGATCTGAATCATGCAATCTCAGTTTCCATTTGCATCTGGACCAGCCATGTAAGTTAATTATATATTATGTGGATCATATGGCTTATCACAGGGATAGGTACTCAGATGTTGTGGTCCTAGGGCAAATATTGGGTATTTCTTCAAACAAGGGATATGCACGTGCGTGTGTGCTGTCTAGTTTATCTAACTGGTAAGGAATATTAATCACTCCCTTAATTCAAAGGGTATTTATTGATTCTTTTCCCCTCATTTGATATTTTCTGACATTTTATAACACTCAGTATTGATTTATACAAAATCCGTAGCCTGCTTTATTCACTTGTCATTTTTTGTTTTCTTCCTTAATAAATATAAGAACCATGCATACGCACTCTGTTAAGATCTTGAGGCTCTGCTCTCAAAGAAATGACAATCTGCCACTAAGAAATGTGAAATTCATTGAGAAGCTTCGAAGTTGCAGGAAATAGAGAAAAAGGCTACTTTTTCTGATGACTTGCTGGAAAGACAGAGAAAGGACTTCATGTTGGTAAAGGCCAGCTGGGTTGAGACAGGAGAAATGTAGCTCAGGTGTAACCACTCTTTCCTCTATTGGAGAAAACCGATTTTCCAGATCCATTTCAATCAGGATTTATGCCTGGTTTTGGCACAGAAACTGCTTCGATCTCGCCTCTGCTGGGAAAGACACAGGGGAAATGCGTCCCTCTTAATTCTCACCAACCTCGCCGCAGCTTTAGATACCATTGGCCATGGTGTCCTTTTGGAGTGGTTGTCTGAGTTAAGGGTGTGTGTGTGGCACCACTTTGTGATGGTTCTGTTCCTACTTGAATGGTTCTTTCCAGAGGATGATGCTTGAGGAGTGCTTTTCAGCGCCATAGAGCCTTCTATGAGGTGTTCCCCAGGGTTTTATCTTCTCCGCCATGCTGTGTAACATCGACATGAAACTGCTGAGTGGGGTCATCTGGAGTTTTGGAGTACGCTATCAGCAGTATGGTTTTCCCAGTAGTGATGTATGGAAGTGAGAGCTGGACCATAAAGAAGGCTGATCGCCAAAGAATTGATGCTTTTGAATTATGGTGCTGGAGGAGCCTCTTGAGCAGGCATCCCCAAACTTTGGCCCTCCAGGTGTTTTGGACTACAATTCCCATCATCCCTGACCACTGGTCCTGTTAGCTAGGGATCATGGGAGTTGTAGGCCAAAACATCTGGAGGGCCGCAATTTGGGGATGCCTGCTTTTGAGAGTCCCATGGACTGCAAGAAGATCAACCCTATCCATTCTGAAGGAAATCAGCCCTGAGGGCTCACTGGAAGGACAGATCGTGAAGCCGAGGCTCCAATACTTTGGCCGCCTCATGAGAAGAGAAGACTCCCTGGAAAAGACCCTGATGTTGGGAAAGATGGAGGGCACAAGGAGAAGGGGACGACAGAGGACGAGATGGTTGGACAGTGTTCTCGAAGCTACGTACTTGAGTCTGACCAAACTGCGGGAGGCAGTGGAAGACAGGAGTACCTGGCGTGCTCTGGTCCATGGGGTCATGAAGAGTCGGACACGACTACATGACTAAACAATCAGCAGTATGCTGATGACACACAACTCTACTTCTCTTTTATGTCTGCAGGTGTGACAGTGGTTATGCTGGACCGTTGTCTTACCTCAATAATGGACTGGTTGGGAGCCAATATACCAAAGCTCAATTCAGATAAGATTGAGGCACTGTTAGTGGGTGGTTCCTGAGACCCCCTGGATGGGAGGCTGCCCACTCTTGATAAGCGGTAGTACTTGTAGATCCATCGCTGTTTGCTTGAGGCTCAGGTGGCCTTGATGGTGTGCAGTACCTTCTATTGGCTTTGACTGGTGACTCAGCTATACCCATAGCTGGACAGGGATAGCCTCACTTGTGTTGTCTATGCTCTGATGACTTCAAGGTTAGATTGCTGCAATGATTATATGTGGGGCTCTCTCTGAAGATAGTTTGGAAACTTAAGCTAGTGCAGAATTCAGTAGACAGTGCACTCATTGGGGCAAGATGGCTTGAGCATGGAACACCAATCCTGGCCTGATTGCATTGTCTGCCAATTTATTTCTGGGTCCAATTCAAAGTCTCTCCCCATATGAGCTGACTTGGACCCTGCAATCATCTTCTAAGGGCCTTCTTTGTGTGCCCCACTTCATGAAAGGTCATGGGATGGCAACACGAGAATGGGCCTTTTCTGTGCTGGCACCCCATTGGTGAAATGCTCTCCCTTGGAAGGCTCACCTGGCATCTTTATCACATAAGCATTCCTCTTAAACCAGGCCTTTAGTGATCAAACAATCGGTAGCAGGGATGCCAACTTGAATAAAATAATGGGGGGGGGGAGTAAGTCCCACCCTGCATAATTGATAGTGTGGAGCATGCACACCATTTGTTTTTTTGTTTGTTTTTTAATATATTTATTGAGATTTTTATAATAAAAAATAAAGTGCAGAAAATACAAAAACAAAGAAAAATCCAAAGACAAAAAAGAAAAAGACAAAAAAGAGAAAAATACATAAAATAAAAACATATAGTTAACTAAAACTTGTTAATATCTTACCATCGACTTCCTCGTCCCTCCCTTTCCCGATTCTTATCCTTAACTTATTCGCAGCAATCTTATTACATGTAAAAATTACTCAACAATTTCATATTCTTCATAGAATCCTATTTCTTTTAAACTTTAAGCTTTAAATTCCTTTTAACTTCTTCCAATTAGATCCTTTAGCCTCTATTTACTCCCTAAAGAATATCCTCTATTTACTCCCTAAAGAATATCCTTATTTCACATAAATTTTCACAGATCATTCTTTTATTTTTCCCCTCCCTCTCCTGGGTAACAATTCCCTCACCACCACCACCAGGTCCGTAATCCTTAATCCTTAATCTTTAATCCTTGCCATTTCTCAAACGTCAAAAACCGTCCTTTAGTTGGTATTTTATAAAAAGTTTTCACCCCACTCCCACCCTTGCACACTCTATCCCATGCCATTCCCCCCTTCTCTCCTTTTGTTGCACACCATTTGAATGACGATGCCCATCAACTTTGACCCCCCCTGGAACCCTCAAATATTTTATTGGGGAGGGGGGCTGAAGGGACCTCAACCCCCAAGAGTTTGCTCCTATGATCTATAGCCTTTTAAATGTGCCTCTGGGGGGGGGCATATTGTTTTTAAATATTATGTTACGTATTTTGTGTTGCTATGCTGTAAATGGTCCTGTGATCTTTGGATGAAGGGCAGTATATTTATTTATTTAAATGTAATAACCTCCTGAGTGCCACACTGTACTAAGTAAAAATTATAACTCGAGTGCATATAAAATGCCTCAAAGTAGTCTGAAACTTGGGACAAGCTTTCTGCCAAGTCATATGTGGAGTAACCTATAGTAACCTAGAGGCTAAAGCCCTAAGCAGGCAACATTTCTCTTTATTTAGATATATTTATCCTGCCTTTCCTCTTCAGAGTGAAGCACTCAAGGTGGCTATCATCATAAATTCAGAAAGCCAGTTGTGTAATGTAATACTTTAAAAACACAACAAAACAGGCAGCCATAAATTCACAATACTACATTTCTGCCTCTAGAATTGAAGCAAAAATGTATTTAAATGGTAATAGAAAACTAATGCTGAAGGAGATAAATGAGGTTCGTGTTTTGCGCGCTGCAACAGAGAAGGCCCTTATCCTTTCTCCACCAACTTCTGATGTTGCTTGGGCTTTCAGAAGGGTCTTCCTGCCTCAAAAGATGAGCCAGAAGTTCTAGGTGCCAGTCCTAAATAAGTTAGGACTTAGAAGATAATATGAATCCAGTAATTTGAGTTCCCCTTGAAAATGAACTGCTAGGCAGTGACCTTGGTTAACAATGGAGTAAAGTGATTAAAACACTCACTCTTGTTAGGAATCTTGCCACTGCATTCTGAAATACATGAAGATTTGTTCAAAACGGAATTAAGAAATTTGGAGAGAGTTGTCATCAATAAGCTGCTGATACCTAATCTCCGTAACATCTGAATTGGAAATGGCTGAAATGGCCCTGGAATGGTGTCTGGACGCAATGGTGGGCTGGATGAGGGATGATAAACTGAGATTGAATACTGGCAAGATGAAGGGTTGTGAAGGAGTGGTACCCGGGTCTGATAAGTCGTGAAGTTGCCTGCCTTTAAAAGGGTTGCACTCTGCCTGAATATGCCATCTGATGGAGCTCCTAGTTCCAGCTCTCTCATTGGAGGTGCACTTCTTTTGGTGGCAAGACAACGACAGCCATTCCTGGATCAGAATAGTTTGGCCACAGTTGTCCATACATTGGATTATTGCAGTGCACTCTATGTTGTTGTTTAGTCATTTAGTCGTGTCCAACTCTTCGTGACCCCATGGACCATAGCACGCCAGGCACTCCTGTCTTCCACTGCCTCTTGCAGTTTGGTCAAACTCCTGTTCGTAGCTTCGAGAATAATAATAATAATAATTTATTATTTATACCCCACCCATCTGGCCGGGTTCCCCCAGCCACTCTGGGCAGCTTCCAACAGAATATTAAAATACAGAAATCCATCAAACATTAAAAGCTTCCCTAAACAGGGCTGCCTTGAGATGCTTACTAAAGGTATGGCAATTTTTATTCTCTTTGACCTCTGATGGGAGGGCATTCCACAGGGTGGGTGCCACTACTGAGAAGGCCCTCTGCCTGGTTCCCTGTCATTTGGCTTCTCGTAGCGAGGGAACCGCCAGAAGGCTCTCGGCGCTGGACCTCAGTGTCCGGGCAGAACGATGGGGGAGGAGACGCTCCTTCGGGTATACTGGATACTGTCCAACCATCTCATCCTCTGTCGTCCCCTTCTCCTTGTGCCCTCCATCTTTCCCAACATCAGGGTCTTTTCCAGGGAGTCTTCACTTCTCATGAGGTGGCCAAAGTATTGGAGCCTCAGCTTCAGGATCTGTCCTTCCAGTGAGCGCGCTCTATGTAGAGCTGCCATTGAGATTGGTCCAGAGCCTGCGAATAGTGCATTGACATCTTGTTTATAGGACTCTCACTGACTGCCTTTCTGCCCCGTACAGCTCATTGTCAGATTACTTATCTCTTATATACCCAGTAGCTCACTGCTTTCTGCAGAAGAGCTATCTGAAGCCCACTCCACGAACACTGAACATGGCTTTTAATATGGCTCCCCCTTTTCTGTGGAACAGCATTCCCGTAGAGATATGACCAACACCTAGTATTAGTACTTTCTGGAGGCAATTGAAGGCTTTTTTTTTTTGTTTGACAAGCTTTTCCAGCTGGCTGTTCATTTTGTATTGTTTTTTAACCCACTGCCTGTTATTTCTGCACTATTTTAAAACTATGTTTAACTGTTTTATTATATGTTTGCAAATTGGCTTCATAAATAAAATAACATATCTTATTCATTACTCATACCTTCCTCTGAGCAGCAGCTTTTATATCACTCTCCAGCAACCCTGTTCCAATAAGTTTGTAGGGCTCACCAACCTGGGTATCTTTAGTGATTGTGATTATTAAACTGTATTATATAACTTCAGACTGTCCGCAAAGAACAACTGCTAAGCAGATCTGTTTTCCTTGGGTGTGTACGCACACATTTGAGTGATATATGAAACCTCTTTAACTGCGTTGAATTAGATTTGATTCTTGGCAAATAAGTGACAGCTTCGAAAGAGGGAAATTGCTGTTTCCCTTCATATGATGTTTTTTAATGTGTTTTCTTTGCTTCGGGCTCTCACATTTCAAAATAATTCAAGCACTCTTTGAGTGAAAAAGTTTGCTGATTTCCATCAATAAATGTTTTCATATTCGGCACAATTTGCACAGCACCTTTGTTGAGAGAGAGAGAGAGAGAGAGCATGAAATAATTACATGAAAATATTTGAAGTCCAGTGTGCCATAGATTTAAACAATTGCTGAAACCTATGGCCCCAACTTAAGTGTTCCCCTTCTGTTCAGTTTGTCATTTGGCTTGGATAACCCTCATTCAGTCAAGATGTATCAGATGTACTGTCATGCTACACAGACGTGAGCCTGGGTTTGCCACTAAGTGTACACTCACCAGGAAATTGCAACCCGTCATCATTCCCTGAGACTTTAGCTTTACACTTAAAATTGTCGTTGTTGGCACCTGTCCATCTTGAGAGACAATGGAGTGCACCTCCGGGGTGGAAGTCAAAACACTAACTCATAACTTCTGCCTCCTGCATTGTTTGTTGTGACCTCTCTGGGTGGTATGTTTGGAGGTCCTGGGCTGCCCAGACAACAAGACTCCACCCCCTCACCCAGTCTTGCTGGTGTGCTCCAAAGGAAGCAATACGTTTGGCACCAGCCTGAATGCAGGAGTTGCTGGCAGGAGGCATACAAGAAGCCATCCAAGCAAACTTGTGTAGGATTTACTTCTTTGCCTTTTCTTCTCCTGTCTGGTCTTTGACCACAATAAAATTTGATTCATACCTGCCAAGTTGCTGTCGGAGAAATAAGGGACCAGGCCGGAAGTAGCAGACCAGAAGTAGCGCTGCCGCCATTTTGGAATTGGGCGGAGCATGCTCAGAAGTGACTTTTGATGCTGCTTTGCCCAGTTCCAAAATGGCCGCCACGCAAGAAGTTGCACTGCAGCCATTTTGGAACTGGGCAGAGCAGCATCAAAAGTCGCTTCTGAGCATGCTCCGCCCAGTTCCAAAATGGCCGCCGCACCAGAATAAACCGGGAAAAAACAAAAAAATCCGTTTTTTTCAGCTAGGAACAGCTGGAAAAATGGGGATTTCCTGGGGAATACGGGAGACTTGGCAGCTATGGTTTGGTTTGATTTGACTTTTCTTTTCCTGAAGATGTCTCTCAAGGCAGTGGGTACGGAGTTTTCCTCGGTGTTTACTTCTGAAGCCTTTCTCATGAATGAGTATAGCTGCAAGGCAGCAGAGGTTTATGATCAGAGTTTTTCTTCTCCTACGTGGGCTACCTTCCCAGGTTGACGAGCCCTATCTGCCTCGTTTCCTTCTACAACACATGCAGTAAACTGCCTTCTTGACCACTGGACCCACCATTGGTCTTGTCTGTTCAATCGGCTGGAGCTTTAAAATTAGAGGACATTTAAAAACATAATCTGTGAAGTGGCCTGCAGTAGAGGTGGCCAAGTTCCTCAATTCAACTTGGATTCATCAAATGAGTGAAACTGGAGGATCCTAGGGGGGGGGAGTACTGGGTAATCAGTTTATAATTGCAGTTCTAAATCTGTAGTTGTTGGCCCTTTCTCCTGTGAACACTATATTGTTATTTTTATTCCAGTGGTGGAGGCCTCTGTCTAATCTTCTCTGTTGTGGTTGCTATGGCCACAGCAGGATTGTGGGAGGTTGGGGTCCCTTCCTCTTCTTTCCTCCTCTTCACTTGCTATCCCACTTTATTTCTATTCCCAGTGCCTGGAGTAGTAGTAATCTGGATGCCAGGAGCCTTGGAAACTGTAATTGTTTCAGGTTATCTGAAGATAATGATGGGAGAGAAATTTTCCTCTCTGCTTCCACAATAAGCACTGCAGCAACCACCTGTGTGACTGGGATAAGTTCTTCTCCGGCTTAGATTAAAAAAAAACTGAGCTGGAAAAGAGCTTAAGGGAAGGTTGAAGGTGAGCATTACAAATCTAGGAATCATGAATGTCAAAAACATGACTAGTTTTCAATAGGATTGTTTGTATCCATCTGTATTTATCATATAGATTGGAAAGCAACAATGATGGCCCTATTCATGTATTAGTGTCCTGTCGCCCATATATGCACAAAAGTTACTTTCCTAAGCTTTTCATTGTTAGGCTATGGCGGTATATAAGCCCCTTACACACTTCAGGCAATACACGTTGCTAATCCCTTATTCATTACTATACAATGCAGACGTCCCATTTAACTCAGAGCCGTAAGTACATAAGTAGAGAAGGGTCTGCGTGGTGGGCACTTCTGCAGGCACTCATTATACTGCACATGCTGTACCCTCTCTGTGCTTTTCTCTTCTGGCTCCTCCTGGACCTGGGAGGCAGAGAGGGAGGTGTCTCCAACTCTTGCAAAGAGAGTGGCCCCTCCCCTTGTTGGGTGCCAGAACCACTGCCAGCCCCTTTCTGCATCAGGACATTTTCGCTCACCTTTCCATTCAGGAGGAGGATGTAGGGGCCAGGCGGGTTCGCTATGAGGAAGACAGGGATGGAGGAGCAGATTGGACACCTTCTGCTCTGGGGACCACCCACCCACCCCGCCTCCAGATCTCTGCTGGCCAATTCCCTCACTTTTTGTGGTGGTGGGGACAACAACAACAACAACAATAATATAATTTATTATTTGTACCCCACCCATCTGGCCGGGTTTCCCCAGCCACTCTGGGCGGCTTCCAACAAAACATTAAAATACAGAAATCAAACATTAAAAGCTTCCCTAAACAGGCCTGCCTTGAGATGCCTTCTAAAGGTCTGGTAATTGCTGTTCTCTTTGACCTCTGGTGGGAGGGCATTCCACAGGGTGGGTGCCACTACCGAGAAGGCCCTCTGCCTGGTTCCCTGTAACTTGGCTTCTCGTAGCGAGGGAACCGCCAGAAGGCCCTCGGCGCTGGACCTCAGTGTCCGGGCAGAACGACGGGGGTGGAGACACTCCTTCGCTGGAGTCCTCCCTGGGATTGTCCTCATTCTGACTCAACCAGCCCCTTGCAAGTATGGATAAGAGAGAGCAAAGCCACTCCAACACAGACATCATTCCTGTTAGATCAGGCTTCCTCAACCTCGGCCCTCCAGGTGTTTTTGGCCTACAACTCCCATGATCCCTAGCTAATAGGACCAGTGGTCAGGGGTGATGGGAACTGTAGTCTCAAAACATCTGGAGGGCCGAGGTTGAGGAAGCCTGTGTTAGATGAAGGTTTGCAGCGGGAGTTGGCTGCAGGCGTCTCCCCGTGATTAGGAACCCTGATTTTGCAGGGCTTCCAGCTGTGCAGTGCCCAGATCCCCCTTCACATCTTTGCCTAATAATCAGAGGGAGGGAGGGAGGGGCAGAGCCAGGTGGGTATGCAGCACATTGGGCACGATCTTTCTGGCAGGGGTGGAGGAAGGGGATATGGTGGGGGCGGGTCACCCCTGGGTGTCACCCCTGGGGGGTGGCAAAATGCCGGGTGGCACTTCCTGCGGGGCCTGCAGTGTGGTCACACCACTTTTTTCCACATCTATGTATTTGCCTTCCATGTGGAGGAATAATGTATGCTGGGGGCTGATACGCTGGCACAATCCAGCCCAAGTAAAACTGTGAACCTACCTAATTGGAACTTAAGGCCCATTAACACTAGTTGTATAAATTTTTCATCAAAGTGCTGCTAATTCTAGTAAAAGGGGTTTAAACATTTTTTAAAAAAGCTATTGGACTTCATTTTGTTGAGAATGTTTATTCTATCATTGGCTTCATTAACACAAATCCAGCCCTATACTATCAACTCTAGATAGTTTATTCTGCACGATGAGCAATGGAGAAACCAACAATTCTCTCGTTCGATTTATTTCTATTTATTCTCCATATTGCCGTGTAACAAAGTCTGCAGGCTGGCTTACAGTGAGGAAGAACTCCACTTTTGAAACATCATTACCAAGTTAGCATATCTGGAAAACAGCTAACGTGATCACAAACTTTCTTATCTCTTTCTGTTGCTTGCTTGTCTGGTGTGTCTCATTGTGTCTGTCTGTCTGTCTGTCTGTCTATCGTCTGTCTATCGTCTGTCTATCTATCATCTATCTATCTATCTATCTATCTATCTATCTATCTATCTATCTATCTATCATCATCTATCTATCGTATTCTTCCTGTGTTCATATTGGTGTACTGCTTGCTCTCTTGATCTAAAAATAAAGTACCCCATACAGTACGTGTATCAGATTATCATGTTCCTGAGATCTAAAGTCAAACCATGCTCTGGCAGAGGGAAAATTTGCTTTTTAGACCACATTATGCATTGTTTCAGGAACCTATTTATTTATTTTGAAGCTGTGGTTGGTCATGATATGTGTCACACGATGCAGATGTGCTTTTGCCAAAAGCAAAGCCCCAGAAGAGCCCAAAGTGCAGAGCTTTAATTTGTCTCACATCTAAAATTGCCAATGGTTGTAGTTCTGAGGACTCCTCGGCGACAGATTCCATCCAATCCTTGGTTTTGACCCTAACTCACTCCATTATTACTTGCCCTTCTCAGATATAGGATCAGGTTCTACCTCTCACCCCTGCTTACTTCCCTTTGCCTGACCTCAATTAGTTCAGATTTCTATTTAACCCTCCTCCTTCTTCTGTGTGTATTCACTTCTTTTGTCCTGTACTTTTACTCCACATACCGAAATTGTGCATTTGTATTCCATGTAAAAGGGACCCAGGTGGCGCTGTGGGTTAAACCACTGAGCCTAGGGGTTGCCAATCAGAAGGTCGGCGGTTCGAATCCCTGTGACGGGGTGAGCTCCCGTTGCTTGGTCCCAGCTCCTGCCAACCTAGCAGTTCGAAAGCACATCAAAATGCAAGTAGATAAATAGGAACCGCTACAGCGGGAAGGTAAACGATGTTTCCATGTGCTGCTCTGGTTTGCCAGAAGCGGCTTTGTCATGCTGGCCACATGACCTGGAAGCTGTACGCCGGCTCCCTCGGCCAATAATGCGAGATGAGCGCCGCAACCCCAGAGTTGGTCACGACTGGACCTAATGGTCAGGGGTCCCTTTACCTTTTATTCCATGTAAATAAATGGAAATCACTCCTGATTGATGCGCATGCACTGAAACCCTTGTATATGTGTGCTGAGGAATTCACCACTTTCCTCATATACTTACTGTATTTATTAATAATAGGGGGAAAGGTCATTTACTGTACTTTTTATTTATTGTATTTATTAGTCACCCAACAACGGACGTTACATACACTGGGTGACATGCAGCATATAATAAAAACCATCAAAACACAAAATGAAGTTCAAAATTGCAGTATTAAAATTGCTATTGCTTCCCCACCTCTCCCCACAAATGGATGGCAGCCATATACTTTGCGCAAAACAGAAAAAGTGTGGCTGGGGGAACAACTAGACCTTCCAAGTGTTCCTATTTCCCAGGGACAGTCCCAGATTTACAGAAGCCGCTTCGGTTTCTGATTTGATTCTAGAATGTCCCACTTTCCCTTAGGATGTCCCTATTTTCATCTAAGAAATGTTGGACGGTGTGGAGTTATGCGACCCATAAGGCAAAGAGATAAGCAACTATGCAATGTTTAGAAGACAACTGAAGGCAGCCCTGGATAGGGAAGGTTTTTTTTTAATGTTTAATGTTTCATTATGTTTTATACATGTTTGAAGCTGTCCAGAGTGGCTAGGGCAACCCATTCAGTTGGGCAGGGTATAAAATTATTATTATTATTATTATTATTATTATTATTATTATTATTATTATTATTATTTCTACTACTACTATGGCATAGGATGTCCCTATGTTCAAATCCCCGTGACGGGGTGAGCTCCCGTTACTCTGTCCCTGCTCCTGCCAACCCAGCAGTTCTAAAGCACCCCCAAAAGTGCAAGTACATAAATATATACTTCTCCGGCAGGAAGGTTAACAGCATTTCCGTGCGCTGCTCTGGTTCCCCAGAAGCGGCTTAGTCATGCTGGCCACATGACCTGGAAAAACTCTCTGCAGACAAATGTTGGCTCCTTCGGCCAGTAAAGTGAGATGAGTGCCGCAACCCCAGAGTCATTTGCGACTGGACTTAACTGTCAGGAGATCCGTTACCTTTTTTTATTTCCATTGGAGAAATGTTGGAGGCTATCAACAACTGGGGTGGAGGGTAAACTTTGGTGATTCCAAAAATAAAAAAAATTCCTTCAGTAGCACCTTAAAGACCAACTAAGTTTTTATTTTGGTATGCAAATATTTTGGGGAAAAAAACAAGGGCTGAGGCGCTAAAGAAAGCTTTTCCCCCCAGGACCAATTGCAGCCATCAGCAGTCGTTAACAGCCATCTACAGGTTTACCACTCCCATCACCCATTCCCATCACCCCCACCCTCTGAATATATATAAGGGTTTGGTGGATTCTGTTTCAGTGTATCTGACGAAGTGTGCATGCACACGAAAGCTCATACCAAAATAAAAACTTAGTTGGTCTTTAAGGTGCTACTGAAGGAATTTTTTTATTTTTGCTTCGACTCAGACCAACACGGCTACCTACCTGCAACTAGAACTTTGGTGATTCCAGTCATCAGAATATAGCCTGCTCCTATCTGAATAGCCATATTCTGTGTATTGTTTCTTGTAAAGTGCGACAGAATGATGGGATCATGTATACTTGTCAAAACTGAGTATCCTATAAGCGGATTCTGTAGTTATTTATGGATTATTTATTGACTCCCTTCTCTCTCCCACCCCCATCGTATTTTATTAAGAATCTGGGGCAGGGGAAATGCTTTGAAATTATTTTGTTAGCATCACATTCTCCTTTTGCATCCACATGGGTTTTTTTAATTTATAAATTTGCCATATAATCTCTCTCCCCCCCCCCCGCTAAGCTGTCATGAACTCCCTAGCTATAGATCTGGCACACTTGTGGGGCCTTTCAGCACATGTTGGAGAGCACTCCCACGTTTTTGCGATGTGGCTTTCCCCCACCCCCCCACCCCCCAGAAAGCAGGCTCTTCATGTCAAAAGGAGAAGGGAAAAAAAACCATTTTGAGGCATGACATTTTCCTCATGACAGCCTGCCTCCGAACTGCACTTTGCTGCTGCGGTGGTTAAAAGGCTTACAAAGAGAGCCTAACAGCCAGTGGCCAATCGAGATTGTTCAAGCCACATCTGCTATGGATGAAACACGCACGAGGGAGAATAAGGACTTGGAGGAAGACTGGATAAAAGGGCTACGACGGGAGCCTAGCTGGCAGGTCAGTGATATTAAAGGTGTCTGTGAATGCTTGGAAAGTATGCTGTTATGTCTTAAGCGCCAGTAATCTCTAAACTTTGCCGGCTAAGTACAAATGAAATATGCTTCCTTGATTTGCAGCTCAGCAGTTTGCGGAAGCAGATTCGCAGGGAATCAGCGATCATTATGTTTTCATTGTCTTGGGAAGAATGGCTAGGCGATTCCAAATCTGTTTAGTTCAAATTGCAAGGGGGGTGGGGTGAGAATAAGCAAGGTTTTGAAATCTGTAGATATTTCTAAATTTATACTTCCCTGAATAATGGTACTTGCATTAACAAGCTGCAGGTGTGCTCTCTGCACTGTTAAAGGAAATGCACGGGGCTTTTTCCTCTCTCTTCTTGTGTAGATGCAAGTTTATTGCATTATAAAAACAGAAAGCAACACCTGTCACCCTTTTGCTCCCATGGTGTCACAGTAATTTGTAACAATGAGTTTTGTTTTGTTTTCTTTTAACCTCATTTAATGATGTGACCCTTCCTTTTAAAGCATGCTACATGCCTGCCTTATTATACTGGGCTAATAGCAGGTTTGCATACATTCATTCCCTCCCTCAAGGCAAAGGCAGTTTTCATTTAGGCGAGCATTGCAAGGCAGTACTGTTTGCACTCTGAAATACCTGTTTTTCGATTTTGCGGAATTAGATATTTCCATTTTGTAAGCCGATAAATGAAATCCTCTGCTAAGCGCCACTGAGTGGCTTTTGATTGCTCTTTACATTACATCCTACACAGCATATCTGCACTTTCCCCCCCCCCCTGCTCTGATGCATTTTAATTAGACAATCAACAATATTGAAGAGATATGTCACACGGTAGTTTCTCCCTCCTTTTGGCACTCCTCACAAGCTGTGTTTTGGGGGGGTTGCTGTTGTTAACGGATTCTGATAAAGTGCTAACACAATCTCTTTCTGTCACGAGAAATTGCTCAAAAGTACAGGGCTAGTAAAGATTGCCACACACGACAAAATACTCCCCCTTCCCCACGTGAAGGAAATGTATATATTTCAAATGTACCAGATCTCTCTCCCCCCCGATTTCACACTGAGAAGAGAACCATAACAGTAATCGGTGCTACTGCAGAATGACCTTGGTTGTACTGGGGCGGGTCATCCAACACTTTGGTATGATTCAGAGAACAGAACTTAACGTTCATATAGTGCTGTGAGAGAAATGCTTGGTGGATTTTAGCTACTTGGAGATTTGGATAATCAAAAATATATATATGAATGTTTTGATTTCACTTTATATAAGGTCATGCACCAGTGTCCTAGAGGTCAAGGGCACATCTTCTGAGAATTGTTGAGAGAGTGCTCTTTAGTGCTGTGCTGAAAATGTATCCTGTCCTCTCCCCCCCCCCCAACCATTCTCCATCCATTAATGAAAAAAGAAATGGTGTTTTAAAATGATCAGATTTGGTGAAATTCTTGTGGGTGGGTTCAGGGTTGATGTTACACTTGCTCTACTTTAGAGGTGCTTGTGAGTGCCATGACTTCCACAGAACATTTCACCAGTAGTCTGAACTGCATTCCACCAGTTGGGTTTTAATACCCAAGAGGAAGACATCCCCTGGGCCTTTTTCTGGTCAGGGTGAACAGGCAAGGAGGTTGCAGAGCACTAAATAGATGTTTACTGGATAGGAATAAAGAAGCACCTCTCTTACGACCTAATCCCTGCACCAGCCAACCATAATTCTAAAGACACTCTCGGGTGCCCCCCAAATGAGGCAGAGAAAAAATGGAAACCTTTCACAAAGCAATAAAACTTTTGCAAAATTGGAGGGCAGGTTTCAGCACAGCACGTGCATTGCAAGAATTCTCTAAATACAGAGATTTTTTAAAAAAAACTTACTGGAGCATGATAATTGCCTCTCACTGGTGGTTTTATCTCACGACAATCCTGTACCATCTAAATCCACTAACCAACATATCACTGATGGGGACCAGGCTGGCATTTGCCAGCATTTTATTTTATTATATTTTTATTTATTAAATTGGTCTACTGCCCTTCATCTGAAGATCTCGGGGCAGTTCACGGTACGTCTCATGTGATCAGTCTATGCCATGTGAGCACTGGATTTGGGCATTACTGGAGCATTATGGGATGACACATGGGGATGTCATGTAGCAGTTAAGATCAGGAGCTGGGAAGTTTTCTTTTTAAAAAACATGCTTCTTCTATTATCTTATTTGATAGCCCCAAGCAACCTTAGGCCACCACACCATCTTTCACACCCCCACACGCAACTGAAATAGTATTGATTCACCATACCAGCTTGTTAAAATAATGTATAAGAAGCACCCTAAGAGCACTATCTCTTAGTGGGGATAGGAGTGGCCAGTTGTGGGAATGTTAGGGATGTGGATTAGGATATATTATTAGATAGATCCTATCCAAGCTTGTGTTAGCAAGCTTCCAATATCAGCAGAGTGACATTCCCCTTTTTGTGCGCAGCAAAGCGTGTGCGCTCAGGTTTGCTAAAACCTGTACAATATTATACTTCCCGGCAAAGTCCCCTTTGTCCCTCTTAAAAGAATACACAACACAGTGTTTATAAAATAGCATAGAGTTTACTCACAGTTTGATCCTGGGTTAACAGCATAATCTCAGAAAGGCAGGCTTGCTTAGAAAAGTTACAGTTATATACATGTGGAGACTACTTGGTAAAGTAAGGCTCCATTTGGTCTCTGTCTTGGCTGCAGGCCAAGATGGAGAACCATCCTAACTGGAGATTCTCTGGAGATGTGTTCCCATCGAAGGAGAGAAGGCTAAGAGAGAGAAAATGACTGCTGGCTAGGGGCTTTTGTCCCAGCTAGTCCATCTCATTTGCATGTCTTTAGGAACAGGAACTTAATCAGGTGTCCCTCCAGGTAAGTTCCTGTTAGTGGACACTCTAGGAACTGTTGTGACTTGTCTGCCCCAGTGTTCCATCCCACACCAGTGAGGAGGGGTGGAGCTGCAAAGCTAGCCTTGCGACAACAGAGTTACTACTGTTTACAGTGGGGGTGAGTGGCAGGTAGGTCAGCACTGCCATTGCTTTCACAGCACTGACCTCCTCTCTCCCTTGGTAAGCAGCAGTGATTCCTCAGCAGGAGCATCCCTCCTCATCGACTGCTCCTGGTGATACTATTGCTATTGTTGCAGTTCTTGTTATTATCTGATGCGTATGGGGTGTTAGGGGAAGGGTAGTACTTGTTGGGGGGCACATCATACTCCTCCTGGGGTCGTTTTTCCACCTTTGGTCCCCACCCTGCACTCATCACTCCCTTGTGGCCCCTAGATGTGGCCTCTAGACAGCAGCCACATCCTGGGAAACAGCTTTGAATGGCCAGCTAAACCAAGTTAGGGTAGCCAATGGGTCTCAAACCCTTGCTGAGTTAGGGACTTCCCCTGCATGCAAAGACAGTCTTCGGCAGATTGAGCAGACAAGACCAATAGTGGGTCCAGTGGTCAATAAGATGGTTTCTACATGTGCTCTAGAGAGAGAAGGAAAACTCTGATCCTAAACCTCCACTGCCCTGCGGATATCTCTGGGAGAAGGAAAGGACAATGAGTAAACGCTAGACACATCCAGAGTTGGTGTCCCTAAGACGGTTGGGTGGCACCTTGTATGCCTCCTTCCGGCAACACCTGCAGCCAAGCTGGTGCCAAACCTATTGCTCTGCTTTCCTTTGGACAACATCAGCGAGGCCGAGAGGGTGGTCTTGTCATCTGGGCATCCCAGGATCTCTATGTACACTGCCCAGGCTTTGCTCCAGAGAGGCCACTTTGGAGCTTCTACTGCAGTGGTTTGACTTCACAAGCTGACACAAAACAACTCTTATTGGGCCAATATTTTTAGTCTGTCTGTCTGTCTGTCTGTCTGTCTGTCTGTCTGTCTGTCTGTCTATCATCTATCTATCTATCTATCTATCTATCTATCTATCTATCTATCTATATCTATCTATCTATCTATCTATCTATCTATCTATCTATCATCTATCTATCATCTATCTATCATCTATCTATCATATCTCTCTCTCTCTCTCTCTCTCTCTCTCTCTCTCTCTCTCTCTCTCTCTCTCTCTCTCATCTCTCTCTCTCTCTCTCTCTCTCTCTCTCTCTCTCTCTCTCTCTCTCTCTCTCTCTCTATCATCTCTATGTGTGTCTTTTTCAGGTGGCAAAAAAGGCAGAATATATTTTTCTTCCCACCTTGCACATACAAGGTCAATTTCTGTTAAAAGTCCCAAATATGTCAGTCTGACTCTAGATGATGCAAAATGTGAGAATCACTTACCTAAATAGGATTGGAAAATATATAGGTCAAAAAGTCCCCAAGAGATGAGAAACATCCTAATCGCAGTGGCTTGTCAGTGCAGCAATTTCTCCTGCTGACATGCTGGGATCTCGAATACTTGCAGTTTTCTTCCCAGGTCATGTTTCAGTTTGTTATCTGCTTCTGGACCACTTGTGCCCTTGGTTCATTTCTTAGTTTCTGTGTAACTCTAAAAATGGTTTCCATAGAGAATGACAGAAACAAATGAAATCTAAAATATTAATTATACATTTTGGATAATTAATTACAGCACGAACACACTGGATAAACTTTTGTTTTGTAGGTTTCAGCCATTCAGTTATTTTGAAAAGTTGCTTTTCCCTTTTACAGTTGTTGTTGTTGTTGTTTAGTCATTTAGTGTCCGACTCTTCGTGACCCCATGGACCAGAGCACGCCAGCACTCCCATCTTCCTCTGCCTCCCGCAGTTTGGTCAAACTCATGTTCATAGCTTTGAGAACACTGTCCAACCATCTCGTCCTCTGTCATCCCCTTCTCCTTGTGCCCTCCATCTTTCCCAACATCAGGGTCTTTTCCTCTTCTCATGAGGTGGCAAAGTATTGTAGCCTCAGCTTCACGATCTGTCCTTCCAGTAACTATGCTGTATTTGAAATTTAATTAATCACCCTTACATTATATTTAGTGTTGCGCTGAACCTGCCCCATTTCCCAAGAAATCTCACCAGTTTTGTTGTGCTTTCTCTTGAAATTTCCCAGATATTTAAAATGAGAAGGAGCCCTCAGATTCACCTCAAATTTCAATTCCTGAATTTTTTTTTACCACAGATCCTAACTGGAAAGTTTTGTGACCAAAAAGAGCTGAGATAGAATCCTGTGAGCATCAAGGATGTTTAAATCCAATTTACCTCAGTGGGATTTAAAACAGTCCAAGCCTATGCTGTGTTGCAGCCCTTACATGTCAAAGATGAAATTAGTTGGCTCCCAGCTCGCTGGCAACCTTTTATCTTATGTGAAAAAGTACTAATTTGATAGTACTACAAATATGTTTGCTTATATATGTGAAATTATCCTGTTATACAACACTATCATTTTTTATATAGAAGTTATATAAACCATTCAACTAAAGTAATGTGTAAACTCACTGGTTCTGTCGTCTTCATAATCTCTCCTAAAGCTTATAAAATTTCTGTTCTTAAATTAATAAGCATTTAGACTAAAGGAACTCTTCTGCCGTATTAAGCATGATTAAACAAATAAACGCAAAAAAACTTTAAGCTACTAAAGTTTGAATTTAAGACAAGTTGGTTTTCTTTCCCTCAAGAAAGCAAATGGCACTTTCATTTGAAAGAAATGAAAGCAACGAATGAAGAAACTCTGTAAACAATTCAGTCTAAGGTGAAGCACTTTTAAGTAGAACTGAATTCAGTGGAATAATATACTAAACTCTCCTTGAAATGAATGGGATTTTAGATCATTACCTATCAAGTTTGTTAGCAATAACCGTATACTTTAAGAACAAATTCAGTCTTCCTGGTAGTTCAACAGGTTGCTTCGTAGTCAATATTTCATATATGTAATACTGTACAGATATTCACATAATATATTTTACCTTACCATATAACCAAAGGATTCAAAATTCAGATTATTATTAGTAGAGCATCACATTTTGGTGGGTGCACAGGAGGAGGAAGGGAAGAGGAAATCCCATTGCACAGGTAGAAGTCCTTGCACTAAATGCAGCCTTTCTCAAACTTGGGCCCCCAGATGTTGTTGGACTACAACTCCCATCATCCTTGACCACTGGTCCTGGTAGCTAAGGAGGATGGGAATTGTAGTCCAACAACCTGGGGGGGGGGAGTTTGAGGAAGCCTGCACCCATGGGATGACTTGGTGAGATACAACCATAGGTTAGTTTCAGTTGAAATAAATAGGACTTAACTCACCTAACTTGTTCCATGGATTTCAATAGGACCCAAGTTCCCGCTAACTTAACTCTGGTTGCAACCAAATATGTCTTATACTCCTTCTTGGCCTAAACCAAATCTTGTTAGAATTGTCATCCATCCCCATCTACTCTTCTACAGTATTTCCCCCACCCACACATCTCATTACATGGTTCATTAGCTTAATGCGCCTGCCGTTTCTGCAATCTTGGATATCCCCATTGTTCTTAAAAAGTGAGACTACAGAAATAGCTTCTCAATGTGCCTGGCGTCCTTTGCATAGCTGCCAAGTTATCCCTTTTTTTAAGGGATTTTCCATTATGCTGAATAGGCTTCCTCGCGAGAAAAGGGAAAACTTGGCAGCTATGGTCCTTTGTTAGGGCTGGATTCTGGTTTTCTATATCAGCTAGTTAAAATATAAGAGCTCCATCCTTAAATGAACAAAAATGATGGGCATCCTCTAGAACACTGAAACTCTCTTCACCACCAGCCCAAACCATATGAATACTGAAGGAAGGAAGTAACTGCAGAATTACTTACATGCGTATTTTTGTATGTCTTTCAATATATTCATTTCTCTTTTCATTTTCCGTCAAATGGGAGTTGCATCTGTTTAATGCAACTCAGATAACAATATGGCATCACATGCTCCCTGATGAAGATGTAAAAAAACCCCCTACCCTATTGCTATAAGATGTGTCACAGATGTTTTCATCTTTAGTGCGGTGACGAGACATTTGATAATAAGGGTACATTCAGACAGCATTTCCTTCCATTTTCCTGCTGCTTCCTTACCTGATAATTTCTGCTCTTTCACACGATGTAAAAGCCAGTTCTGGAAATCTAGTGGAAGTTTAGCACTTATTTCCCTGGAAAAAACCCTGTTTGCAGCCCCATTCACCCCTCAAATCATGGAGGTTTGGGGGTGGCATCCGGACATACAGTTTTTTCCTGCCATTTTCATGAGGAGAATCATGGGGGAACAGAGTCACACATATGCGTTAAAAGGTGGCAACATGTCTAGTGATGTTGTCTGTGGTTGTTTCACACCACGCCCACTGATGCAAATGAAATTTAGCATGAAAATGGCAGCATATCAATAAGAAAGCCACAGTTCCTTAACACAACAGGTAATGAAACCGGGATATAAGTGTTCACATAACCAGGAAAATGAATGCAACAATCCACACATCTGAATATACCCTAAGAGATGTAGATAATTCAGTACTGGTAAAGTGGGGTGGTACAAAATGGCATGAACAAGTTTTCTCTTATGATCCCTGTTTTTGGGAGGTTTTCATTGGTTTGTTTTTCGTTTTAAAGCAAAACCCCGGGACAGCCTTGTGAATCGCACAATCCTTGCTCTGTGCTCTCAAGCCTGTTGTAGCAGTTGTGATCTAAATATATTTATTCTTTTGAAAGGGACAAGGTCAATTATTCTTAATATATTGCCAGCTGCAGAAGCATTTGTGCAGTTTTTATTTATGCTATTGATTTATAAGGTGGGTTTTTAGTTAAACTAGTAGAGAAGTCAGATTGGGGTCTTTTATTTTGAAATGTCTTACGCTGGGACTTGGCTATAAAACATCACTTTACTCTCATATGAACATATACATACAACCACCCCAGCCCTCAGAGCAATTCATTTCATCACATCATTTTCAAAAGTGATCACAGTTGACTGTCTTTGGGAATGCTCAGGGCTTTTGCTATGTAGTCACATTTTTTTATATTAGCAAAAATACACAATATTAAAATGATTTTCCAATCCTTCCAAACAGGGCTGTGTTAAGCGGGTCTGGCGCCGTGGTGCGCGGATTGCTCCGATGCCCCCGCCCCGCCCTGTTTCTTCCCGCGGCTGGTGGGCGGGTGCAGCGTGGTTTCCACGCGGCTTCGCCGTGCAGTGCCCCCCTGCCGACCCGGCGCCCCGCGCCACCCAGCCTACCCCTAGAGCCAGCCCTGCCCTGCCCTGCTTCCAAACCAAGTTCCATTTAAGAGTCAGATGGTTATTACAATTAATTGCAACCAACCAGATAGGTAATAATTTGTGAGTCTAACAGGTGGCAGTTCATTTTGATGTTTTCACCAGGACCTTATGTGAGCTACATATGGGCGCACTGTTCCACGTGCAACATCTTCTTTGGAGGTTACAAAGTGTGTTGCCAGCAGAATGCACACGATGCTGGATATTTGGTTGATAGGGTTTGTTTGTGAGGTTTAAGTGAGACTTGGAGTGCTGTGAGACATCGGCTGCTAATCTGCAGTGGAACAATCTTTCCTATTAGGCTACCTTTCTGTCTTGATAAATTGCACTCCGGATAGCAGCATTTACTGTAAGCATGTACTAGCAACAGAACTGGGCACATAGTTATTTAAGGAGAAGTCCCTGTTATAATGCAGTTGAAAGTTAAGGGCACTCAGGCCCAATTTCACTTTCATTACTTGCTCAGGCACCACATATTCACACTTCCTCAATTATCATCTTGACTTCTTTTGCCTTCCATAGGACTGTGTTGTCAGGGGCAGGCATGTATTCCAGGGAACAAGAGGGCTCCCAAATGGACCTTTATTGGGTGGAATTGGTGTTGCTGCATGCAATTTTTTTCATCCTGCCCACCTGATACCATCATTATCATCATCATCAAAATGTGCGCCTATACTTTTTAAAAATGTTTAATTCAGATTTTCTCTGGATTTTTATTTTTTTTATAAATGATTTTTATTGGTTTTATATATGCATCAACATCACTTATACAACAAATATTACAAAAAAATAAAAAAAAACAAATAACAGAAAAGAGAAAAGAAAAAAAGGTAGAGAAAGTACAAAAATACATGAAAACAAGAAAACATTCAAACAAATATCAACTTATTTCTACTTTTACAACCATTATTTCTTGAACTTCCCCAGATCCCTTCTAACTGATTTTCCTTTTCAAATCATCTTTAGCAGTTTCTTACTCATTACTTCAATTATTAACCATCATATTATTATTCCTTCCATTTTTACCTCAATCCTTTAAGTTTAATTCATTTGTCTATTTTCCTCCCATCTTTTTCTTCCCTAATGCCTTAACAACAAAATATTCCCATAGATATTCAGTCTTTTATGTTCTAAAATATTTCCCTAAATATACTTTGAATTTTTTCCAAGCTTCCTCCACCATCTCATCTGCTTGGTCCTGGAGTCTTCCTGTCAGTTCCGCGAGCTCCATAAAGTCCATCATCTTCATTTGCCATTCTTCCATAGTAGGCAATTCATTTTTCTTCCAGTATTTCACAATTAGGATCCTTGCTGCCGTAGTAGCATACATAAAGAAATTAACATCTTTTCTTGGGATTTCATCCCTTTCTCTGGATTTTTAAAGGTGTAGCCCAGAGGTGCAGAAATCCCTGCAACATGCCCAGAATGGGCAGAAAGGTACCAGAGGGCAGGGCACTTGTGACTGAGCAGGGGGGCCCGAAAACATAAAATGGGATGGTTCCATCAAAGCCGATCATCTGTGTCCAGGAAACAGTAGGGTGCTGTGTGGGTGGTCATGTTCCAGCTGTGACATGGAAAGGATCTGCTTCCACTTCTTTCTATCAGATTCCCCTCCCGCCCCCCCCCCCCACACACATTCTAGGTTCATGTGAGAACAGGACACTTGCAACAAGTCTCTTTCTCCCTTTCCCCATGCCACTACTTCCAATATTAGTTAGGTACAAGGGTGTTGTAGGTAGGACAAAACACTGTCACGTCGTTCGCAAAATGAATGGGAAAACATAACAGCAACGCAAACGGCATAATTTCACCACAGCAGACAGTGAGATTAACAGAAAAGTTTTGGGTTGTAAGAGGAGATGCAGTGAAGCAGAAACAGTGTTGCGTACAGGGAACTCAAGCAAAATGGAAAGTGATGCCTCCTTGCACCCATAGCCACAAGAGAGAAGGCCCTGCTCCTTGCCTTTCTTACCATTGGTACACCTTATCCATTTAGAGGGTTGTGAATAAACTCCAGGGGAAGTGATGCTTAGGTTCTCTCGTTCCATATTCAATACTGTCACCTGCCTAACGATTGCGATCCCTAGGATCTCTTGGAAAGAGCCAGGGCCGGCCCTACGGCCAGGCTGGGCGGCGCAGGGTGCCATGGCGCCGGCCCGCCAGGGGGGCGCATCGCAGCTGTGCCCGCCCGCCAGCCGCTCTTCCGCACAGCAGTGCCCTCGGCAGTAGCGCTGCGTGCTGAGCCCGCCCACCCGTTGCGTAGCAGCGCCCTCAGCAGCTGTGCTGTGCCTGCCTGCCCATCGCACTGGGAAACGGGGCAGGGGGGCGCCGGAGGAATCCGTCGCACCACGGCGCCAGGGCGCCAGAGGTGCTTAAGACGGCCCTGGAAAGAGCACATGCAGGGGCGTAGCAAGGGGATGTGTTGGGGGCGGTCCTCCCCGGGTGCCACCCTTGAGGGGGGGGTGACACTCAGCGCCCCCGCGACTCCCAAGCCAAGCCCTGCCGCCCGGTAAAAAGCCTCGCTCCGCAGCTTGCTCGCTCACCTGCTTGGCATGCGCTTTGCTTGTTCTTGCTTGGGCGAAGGCGAGGGGTGGGCCAAGGAGGGGCGTCAGGAACAAGCAAAGCGTGTGCCAAGCAGGTGAGCGAGCAAGCTGCGGAGCGAGGCTTTTTACTGGGCGGCAGGGCAACAGCGCCTCCCAAGCCACCTGGTAAAAAACCTTGTTCCGTGGCTTGCTCGTAGTTTGCTGGTGGCGGCACTCCAGTGCCGTAGGGACAGTGCCAGGATCCTCTGCTTGCAGCTGCAGCCATGAGCAGAGGATCACGGCACTGGCACACCACCGCTGGCAACCCGCTACGTAGTGCGCATGCGCAGTGTCGCTACGTAGCGATGCATGCGTCGTACGTAGTGACGCTGCGCATGTGTGCTACATACAATGCCCGCCCCCGGCTGCACATCAGAGCGGCTTCCTACGCCAGTGAGCACGTGCTGCACTCCAGACTTTCAGCAGGTTTGGTTTTTGTGTGTCAATTTTTATATCCTGCTTTAAAGCCCATACATAGTTTTCCTGTTTTTTAAAAAATCCCCACAGTAAAATTAAATTCATAAGACCAATGGCAGGAAAAGAAGCAACATAGCTTTCACAAGGCACCTTCATCAAAAAGCCCTGCTCTTGTCCTTGCACATCCTTTGGTATCACTCATAGGCCAAGCAGTTCTTCTTGGGGATAGGGTGCGAGGGATGAGGAGGGCTGTTTTCCCAATTTTTCTGGGATCTGCATTTCCCCCCAAAAGAAATGTAAACAAGCCTGTAAAATGAAAGCAAGTTGGATTCCCTGATTGCTGCAGATGCTTTATTACTAATCTGGTTGTGTGTGTGTGTTTTGTTATAATTGATCATATAGGCACATTCATGCATTGCATCTACTCCAAAAAACGTTATATGTATATATCAAATGTTCCGCCTCTTTGTAGCTTGATTTAGAAATGGCCCTAAAATGAATATTTGTTTGTTTGTTTTTTAATTGAGGCACTTCTTTCCATGTAATATATTTGCTTTTCTTATCATATTAAAACAATATTTGAGGAAAATTGATTTTTAAACTTAATAGCATGGATTGTAGGAACTGATAAATCTAAAATTAATAGTTAAGAAAGCAGTCACTTCAGATGGGATAATTTAGATTTTTTTTATCATTTATTAATCATAAAAAGTAAACCTGCTGTATTGCTAATTTTAGTTTTTATCAAGAAGATGAATTGTTTGGGCTAATGAATGTATAGATATTCATTGCCAAAGGCATTTGTGGGAATCTGTTAATCATTTAACTGTGTCAAGGCATATGCTTTGTCTTCATAAACCAATTAAAAGACAAAACTTCATCCACTAAAATATCTGCTGGTCTTTGTTGCCTAAAGCAAATTAAAACAGCATTTGTTTCAGAATGTGCTCCAATCCAGAGTTGATATCTTTAGGTAAATAATTAAAATGGAGATAGTAATATACAATATATTTTTTTACATCAAGATTTACAATGTATGCGAGCTTTCGAACTGCATAGAACTCTTCCTAAACTAAGAATGAATTGATTTCTGTCTTTGCTTTATGTTTGTTATAATCATTCAGAGTGATCCATTAACCTGTTTACTCAGAATAAAAGTTTTGTGTACAATGGGATTTATTCTCCAGGAAGTGCTATTTGGATTTCAGCCTTAAAATGGTAATAGAAGAAGCCCTTTCTAGTTAGAACTCAGCAAACATTTCAGGGTCAGAGAGAGGAATGCTAGGTTTGGGGAAGCAATAGCAGCTCTCCCTTTGAAAATGCAAAACAAAAACAAAAAACCCCAAAACAATAACAGACAGTTATGCAGCCGAGTCTCTCTCTCTGGCACTAATTGGAACTCACATGTACAGGACTTTTTCAGATAAAGAAAAACTAATATGGCATCTCCATTCTCACTTAAATATAAGGGAAAGTAGAAGATCAGTTTCCCCTTTCCCCCCTCGCAGTGTGGGAGTTTCAAATTTAAAGTTCTAGACCTGACAACGGGGGTGCATATTTGCCTCTTAAAAGATTAGCAGCCTTTTGAAAGTGGAGGTGAAATATGCAAGAGTATAGGGGAAAGTCTAGAAATGCCTCAGGCACCCAAATGAGCTAGAAAATCTCCCTGAGTCTTATAAACATCATCACACATGGTTCTGTGATACTCTTCCTGCATTGGGAGCAGGTGTAAGAGAGGTAGTGGTGAGGTGTTTTGGAGATGGAAGTCTTGTATTGTGTTCCTGCGCCTGTAAAGTTTAGATGTAAAGGAGGAAGTGGTGAGATTTTTCTTCCTGTTCAGGAGTTGCTTTTGTCCATTGTTATAGAACAATAGAGTTGGTACGAGACCCTAGACAACATGGGAGAGAAGGAAGGGATCTGGAATGATTAAGAAAGTTTCTCCTGCAATTAAAACCTGTGGTTATTTAAATCAGTAGTTTAGATTAGACCCGGGATCCACTTTTAACCAAAACTTGCATCTCTTAATCTTTTACGCCAAAGAATTGATGCTTTTGAATTATGGTGCTGGAGGAGACTCTTGAGAGTCCCATGGACTGCAAGAAGATCAAACCTATCCATTCTGAAGGAAATCAGCCCTGAGTGCTCACTGGAAGGACAGGTCATGAAGCTGAGGCTCCAATACTTTGGCCAGCTCCTGAGAAGAGAAGACTCCCTGGAAAAGACCCTGATGTTGGGAAAGATGGAGGGCACTAGGAGAAGGGGATGATAGAGGACGAGATGGTTGGACAGTGTTCTCAAAGCTATGAACATGAGTTTGACCAAACTGCGGGAGGCAGTGGAAGACGGGAGTGCCTGGCGTGCTCTGGTCCATGGGGTCACAAAGAGTCTGACACGACTAAACTAAACAACAACAATCTTTTACCATATATGTGCATGGTGGTAGTGCTCCTGCTGCGACCCATCTTGGATCAGGCCATGGCCCACTGATGGGTCCTCACCTACCAGTTGAAGACCAATGGTTTAGATGTGTCACCTAGACAAGGGATGGGGAACTTGTGCTCCCATCAGACCTACCTACCATGCACAGTAGTCAGGGATGATGTGAACTGTTGTCCAACAACACCTAGAGAGGACAGTTTCCACATCCCTAATCCAGATTTAACTAAAGTCAATATTAGCGATCAGCAGCTGGAGTAGTATGTCCTCTGCAGGCTGCCACCTGCCACCACAGTATCTAATCCAGAGGGTGGATGTGGAAGGCATAGTCTACATAGTACTGTCATTCCGTGATCCCCAGCTCTCTAAAATTGCTGCCTATTAGAAGATGCTGAAGAAAAGACAGCAGAGACTTGCAATCTAAATGAGGGGTTGTTGCTGTTGGACTCTGAACTCCCACCAGCTGCAGCCAGCATAGTCAGTGGTCAGGGATAACTGGTGTTGTAGTCCAACAACATTGTGTGGAATGGCAAAGGTTTCCCCATCTCTGGTCTATATGACAAAACTAGTCAGCAGACCACCAGAGGAGGAGGGGGGCAGAAGTGAGGTGATTGGCCTACTGCCCAGCACTCTTGTAATGTCAAAGCCTGATTGGTGATCAGGATTCAATACATGCCTTATGTTTTGTCTCTATACTTGATGCTCTAATATCTCATTCCAGTCATCCTTGTGCACTACAATCTTTTTTGGTATTTGAATATGTGGGAAATAATTGTTTTTCAAATAAGGAGCTGACAATAAAAGCTCTAAAACCTTCTAGCAACAAAATAAACATTTCTTAAATATTTGTGGGAATTTCCCATCTATAAGTTAGCTGTATAAGTGGTATCAAAAGAGCAAAAACATTTGAAGCGATGTACAGTCATACCTCAGTTTAAGTACGCCTCGATTTGAGTATTTTCAGTTTAAGTGCTCCGTGGACCCGTCTGGAATGGATTAATCCACTTTCCATTACTTTTAATGGGAAAGTTTGCTTCAGGTTAAGTACACTTCAGGTTAAGTACAGACTTCCAGAACCAATTACACTCCTACTTCGGGTTAAATACGCTTCAGGTTGAGTACTCCGCGGACCCGTCTGGAACGGATTAATCCACTTTCCATTACTTTCAATGGGAAAGTTCACTTCAGGTTAAGTACGCTTCAGTTTAAGTACTCCACGGACCGTCTGGAACAGATTAATCCACTTTCCATTACTTTCAATGGGAAAGTTCACTTCAGGTTAAGTATGCTTCAGTTTAAGTACTCCACGGTCTGTCTGGAACAGATTAATCCACTTTCCATTACTTTCAATGGGAAAGTTTGCTTCAGGTTAAGTACAGACTTCCAGAACCAATTGTGTTTGTAAACCGAGGTACCACTGCAATGGTTACCATTGTGAAGAAAACAGCCATCTGCAATGGCAGATCACATTTGGAGCATTTTTTAAAAAAATTATTTTAAAGTCACATCCGCTTTTCACCTGCATGTTTTCTTAGAAAAGAACAGTCTTATCAGATTCAGATTTTTTGGAGTTTGGAGTCTTGTGGGACTTGATGCCTCATGTTAGGTCAAGAGTTTTGTCTTTCCAAAAGTGTTCTTGGGTGTATAAAACCACCATAAGGAATAGGAGCGTGTCTTGTAACAAGTTACGCTCCCAGTGCTGGCTTGAGCTATCACTCTCTTCTAAAGAGAAAAACACAAAAGCTTTAGGGTTGTGTTTTTTTCTGGGACTTAAATAATTTTTCAGGACATATTGCCCTAGATTTAACTCACTTCTGGGAATAAGGAAGGGGGAATGGATCCTTCTAACGGCTGTGAGAATGCTGTTGATGTGGAGAGAAGGGAACCAGGTCGTTATGGAGCAATGAACTTGGTTCTAAATGGAGTGTGGAAATGTAATCCATGGTATACTTCTAAATATGGGAGTCTGGTTGTACACAGAAAGCTTGAAAAGAGAGAACAGCATGCAAGGGCAGAGAAATCACAAACTTTGCTCAAAGTCAGGCTTCCCAAGTAAAGAGCGAAACTATCTAAACATGTCCAAAAGTTGGCAAAGTAACTTAAAGGTCATGTTTTTATTATACTTAAAAAGAGGGAAAGGAGTGGAGTTAGAGAGGTGGGAAATTAGATTTCTGAGATGAAAGTTCACAAAGGAACACTTTTTGCTCAAATCTGAGAGTGTGTCCCCCAAAATAGGAGTCCCTGAAATAGAAGCCTCTTCTCCAGACCTTTTTTAATATATAAAGGGGACATGGTATTCACCATAAGGAAGGGTGGTATTCAACTGCTACCCCTTCACCAATTCCTGAAGCATAATGTGACTGTAACTGAGGAATCCTGCAGGGAACAAAATTGCAAAATGCTAAAGGAAGAGCTCCCAAGTTACTGCAAGGGGTTAATCCCTTTGTTCAATTTGGGCTGAGTACAAATGCATGATACAAATACAGTGTGTGGGCGTGGGCGCGCGTGCATGTTCAAAATAGCAACTGCCAGGGGAGGGGAGTGGCCTGGACTGGGATCATGGTGTAGAGAAAAAAATGGCTGAACTCTCCATGTCATTTCCTTGCCCCAAAGCCCCCTGAAGTTTCTATTTGCTCCTGAAGCTGCCATTAGCTGCAGTGAGCTCTTTGGGGCATAATCAGTTTTAATTGGGGACATGATCCAGGCCTTATCTACTCTAAGCTTTTGCCCCACTCTTTCAACGCAAAGGTCTACACTTTAAAGATCTGTGTCCAAGTGCTCCCCGCCCTCTTTTTATTTTGCCCTGGAGCTTTCCTTGTGAAAACCTGTTCTTTAAAGCTGAATTGGAGCAAATGGACATTTGGGTTTTCTGTGGGTTGCCGTTTTCTCCGATTGAGCTGTAAAGAGTGAGTTTTCATGGGGAAAGTTCAGAAGCAAAAGAAAGGGTGCTTGGACATGGAGTTATAAAGCACAGACCATGCCTGAAAAGAGCAGAGGAAAGGTAAGTGTGGGTTAGCCCTCGTGGAAGGGGTTAACTGGTTCTCCTGACCTTGATTAGCTCTGCCTGGGCCTGTTAAGTAAAACAAAAAAAGAATTATGGGAGAGATGATTATGTGATTAACATTGCATCTAGTTTGAGGTGTAGAATAAGGACTGCGTACGAGGCACGTAATGAGGGACCAATCCTTCTGTTTCTTGGCAACACTGGAAGCCACTTGGGAAGTCTCAGAGGAACAGATTGAATTCCCATGGCTGCCAGTTGCCTATCCTTATCTTTCTGATTAGTTGGACTGCCTTCAGTGCACGCAGAGTGATGAATAGTGCCATGGAGAACAGTAGTGAGAAATCCAAAAGAAACAGTGGGTTATAGAGAATAAATGAAATCACCTTTTGCTCTCCTGAACAGAACGCCCGCTCCACACCTTGTTCCATATCAGCAAGCAGCAACGCCTTGAAACATCTCTGCTTTGTGTTTATATTAACATTTAAGAACAACTCCTTGCTTTTTTGGTCAGAGCAATGCATTCACAGATAGCTTTTCATCACTCCTGGAGAACCTTTAGCAACCCAGGCCCTCCCCACTCCCCCAAGATACTTTGTATAAATTCTGAGTGAATACCTATATACCACGAATAAGGTTAGGAGATCTGCAGCTACTTAAAGGTCAGGAAAACATTGAATTAAGCGGCACATTTTATGCTCCCAGACACGTAGCCATGATAAATTTTCTGCAGTACATTCCTGCAACTTCAATAGACACCATTTCTTCAATAATTCACTACCCTTTAAAAGCTTTATTTTTCTTCTGGTTTTGACAGTCTTTTGCAGGACCTGCACTGGACTTCCAAGATCAGTTGAATTGAAGAACAAATGGTGCTAAAGCTTTTATGAAAGCCAAGAAGGAAGCTGTTTTCAGGATTTCACCTTTCCTGAAGCCTGTGGCATACAGGCTGGCTCTTAGTATCATTCTGGCCTTTAGCTCTTTGCTTGTCTCATTTTTATCCAAGGTTTCCCGTGCCCACCCACCCACCCTTAAACCCCTTCAAATCAAATGTTTAAGTGTGAAACCAACGTGGAGAGATTCTCAACCTTTATTAGCCCGAGTATTCACTGAGAAAATGTCATCCGTACCACGTGGCTCCTCATCACACATTGACCTCCCAGCTTTTGTTTGTTGGAGCAAAGTCGGCAGAAGCAAATTGGCTGGCACTTTTCAATGGAGACTTGTTTCCAGTGGCTTCTGCCAGATATTGTGTGGGTTGCCAAATTAGAATTGATTTCTCAATAAAATGGACTTCAACATTCCCCAGCATAATCTGAGGCAGAAATGACAAAACCTTCCTCATTCAGTTTTTCACTCTGTTTTGGTCTTGGATATTTTTCCGTGGCTGTTTGGTGCTCTCTTCCTAGTATCACTACCCTACTCCACAGGGTGGGAAATTGCTGTTGCTCCCTATTACTATCATCTCTCCTGTAAACAGGCCAGCTCCCAGAGTAAAAATAAATGGCAGGAACCTCTCGTGAGGAACTTACAGTCTAAAATTCGACAGTATTTGTTGGCTTGTTTTATTAGATCTCTTACCCACCCTTTATGATATGGTTCCAGGGCAGGATACAACAGTTTTTAAAAAAATACAATTATAAAACAAATGAAGCAGTTTCAACCAACAGATTTTTTAAAATAAATAAATAAATACATTCCTATATAGAAAAAACCATACAAATATTTAAAACCTATTCCACATATAACAGTTAAAACAGTTCCAATAGAGAAAAGGGGGAGCAGGAAAAGCCAGTATAACAAGATATGAATATCTTGCCTGCAGACTGTCTCGCCAGAGTGGTGCATGCTCTAGTTATCTCCCGCTTGGACTACTGCAATGCGCTCTACGTGGGGCTACCTTTGAAGGTGACTCGGAAACTACAACTAATCCAGAATGCGGCAGCTAGACTGGTGACTGGGAGCGGCCGCCAAGACCACATAACACCGGTCTTGAATGATCTACATTGGCTCCCAGTACGTTTCCGAACACAATTCAAAGTGTTGGTGCTGACCTATAAAGCCCTAAAGGGCCTCGGCCCAGTATACCTGAAGGAGCGTCTCCACCACTGAGGTCCAGCTCCGAGGGCCTTCTGGCGGTTCCCTCGTTGCGAGAAGCCAAGTTGCAGGGAACTAGGCAGAGGGCCTTCTCGGTGGTGGCGCCTGCCAACAGATGTCAAAGAGGAAAACAACTACCAGACTTTTAGAAGACATCTGAAGGCAGCCCTGTTCAGGGAGGCTTTTAATGTTTAATAGATTACTGTGTTTTATTTTTCTGTTGGAAGCCGCCCAGAGTGGCTGGGGAAACTGTTATGTACTGAGCTGAATCCTAGAACAATAGGATTCAGAATCAGCGGGAGCTACCCAATCCAACTCCAGGTGGAAGTGAATCCGCAACCTGATTGGCCTGCTGGAGCAGCCAATCAGGCGGCTGGCAGAAGTGAATCTGCTACCTGATTGGCCTGTAGGAGCAGCCAATCAGGCTGCAGGCAAAAGTCAATCCACAATATAATTGGCCCACAGGTGTAGCCCTGAAGTAGCCAATCACGCAAGGCCCATTGTGTAAATAATGTATATAAGCAGATGGTTTTGGGAAAAGAGCCATTCGTCTTCTCTTCTCCTCCTTGATGACTATGAGCTGAATAAAGAGCATGAAATTCACTCTTGACTCCGAGTATATTTCAGAAACCCAGCCAGATGGTCGGGGTATAAATAATAAATTATTATTATCATTATCATTATTATACGTGTTTTCATGTACTTGAGCGTAGCTTTATTTCTTATGGACTTTCTCCTTCCTCACAACCAGGCCACGTTACAACCCTGTGAGGTGCATTAAACCGAGAGGTGGCTGTTTCCTGGCCCAGTGCATTTTGTGGCTTAGTGATGGGGATTTGAACCTGAGTCAGATTCACTCTGTTGTACTTCCCCATTAGTTTCATATAAGAGGCCTTTCCTTTGCAAATTGATACTTTTCTGGACCACATTACACAAAGTCCAAAGGGAAGGGAAAACTGGAAGAGGTGGTAAAGGGGTAAAGGGACCCCTGACCAATAGGTCCAGTCGTGACCGACTGTGGGGTTGCGGCTCTCATCTCGCGTTATTGGCTGAGGGAGCCGGCGTATAGCTTCCAGGTCATGTGGCCAGCATGACAAAGCCATTTCTGGCAAACCAGAGCAGCACACAGAAACGCCGTTTTATCAGACCCCTGATAAAAAGCAAAGTTATAGGCAGAGGAAGATAGGCTATGTTTCTATTGAAATCAATGTGAAAACTAAAAAGTGGAACCAAAACAAAGGGACAGCAACAAATGTGAAACTAAATTAATGCCAATGAAACAAAAAGAAAGGTGACATTTAGAAGCTGAACTGAAACCTCCCAGCCCAGACGTACATTCCTTCCCTATGCTGAGCCTTCAATGTCCAGATGGCTGCGCCAGAGTCAAGATGAATTGTTCCTTATTTTGAAGAGAGGAGGCCCTGCCACAGGCTCACAACTGAGGAAGAGGCAAAGCATAAAAAAGAACTTTACTTGCTTGTCGCCATATGTCATGGTGAATTCTTAATTTAGCTTAAGTTCCTTTGACATCTGATTCTATGGTACAAGTTCATTATCTGCACATCCAACTTTCTCTCTCAACCTTCCAACTCTTCCCACACAACACATTGCTTTGGGAGCTACCAACCACCCTAATTAGAATCCCCTTCTTTTCCTTTCTGCAGTAATGGAAGTAATTCTGCTGCGCTCTACTTTATTGGGTGTTATGCTATCTCTGTCAACTTCCAAACATGAGATTAAAACCCTGTGAAGTTATTGAATTGAAAACATTCCAGTCCAATAAATGATAGCTGGTGGGGCTGCTTTGGGGGCCAGAAATGTCACACAGATGAGGCCAGATAAGTCTAGTCCTCCACCTCTGCCCATCTTCTTCCCTTGCGCAGAATCAGTGGACACGTAAATATTGTGATTGTACAAATACTTTGTTTTGGTCGATGGTATAATTTAGACTGGTAGCTCAATCTGCTACCCTGTGCACCTTTACTTTGGAGCCACTGAACTGATTGGTGCTTACTTATGAGTAGACATGAATGGCATGCATTAATATAATCTAGAAAATGCATGCCTCAAAAGTAAACCACCAGAATAAATGTTAGCCTGTCTCCTGCGGTCAGAACTATAATATCATTTCTATGCATTGCAACAAAGAAGAGCTCTTTGTGGAACCTTTAAGAATATCAGATTAGATTAACACATAACTCCCTTACCCCCTACCCACATTGTTTCAGAATTTCCAGAAAAATATATTTCTCTATGTCTGACAGCACATTCCTTTCGGAGGTAGAATTTAATCTGCAGTTGTATACACTTACCCATTTAACTCAATGAGATTTAATTTTGAGTAGACATGTATAGAGTTACACTCCACTAGAAAATACTACACCAGGGACTGAACTTCTGTCCATTAAAGCTACACTAACTGCAACCACAAACAAACACATATATTGTAATATTATATGTGCAGCAGTGGGTTGATGCCACAGTAATTGAACACTCCTTTCCATGTCCACTCTGAAGTAACCCCCACTGAATTCTCCGGGGCTTACTCCCTGACACTGGTAAGCATGTATAAGATTGCATCTCCAAAGGTGCTACACAGGGCAGTTAACCAGGGGACCAGCGCTAGGGAAGAAGATTATCCCTTACTGTTGTCCTCTATTACAACATGGAGTAAGGTAGAAAGATATGAAGTTGACCAGGACCTGGGAGACCGGGGTTCAAATCCCTACTCATCCTTGAAGCTCACTAGGTGATCTTGGGCAAGTCACCGTTTCTCAGCCTAACCCACCTCTCTGCATTGTGGTGGGGATAAAATGGATAAGAGGAGAACCAGAAATGCTGCCTTTTGCTCCTTGGAGCAATGGTGGGATATAAATGCAATATTAAATAAAAGTTCTATCTCCAGCCTGTCTGACCCTTACTGAATGGGTGTTATGCGGCTTGTGTGTGCAGATGGCTGGGTTTGGAATGAGGAAAGGAATCGATATTGCTAACACTAGTAGAATGCAAAATTTTCAGTTGGTTCTTCAGCCTGGATATGGTTCAAAGGGACCTGCTGAGCATAACCATAATTTTGGATTAGGATTAGCTGTAAGGTGATTGGCCGGAGAATGGGAGATTGACGGAGATGCCTCCAGGGGTCTCTGCAATTTGAAATGGGAGGATATGATGGTGCTTGGGACACAATGTGGTGTTGGGGGAGAACTTTTCAATTTTTTTACTTTCAATGTACTAGTCTCCACTGAACCCAAGGCAAGAATCACAACCATGCTTAGTTTGCTAAGTAGCATGGTTTACTAGCTACATGGCAAAAGTCTGTTAAAATAATAATCATCTCTAATTCTTTTGGTTACGTTTAAGGTTTCCCCTTGCTATTCTGGGTGATATTGATGCCAATGTCATGTCAAAAGTTCTCCATGACGGGATCCACAACAGTTGCCCTCTCCCTCCTCTCTTTGAAGCTTCAGCCTGAATGTCTGATACTGCCAAGGCTACTGAGAACTCTGTGGCCAGTATGCAGCCTGGCCTTAGAAAAGAGTGATAGGCTCAGTTTACAAGGGGGTGGGAGGCAAAGTTTCAAAAGCGTAGTTGTGAAATGCAATACCTCACTATTACAGACCGGAGCTCCAGCTGTTTTAAATTGGCACTTGCCACAAGTTGACATAAAGTTGTCCCAGCAGACACTCTGACCCTATGTTTTCATTAGTACTAAAATACCTCCTTCGCCACCTCCATCCTGCTCTGCGACATACTCTAGTGCAATTTGTCCCTTCCTTTACTCATCTAAGGTGAAGAGAAGCATAGGAAAGCTTTTGAAACAGCATAACTGAAGCTTTTAAAGGCCATCTGTTTGTAGCTGTTCTTGAGAAGGTTTATCTATTTAGCCCATGATGTTGGAACTAAACACATGAAAACAGTTTACATGGCATGTCATCATTATTTTGAACAACACAGTCCTTATGCTTGCATAAGGTAAGCATAAGGTAGTACACACCACATAACTCTTTCCTCCCATTTCAAAACTACAACACAATCCCCTTACAACTGGGGATCCGTGCTTTGGTCTCCTACTCAGATTGCCTCCCCCAATGAAAGCTTTCCTTTCAGCCCTTTGCTTGACAGCTTCATGTACTAAAATGTCACCATGCTTTTTTGCCAGTTCATATGCTCGTCCAGTTCAGGAGTGAATCACAGGCTCACATATTCCACTCTCTCACCTATTGATTGTGTTGTATGATTAGATGCAGGCATCCTTGTGTGTGTACATCTCACCTAACCACTCTGCCCACCCCCCCTTTTTTTTGCAAAAGAAGATTATGTGAGCGAAGTGTGCCCATCTCCTTATATGTTTTATTGATGGGGTGGGCAAAGGAGACACGTGACTCAAGTCTTGCCCTTGCATTCCCTATGTGTGCACTGCGGTGCTAACCTGGTCAGCTCCATGCTCTGCTCACCCTTCTCTCCAACCTTAGGTTCTCAGGGTGTATATAGATCCGAATGGCAGAGGATGCACCTTCTGTGCAGAATGTCTCAGGTCCAATCCCTGGTGTCTTCACAGGAAGGAAGGAAGGAAGGAAGGAAGGAAGGAAGGAAGGAAGGAAGGAAGGATCAGGTTATAATAAATGATCTTTACTTAAGATCCTGGAGAACTTCGTGATCCAGTCAGACTACGTGATACTGAGCTTGATGAGCTGTATTTACAATTTTCCTGTGATCTCATTTCCAGGATCTCCCCTGCTCCTCTGTATCAAATAACTTCCCCCATAATCTTTAATAATTTGATATTTGACCTTTCCCATTGTGCTGTGCCCATGGACAGCCTTTTGCTGGTTTTCAGAAGAGATGGGTGTGCCTTGCTTCCACTCCACTTCAGGATTTACTGAAAGTATTCAGACAGCTTCCCTGCCCCCCCCCATTTCTTCTAGCTTTCATGCATTGATACATGTAGAAGAGATGCCAAAGTAGAAGAGATGGGCAGTTTTCTGATCCAAGGTATCCTTCTCAAAGTGGGTGTGCCCACCTGATCTGCATGTGCACGTCATATGGCTGGGGTTTTGCCATCAATCTCTGATCCTTATCATAAATTGCCTCGTGTATTACTTACCTTCCATTCTCCTTTGCCTGAAGCCAGGCTGACAACTCAGCATAGGAGCTGTCTCAGCACCTGGAAGCCAGCCAGGAACTGGGAAGGACCTTGTCAGTAGCCCTGCCTGGCACCCTTGGAAGTTGACTAAGAACTTCCACAACTCCTGAGCTTATTGGTACAGCCTGACATCATTGATAGGCTGCATCGTTCTATACGTGTCTCGAGTTTGCGAGATTCCCTCTCAGGCAATCGAGGATAGGACTGCAGCCTGAGATGCTGAAAAGTGACGTGGAATGAAACACATAAAACGTAATAATAATTGAATAGTCACTGTTCTGAAGGCTTTCACTGCAGTCACAGCAGAGTGATCTCTATTATTGTCGCTGTTATTCTATGAACTGAAATTAGCCATGTTGTCATCTGGCTTGAGTTTCATTGGTCACGAGAGCTTGGGAACATTATCCTTCTGCGTTAAAGGACTGCCTTGCATGTCTTTTGAGGGTGTTTATTAGGGGCATGGGGGGGGGAATTGAAACATAGAAACTGGAGAATGATAAGTCATCTTGCTGCCTTCTTTCCATAATCCTAGGTCATCTGGTGCATTCCACTGACAGTGCAGATTCCATGCCTTCAAAACATATACAACACAAAATCATGGGCATTTCATACAGAATAGTGGCGCTGTGGGCTAAACCACTGAGCCTAGGGCTTGCTGATCAGAAGGTCGGCGGTTCGAATCCCTGTGATGGGGTGAGCTCCCGTTGCTTGGTCCCAGCTCCTGCCAACCTAGCAGTTCGAAAGCACGTCAAAATGCAAGTAGATAAATAGGAACCGCTACAGCGAGAAGGTAAACAGCGTTTCCATGTGCTGCTCTGGTTTGCCAGAAGCAGCTTTGTCATGCTGGCCACATGACCTGGAAGCTATACGCCGGCTCCCTCGGCCAATAATGCGAGATGAGCGCGCAACCCCAGAGTCGGTCACGACTGGACCTAATGGTCAGGGGTCCCTTTACCTTTACCTTAGTCTGATCTTCATGCACAGCAATTAATATTGAGAGCTGACTTGGAAATTCACTTTGTATAATATGTTGCATTACTTAGTTCTTTATTATTTTAAAGCAATAAAACTCTTACTATGGAAGGTCGTTCTATAGCGTTTATTGACATTCTGCAACCCCCCCTCCCTTTATTTTTAATCGCCACTCGTTACTTCTACTTATGACTCTGTGTTCTGCAATTATAAATGGCTCAGCATCAATTTAGAAGATAATCAATGGGGAAGGGGTGTCACCGGAGTCGGCCCTGGTCACAGTGCTGCATAATGTATTTCTCTTCCCTAAATAATATACACCCAATGATGAAATTTGCAGATGATACCAAATTAGGAGGGATCATAAAACCATGGAAGACAGAGAGAGATAACAAAAGGATCTGGAGAGTTTAAAGAACTGTGTGAAAATTAACAAGATGAGATTTAATTTAGATAAAATGCAAGGTCGTAAACTAAGAGCAAAAATTCCAAGTACAAATGAGAGGAGGCTAGTTAGGAAAACAGACATAATAGTGATGTATTTTGCAGTTTATACAGCAGCTTATTTTCCCAAGGGATGCCAGACTGTTTCGCTGATCAAAATTACGGCGCATTGAAATGCAGCAACCTCTATTGCAGAACACGGACACTGCTGGAATGGCACAAAGTGTCAGAACTAGGGCAGTGAAACCGCCAGAGGCAAACTCTAGTTTCAGGCCTCATCCTTTATTTCCCTTCTGCTGTTCACTCTCAGGCACACAGCTCACAAGCCACAATCTCCTGAGTTTCATCAAGGTAATCTTTATTAGAATGGATACCAAAGTACTTCGGTTTTGTATGTCTCCGAGTCAAGGAACCCCTTTATTTGTGGATGGTTCCATCTTTTTGCATGCTGGCATTACATGTTCAGAACACTGTTTGAACTATTGGTGCAGCTCACTTGCACATCATTCTCCTCAGTTGACTTTGTTGTGCCCATGTTCACTATTCAAAAGCACACGCAGCAGTATAATGCAGAATTGAATCATTGGCATGCATCACTCATACAAATTGCTATAATTTTGCAACAGCATGTCATCCAGAGATATCAGCTGAGGCAGTCATAATCCTTTGCAACAAATTCAGGAGTATTTTCTATTGGGGGGGATGCATATTTTGAACAAAGTCAGCCTTGCTAACCGTGGGCCCTTTCATTTACCATTGCAGTTCACCACGCAAATGTATTTATCAGGAATAGCATCTGGGGAATTATGGTTCGGTCAGTAGACTTTTGCAACTTTCTCTTCCTACTAGAATGCCTGTTTCGTATTCGAGTGCCTAAACGAATATCTTAAAAGTGAAGGTTCGAGGACAGAAATCTGACTGAGTCTGCAATAACCTTGTGAAGTGAAAGGATAAGAAAAAGGGATGTATATCTAGATGTTAGGATTGAGATGATAAGGAAAACAGGAAGATGCAATGAGAGGTAAAGGAGGTGCTGTGGGAATGGTGGAAGTCAAGGTTTGTTTTCTTCTTAAGTGTTTATGTTATTAATTTGTAAGACTTTGGATTTGTTTATCATATGTGTGTTTTTGTATTTTGTGTATTGTTATTTTTTGCTTTTTATGTGGAAAATATTAATATTTTTAAAAAATATTATTCTAAAGGCATAGTGGCAAAAGGAAATACAATATGAAGACCCAAGCATTATGGTGATCGAAGTAAAGGAGCAAAGCTTTTAGAGGGGCGGGGGAATGGGGTGCCAAGTGCTTTAGCTATTTCTTCCACTCTTTCCCCCCACCCCAACCCTTTATTTGCTATGTTCCTCAACCATATTTTGGGAGCTACTCAGATAAGGAGGATTGGAGATTCCTCCAAATGGGATTTGGGTCCTTTTGATCATCCTTGCTTTCCTGAGGCAGCTGCCAGCTGACATTGAAGCTACCGCAAGGATAGTATCACAGCAGGAAGCCCATGCCATGATGAGAGGGCAGGTGGTCATCCCTGGCTGGATGTTATTGCATAGGTGTAAAATCTTTTCTAATATTTGTAATATTGCATCCCATATTTTTAATATCTCAAGTTTTGTGTTTTGAAATTGTTACTATTCACCCTGAAACTGAAGGAAGGGTTGGAAGTGAAATGTAGAATGTGATATTGTAATACAGTGGTACCTCGGTTTATGAACACAATTGGTTCCAGAAGTCTGCTCATAAACTGAAGCGTTCATAAACTGAAGCGAACTTTCCCATTGAAAGTAATGGAAAGTGGATTAATCCGTTCCAGACGGGTCCGCGGAGTACTCAACCTGAAGCGTACTTAACCCGAAGCATGGGTGTAATTGGTTCCGGAAGTCTGTTCATAAACTGAAGCGTTCATAAACTGAAGCGAACTTTCCCATTGAAAGTAATGGAAAGTGGATTAATCCGTTCCAGACGGGTCCGCGGAGTACTCAACCTGAAGCGTACTTAACCCGAAGCATGGGTGTAATTGGTTCCGGAAGTCTGTTCATAAACTGAAGCGTTCATAAACTGAAGCGAACTTTCCCATTGAAAGTAATGGAAAGTGGATTAATCCGTTCCAGACGGGTCCGCGGAGTACTCAACCTGAAGCGTACTTAACCCGAAGCATGGGTGTAATTGGTTCCGGAAGTCTGTTCATAAACTGAAGCGTTCATAAACTGAAGCGAACTTTCCCATTGAAAGTAATGGAAAGTGGATTAATCCGTTCCAGACGGGTCCGCGGAGTACTCAACCTGAAGCGTACTTAACCCGAAGCATGGGTGTAATTGGTTCCGGAAGTCTGTTCATAAACTGAAGCGTTCATAAACTGAAGCGAACTTTCCCATTGAAAGTAATGGAAAGTGAATTAATTCGTTCCAGATGGGTCTGCGGCGTTCATAAACCGAAAATTCGTAAACCGAGGTGTTCATAAACCGAGGTTCCACTGTACTATATAAAGGTAAAGGTAAAGGACCCCTGGCAGTTAAGTCCAGTCGTGAACGACTCTGGGGTTGCAGCACTCATCTCACTTTACTGGCCGAGGGAGCTGGCGTTTGACCGCAGACAGTTTTCCCGGGTCATGTGGCCAGCATGACTAAGCCGCTTCTGGCAAAACCAGAGCAGCGCACGGAAACGTCATTTACCTTCCCGCCGGGGCGGTACCTATTTATCTACTTGCACTTTGACGTGCTTCCGAACTGCTAGGTTTGCAGGAGCTGGGACCAAACAATTGGAGCTCACCCTGTCATGGGGATTTGAACCGCCAACCTTCCGATTGCCAAGCCCAAGGCTCAGTGGTTTACACCGCAGCGCCACCCGCGTCCCATATATATATAAACAAGATTGGCATATGCGATTTTTCTGTTTGAATGACAGCAGGCTGAAGGAGATATCCAAACTATGGGAGAACATGCTTTTTGCAGCAACACTGTCAGCTGTGATTCTGTGGTTACATGCTAGTGGGAAATACTCAGAGGAGATTCATTGTGTGGTTTAAAGAACTTAGCCCCAAGCAATAAAATGTTCACTGGACTTGCTCAGTAAGTATCCTAATAATGAAAAGAAGCTGCAGCATAGTAGCAGTGGAGCAATGTGCTTGTTAAAGATTTTTCTGTTCTCACCCGTGCCCTTGAAGATGAATGGTTGTTACTAGAAAGGAGAGGTTAAAGGCTGGCTCTCAGAGACCACAACCTCACTGTTTTATCATGGCTAGAAAAAAAAGAGAGAGAGAGAGAGAGAGAGAGAGAGAGAGAGAGAACACCAGGCACTGGAGAACACATTTAATAGAGTGACTGGTTAGTCACTTATCTGTTGTTCAGGAACCCATTTATGGTCTATCCAGGTGTTTATAGACCCTGACATCATGATAACATCAGGATATGCTTGGTCTACGAACAAGTGTTGTGCCAGCCTAAAAGTCTGGGTATAAATCATAATATAAAAAATCACCTCACTACACAGTGAGCACTTCAGGCACTTCAGACAATACATGTTGCTAATTCATTACTACACAATGCAGATGCCCTCATAAGTTAAAAGTAATAGAAGTTGATCCAATCCTTGGCAAACTTTCTTTCTGGCTTAAGTGGAGAAGGGGGCTGGGTGGGAGGTGATTCTGTGGGCACTCACTTTTCCTAACAGGTTGCATTCCCTGTTCTCATCTCTTCTGGCTCCTCCTCGACCTGGGAGGGGTGTGTGTGGGTCCACAACTCCTGCGAAGAGGGCAGAGTTGGAAACCCTCCCCTTGTGGACTGACAGCATTTGGCATCTGAAGGCAGCCCTGTTTAGGGAAGTTTTTAATGACTGATGTTTTAATCTTTTTTTAATCTTTTGCTGGAAGCTGCCCAGAGTGGCTGGGGAAACCTAGCCAGATAGGCGGGGTAGAAATAATAAGTTGTTGTTGTTGTTGTTGTTGTTTGGCTGTGTCAGGGCAAACTCACCCTTGCGCAACTCATCCCTGTTGGGAGGATCTGCTAGCGGCTGAGGAGATGATGGGGATAGAGGGACTTATTGGGCCTCTCCCAGGAGCTTCCTAGCCCGGATTTCTGCTGGCTGACTCCTTCACCTCTGGCAGAGGCCCCCCCCCAATCTACCGGGTGCCCTCCCCTGGGTTGTCGTTAGCCTCACTCAGCCCATAGCTGTCAAGTTCTCCCTTTTTTAAAGGGAAATTCCCTTATGCTGAATAGGCTTCCTCGCGAGAAAAGGGAAAACTTGACAGCTATGACTCAGCCCCTGACACCAGAGCCCTCGTCTCCAGGTCAGCCCAGCACCACAGACAATGTAGTTGGTGGGGAAGAGTGCTAGTCTCCAAGACAGAGGCCTGTCCCTTTAAGGCCCTCCATTTCATCCTGGGCAGGGGACCTGTGTTGGATTTTTTAAATAGTCAAGTTACTTTTGAGCCTGTCTAATGTAAATACTGTCTGTTTAAGAGAAACAGGTGCAGGTGATTTCTGTTAATTGCCCACAGGCGTGGGCTCTGCTCCTTGTATATAAGGCTCTGCCAGAAAGCCTTCTGTATCTCTTAGTTAGATCTTTCAGTTTGAGTCATCTCGTACTAGATCACTCTCTCAGTTGTTCTCAGTTTAAGAGATTCCTTAGTTGAATCTTAGTATGAGAGTTGCTTAGTTATAAAGCTAGTTTGCTGTTAATTCTTGGGTAGTTTAATGGGAGTTATGTGGGAGTTTGTGGGAGGTTTGGAATGGGTTGAAGGTTGGAATGTTGCTAAGAGAGAAAGCATTTATCTTTAGTTTAAAGTCTCTTTAGAGTCAGTTTGTATTTCAGTTAAAGAAACCCAACCATTTATATTTTCATCTGCATACTTTTACAAGTGTGCAGCTAGTAAGGGGTTTCATATAAGGGAGATAATTCCCTACGCTCTTGGTGGTGTTTTCTTAGCCAGGTCAACTTCTGACTGCGTATACTCTGCGTGAAGCGTACTTTAAAGGGCCGCTGTAAAACTGGGATATATGATTTAGGTTAAGCAGGTTTCAGTATCCAGTTTTCTCCAATATTATTCTTATCATATATATATATAGGCTATTTTCCAATAAGCTGGCCCCGGAAGCAGGAAAAGGCTTCAGTCCACGCTAAGGCTTTGTTGGAACAAGTTGATTCTAGGTGCTGCAATGGCGCCTGGCCCCGTTTTGACACATGTTCTCCGTCCGCATCAAAGCCAGGCCAGACAAGGCCAAGTACATACTGCCTGGATCCGGCTGCCATCTTGCTTGAAAGAGATTGAATTATGGTGACATCTATTAGAATTCCATTAGCAGTAGCTCAGTGACCCAAATGAATATTCTTTGTTAATTCAAGCCAATGTTCTAGGCATTCTGTTCTCTGGCCAAACAAACCTGCATGAATCTCAGGCTCCTGGAAAAGCCTCTGCAACTGGCTTCAGAGCTCAAAGCTTATATAATAAAGGGCACACTGCTTTGATCCGGCTAATATTAATGCACATATGGCACATGGTTAAAACAGTTTAGATTTTGAATAGGAAATGAGAAAAGGAACAGAGCAGGAGATATCATGAAGTCTTTGGGGGGGTATTTTCTCTTCTTTGAACTATGGTGGCTGCAGTCAGTTGTTTAAATAAAGATAATCCAAATTTCTGAGGATCTTCCTCGTTTTTCCTGGGTGGGAAAATAACACTCCACAACCTAGTTATTTAAAATAGAGAAATGGGGTTCTTTGTAGCAAAACATAACAACCGGTACATCTGTAGGCAGAACCTGACATGAAGGTAATTTTACCACTCTTTCTTGGAAGTAAGTGTAAGTGTGTTCTTTTGAGGAATTTGAAAAGAACCATTGAAAAACCAAAGGAGAATCAGAAAACAGAAGCAACATTTTACTCTGTTTTGAGGATGCAAGTAACGAAGGAGAAATTATTATTGAGGATTCAAGCAGTATTTTCAATATAATTCTTTCTCCTTTAAAAGTGAGCTTGTATTTCTTGCTTCATAAATTACTAGTTTTGAGTGTTTGCTAATTTCTTGTGCTACTTCAGTAATGGTTGATGGACATAATCCCACGGGTATTATTTCTGCCTATGCCCCTTTAAAGGCCGCACAACATTTTTCTTTTGTTATTCTTGTGAAATATTAGCCTATGCCAGGCACCCCCAAACTTCGGCCCTCCAGATGTTTTGGACTACAATTCCCATCATCCCTGACCACTGGTCCTGTTAGCTAGGGATCATGGGAGCTGTAGTTCCAAAACATCTGGAGGGCTGCAGTTTGGGGATGCCTGGCCTATGCATACAATAAAAAGTCATAGTCATAGGTACCAACATCAGACTAGGTCCACTTTCAGTTTAAATTGATGAATCAAATTCATACAGGGCAGGTGTTGCACGTTGCTTATACTTGAAATATTTCTTCATCATTTGTGCAGGTTTCCCAAATAGCATCTCAGTTAAATGTTCATACACTAATTTAACAAGTTTAATATCCTAGCATTTACAGAAGGGGGAAAAGTTGGCCTGAACACATCTTAACAACCACAAAGGATATATATTTTGATGCTGACTGTGCCTGGTGGAAGGAAAGCCTCAAAAAATCTGTTTCCAACATACTTGCACACATTTACTTATCAGCAGCACAGATGGTACTTGAAATGCTGAATAATGATTGTTAGCAGCTAAGGGAAATGGCAATAAGAAGTTAAGCATGGCCACTGGAGTTATAAGATCCTGCACTTGTAGGGGGAAAAAAGTGATAAGAGTTAATAAATGTTGAAGCACATATCATAAGCAGCAGGCCTTTTTTTAACATACTTGCCAATTACTGTGGATATTGGGCAGAGAACAGCAGTAAAGGATTTGATTCATTGTCAGTAAAGTAAAGGCAAACTAGTGACTATTTACTGTCTTTGATGCAAAATTAATACTCACCACAGCTTTAACAGGGTCTATAATAGTGTCCCAGTTAGTATCACCCACCTGATCATAGGCTTTGTGGGATACACATATTTTGGGTGCTGTATCATAAACGTATTACTGATAGGATTTGTTCAAACCTTTTGTGAAGGAGGCAGAATTGCATTCCTGTGCAAGTCTGCGTCATAAAAGGGTATATAAGCGAAAGCCGCTTCTGAAGACAGCAAAGAGCAAGTCTGCTTTAAAATAATAATTTTAAAACTAATAAGGGTAAGATGGTTTGCAGAAATATAATGTAAACTATTACTCAGTTTGAAAACAGAAATTGCTGTGTAGGCTAATGAGAGGCTATAATGATTAGGCATCAGTGTCTGGCTTCCCACCTCTATATTTAAGAATGGAAATTATGTGACTCAATAGCTGTGATTATATTGTGGTCCCAATAACCTCCTTTATATCTTTCTAGTTTTGCTCCACTGATGCGATGAATGGGTAGGTTTTCCATCATTTGCCACTCAAACATGGCAGCACTAGGTCCCCCCACACACACCCAGTGATGAAGTGGTAAATTCAACCTCCCATACCCTCAAGCAGAGTCCAAAAAATGCAGGCATGTTATTGTTCCAATGCACACACGTTCCAATGCACACAAAGAACAGCAGTACTTAGCAAAATGCCTTGCCTTCCTTCAATGCTCTGCACAGGTTTGTCAGAGAAAACTCAGTGGTACTTAATTCTGACTGCATAGGTTCCACATGTGAAACACAATGGACTTTACCAAACCTTTTAATTATAAAAAATTTAATATACCTGAAGGTGCATCTCCACCCGCATCATTCTGCCCGGACACTGAGGTCCAGCTCCAAGGGCCTTCAGGCGATTCCCTCATTGTGAGAAGCAAAGTTACAGGGAAGTGAAGTTACAGGGAACCAGGCAGAAGGCCTTCTCAGTAGTGCATAGCTGCCAAGTTATCCCTTTTTTAAAGGGATTTTCCCTTATGCTGAATAGGCTTCCTCGCGAGAAAAGGGAAAACCTCCCCTCTGCACTGGGCAGAGCAAAGAGCCAGCGACCTGTCACCTCTGTGCCTGGAACCTGCTGCTGCTGCAGTGCCGCGCAGATTGCCCAGCAGCACCATGCAGAGCACCCAGCAGCACCCCGAGCCCTCAGCCCGGCCCGGCCAAGGAGGCCTTAAGGTACCATAAAAACATAATTAAAAAAATAAGACATCCCCTGAAAATAAGACACCGTGTGTTTTTTGAGGAAAAAAAGTTATAAGACGGTGTCTTAAAAAAGGGGAAACATGGTAGCTTGTGCTGTCACCTCCAGGCCTTTTAGAATCGGTTAGTTCTCTCCATTTTGGGGAACAGTCCAGCCAGAAACCCATTCCCTAAATTCGGACCAGAGACAAATTTATCTATACCCTCTGACACTCACCAAAGTCACCTACCCATCCCAATTATTTATAAACTATTAATAAATGTTATTTTTGGGGGAGTGTTTGATTGGAGGGGGTTTCCTATTTGGGGGGCAACATCACTTGCTTGTTTGTTTTTCATGTGTCCGGGGCAGGGGCAGTGTAGGAGTTTGGCTATTGAGGGCATCACCGGCTTTCTTCTGTTGCAGTGGACTTTTGTTTGTTTGTTTGTTTCTCAGATTTCCAAATGTTTTGTGGATTCCATACATTGTAAGCACTCCGTGGTTCCCTTCATATAGTGAAGGAGCAAATGGAAATCTGTGGAAAATCCAAATTGACATTTGCTCCAACTGAGTGCTAAAGAGCGAGGGTTTGTGGGGAAAGCTCCAGCGAAAGAAAGAAAGAAAGAAAGAAAGAAAGAAAGAAAGAAAGAAAGAAAGGAAGGAAGATGCTTGAATATTCGGTTTTTAAGCATGGAAAGTGCAGAACAATAGGGAAGTATTGATAAGCCCTCACAGTTGACTGGTATTCAGAGGCATTAATAGCATCTAAGCCAATGGTCCTCACCACATGTTGCGGCAGTGAAGTCCATAAATTAATTCTGCCCCGTGTGAGGAAGTATATTCTGGTGTGTGTCCTGAACCAACCAGCTTCATTGGATGCAAACAGCTGCTTTTAGTTTCCTGAAGTATAGAAGTATCCACATAGAAGTATTGTGACCTGTTTTGAGCACAGCTGCCAAGTCTCCCGTATTCCCCGGGAAACCCCCGTTTTTCCAGCCGTTTCCTGCTGGCAGCCCAGATTTTTTTAAAAAACCCGTAAATCCCTCAGATTCTTTCCAGCCTGGGGAGGCTCCTTCTGCACATGTCTGGAGTCTCTGGACAGGCGCAGAAGCAATTGCTGGCACTGCAGCCATTTTGGAAATGGGCAGAGCATGTGTAGAAGTGACTTCTGGTGCTGCTCTGCCCAGTTCCAAAATGGCCACAGCGCGACTTCCAGTCGCAGCGCGACTCCCGACCCTGGATTTTTCAATCTGGGAGTTGGCACCTATGGCTTTGAGGGACCAGTTTAGCCAAAAAGTGACTATAACTCTAAAACTAAATAAATGCACACATATTTGGAAATAGACAGTAGCTGAACATCCAACATATGCTAAACAAGAGCTATTTCACCATACAATGTCTCCTTTATGAAACTAAAACCTGGTTTCTCCCTCAATAGTTTCAAGTATTGGCCCGATTTGCTAGCACAAGTACTTTCAGAATATTGGAATTGTGAAGGGCTGGCTAATACAAAGAAGAGAGAGCGAAATAGAGAGAATTGATGTTTGTATCAAATTCAATAATATATAAAATAGCCCAAGGAGGGTTTGTTTTAGTTTTATATTAAATTCAATAAAACAACGACAACAGCCCGACTCTCTTTTTGTTTTGAAGCAATTGCAGAAATGTCAGAGTGCCATGGAGTTCACTTCTGCCGGTCTACTGAAATCAAAGGGACATGTTGAGAAAAACAACAACCCCCAAATTTTCCTTTCTGCAGGGAGCCACCCAGAGTGGCTGGGGAAAGCCAGGCAGATGAGCAGGGTATAAATAAGATGATGATGATGATGGTGATATACACAAGGTATCTAGTTTAGGGGTGAAATTCACCACTTTGCAGTCAGCCAAAAGCTACTGTCATTTTGTCCTCCTCGGGTGGATATAAAATGCATTTAGAGCTTTTAAGATCAAATGTCTATGTTGGAGTAACCATAATTGTGCCCCAAGAAATGCCAAACTCTGCAATTTGCATTCATCATTAAAACTTAGGTAAATTTCTTTATTTAAAAATAAATAAATTATTTTGCCCCCCGCCAGCGAAAAGAACTTAAATCACTGACACCCCACTCCCTGGCATATGGCAGTCTTGTTCAGCAAGGTCTCTGGATCCTGAGATTTGTGCAGGTAATATGAATGTTGGAGCTGAATGTTGGAAGATTTGGGACGGATTTGTGACTTCAAAAGAGGATTGGACAAATTCATGGAGGAGAGGGCTATTGATGGCTACTAGCCATGGTGGTTGTCCTCTGCTTCCTCGGTTGGAGGCAGTATTGCTTCCGAATATCAGTTTCTGGAAAGCATGGGAGGGGAGCGTGCTCTTGCACTCATGTTCTGTTCCGTGGTTTCCCACAGGCACCTGGCTGGCCACTGTGAGAACAGGATGGCCCGGTCCATTGGCCTGATCCAGCAGTCAAGGCTTCTGTTCTTATGAAAGAGCCACTAGATTCAGTCTGAGTGTGTCGGGGTTCCTGGAAGGTACCAGAAACTGTTGGGCAACAGCCATTTCTTGGGGAACCGTAAAGTGAGATCTGTAAAGCTGAGCTTGGTAAAACCTATAAGTGGACACGATTCCACTCCTCACCCCTCCCCATGCATTCAGTTCCTGCAATTTAGAAGGTGAGAAAAGGGCTACAGTCTTGTGTATTGATGCATACCTGTGAGCTCTACTGATATAGTTATGACAATACCCAAATTAGGATGGGGTAGACCACATAGGGTCCTTGGGTTATGCTGAATCCACACTACTTAGTCTTAGAGATTTGCATCAAAATTTTCAGTAAAAAGATAAGCAATAAGATTTCTATAAAATTTCAGATTTTTAAAATAGGCTTACTACTTAACTGTGTTACAGGTAGGTAGCCGTGTTGGTATCTGAAGAAGTGTGCATGCACACGAAATCTATCTTTGTGATGAAACAAATCAGTAAACATGCACACTTGGTTAGCGATATTATTCTTATGTGTCTGTTTTGCTACAGGGGCACAGAAATCCTTCCAGGGAATGCATCCAGCAGAGAGAGGATTCTCATTGCCACATGTTTTTTAGAGCAGAAAATGGAGGGAGGGAATTGGGAAATTTGTGATGTAAAATAAAGGTAGAGTGCTTTAAGGTCCACCAGAAGGTGAACCAGAAGGGTGAAGGGAGCAAGCTGTGATATGAAATGTGTGACTGTTGCAAGCTGGGCCTCCCAAGGAAGAATCAGGGTAGAAATTGCACACAGGTTCCTGGTAGGAGCTAATTTTTAATAATGAACATCTCTGCTTCAAAGAGATACCTCCTACTATTACCTTTTGGAGACGTAGAGAAGGATTAGGTTGGTGGTGTTAGTTGACCCAGTTGATCCTCATTGGACAGACCCCAAGGGAATATGATCACATTGGCACTTATAACATCTAACTGTTTCTCCCATCTATTTCTCAACACAAAGTATATAAAGGTTTTAAGGGGGTAAAGTGACCCCAGCAAATGGAACTGGATATTTGCCATTTCCTACAAAATGTGGCTGCCTTATACGCTTCAACAAATCTCCTGTATCATAGCTCAGAAAAAGTAGTCTTGTGTGCAGAGTCAATGTTGGTATGGTGTAGGTGTGGTAGACAGCCAACTTTACATGCCCAAGCTCCACAGGTTTGAGGCTCACATGCATATATATACACCTCTGTGCCTGATCTCTCTCATGGTCCTAGCAAAATGGAAGGCACAGATTTGTGTAGAGCACCTACGTGCTTCTATGGATATCTGACCTTGAGTGTATGCAGGGTGGGAGAACCAAAACAATAGGGGCACTAGTCATTTGTGTAACTTTAGTTCCAAATTACTTCTCATAAATTCAACCCAAATCCAAATATTTGTACTTAAGATACAGTATCCTGGATCAGACAATACTGTTTTACATCACCATGCAAGTCAGAAAATAACTGCGAGTGTTTCAAGATGGTCTCCGGAGACAAAAAAGAGGTAACAGCTTTTAGAAAATAAGCTGCATTAGCATTATATTTTAATGCATGGCTGTTACTAGCATCTGTTACAACACACCCCCTCCCCAAATTAAATAGTTGAAACTAGCAACTTGGAAATGGAAGTTTGGCTTCTTTGTATCTTAAATCATTTGTAAAGTATATGCATGTTGCCTCTTCCATATTGTACTTCAGAAAGGTTCGTCCATCTGTGTGCTCTGTTGAAAAAACTATGCTGCACCCTCTTTGAAATGGAATGTGGTACTTCGCTGGTTGCATTGCCTTTAGAGATCAGTGCAGAATGACATTTGTTCTATCATGCAGGAAATGATCCATCAAGCACAAGGGGAATGCTACAGGCATCTGTAACCTACACAGCCAAAAAAGAAGAAGGCAAGGAAAGTCCATCCGACTAGCAAAGAGGTGTTTTTGTGCAGCACTTGGTGAGGACACCCAATAAGAAAGGAATTGGAAATGAGACAACTCTAACATGAAGTTAAAGAGGGCTGCCTGGTGCCTGGATAGGACATTTCCTGGGAGTCCTTGTGAGAACTGAGCCAATTTTTTTTCCAGAGTCTATGTTATCCTCACCCTCTTAGAAAAATAAGGATGCCACAGAAGTTTCTCCCAATATTCTGCACCATTTTTGGGTGGCAGCCCACCACCCTGAATAATTATGGAGGATGCAAAATGGTGACTGTACAGTTGCTCCTGTTGCCACTTGCACTAGCAGCACTCACAAAGGAGGGGGGAAAGCTTAGGAAAAAGAAAGAAGCTGAGTAGCTCCCAAAATATGGTTGAAGAACTTTTTCTCTCCCTGGAGAAATTCAGTGAAATGGTATCTGCCCACAGAGCATTTGCGAAACTTCCAGAAGCCATTTCTACGCAGCTGTATTGAAGCTTTTTTATGAGCTTGCTGGAGGAAAACACAGGTTGAGAGAGAAATAGAAGGGAAAACTAGGTTTTGGAAAGTGAAGTTAGTTGTAAAGACTTCATTTTCTCTCTCTTCCTTTTAAGGAGTGTTCTCTGATGCATAGAAGCCCCTGAATTTGCAGGGCTGTTATGGTTGTAAAAATGTGGTGCTATGCAACCAGAAAGCAGCTAATCCCCCTTTAATACAGACTTGGCAAGCGGTGTTGAGCTGATATGACAAGGGTACTAATACTTCTCAATAAAAGAGAGAAGCAAAATCTCGACAAGGAAATATGGGGCTCATTCCTTTAGTATGTTGGATGAAGCTGCACTTTCCCCAGTGCCCTTAGTATTTCCCCATATGCACACACACACTTTTTATTTTTGTTTTTATTTTTAGCACAATCTGACCATAGTTAACACAATATAAGTCTCATTGATTTTGGCTGGAGTGTTCCTCACATGCCAGAATCTCCACCATTTGTACAAGTAGAATTTGAAAGGGTATTAGCTTTCATTAGATCTTGCCCCATCTGTACTATTTTTAAAAAAACCATTTTCTTGCTTCCCCTGGTAGAAGATATCTGAGTTTCACTTTGTGCAGCCAGATGTGTGAAAAGTGGGAGCAGGGATTAGATAGACTCTGCACTGAGAATGTAACTTCCTTCTATAAATGAAAATGAAAATGAAAGTGGAGGTTAATGCGAATGGGGGAAATAGTCTGGGATTGAGATTTGTCCCATTGTATGATAGTATTAGGACTAAATTCCCAGGTCACAACATCACATTAATGCTGTGTATTGAACTCATTAAAGTAATTAGAGTGTATTTTAAGTTTATTAGTGAACTGACTAATGTACTCTTTAAAAGGTTGATTTGGAAGGAAGTCAATAGATAAAGCCAATAGCGCTCTTGAGAGTTTGTGCCACATGCAAACTCTCTCACAGAAAATCGTGTTATCAATTTTCATGTGGCTTTTAATCAATTACAGTGACAAAGAGATGATTTGAAGCCAATCTTCTGTTGGCTGGTTGCAAATTTAGCTTTTGCTTGCGCATATGCTTGTGATGGGTTTGTTTTGTTTTTGTTTTTAAGAAGAGTGCATGGTTAGCTTGCAGTGGTTGGCAACCTCATGAAGATCTGACGGCAGTTTTTGGTTTTGGTATGTTCTGTGACCTGACTCCACTGGGAAGATTTTTCTTGGAAAGATGTGAGGTGAAAATATGTGTTGTGAGGGAAGGAGGCTTGCTGTGCACCTTAGTAGGCCACAGGCTGAGTGGGGTCCCAGGGTATTGCAGTATATGCAAATCACTTTTTTGGGGGGGGGGATGCCTGCTGTTTTACCACAGGTGAATTCATGCATTCATTTTATTTGTTTGCCACTATCCCACAAAAGAAATCATGCTCGAGGTGGCTTACAACAAAGAAAAAAAGGAAAACGTTTCAAGCAAACACTGCAAAAGCAATTTCATAATAATGTAGCAAAACAAATAACAAATATAATAATGTACAAAACCCACGTTTAAATACTAGAAATATAACAAGATTATTTAAAGAACATGCAGCATCCAGTAGCAAAAGTAACAAGGCAACTTCACAGATAATAATAATAATAATTTATTATTTATACCCCGCCCATCTGTCCGGGTTCCCCCAGCCACTCTGGGCGGCTTCCAACAAAACATTAAAATACAGAAATCAAACATTAAAAGCTTCCCTAAACAGGGCTGCCTTGAGATGCCTTCTAAAGGTCTGGTAATTGTTGTTCTCTTTGACCTCTGGTGGGAGGGCATTCCACAGGGTGGGTGCCACTACCGAGAAGGCCCTCTGCCTGGTTCCCTGTAACTTGGCTTCTCGTAGCGAGGGAACCGCCAGAAGACCCTCGCGCTGGACCTCAGTGTCTGGGCAGAATGATGGGGGTGGAGACGCTCCTTCAGGTATACTGGACCGAGGCCGTTTAGGGCTTTAAAGATCAACACCAACACTTTGAATTGTGCTCGGAAACGTACTGGGAGCCAAAGTAGGTCCCTTAGTCCTCAAAACATCATCCCCCCCCCCCAAATGACGATGCTCAACAGCCCCTACCCTGCAGCATCTTATGGAGGAGAGGGCTATTGAAGGCTACTGGCCATGATGACTATGTTTGCCTTCACTGGTAGAGGCAGTACTGCTTCTGAATAACTTGTAAGACTTCCAAGGGCAAAGGGTGCAGTACAGTAAGTAGCTGGAAGCACCCCTCCCATTGATGTTCCTCCATCCCATGTTGTTGTTGAATCTTTGCTTGATATTTTGTCACAAGCAAGTCTCTACTGCCCAAAGGTAATGCTGGTTGTCTTTTTGGGATCAGGAACTACAAAGAAAAGACATTGAAACCACACTTTGTCTACCACTTTGTGAGTTTCTCATCCCCATTACACCTTGCTGTTTCTCTGCCTCATGTCCTACATATGTCTGTACAATTGAAATTGTGATCAGCCAGGCTGGCCTTCATTAATTATCATAAGGAAAAGGGAACCTTTAAAATAAACTGGTTTTGTTTTATTTTCACTACACACACATTTGAAGGGGATGTGTTCCTAGATAGCTGAGCGAAAGTTTCTAAGATTTCAAATACACACCAGCAAATTATTTATGAAGCTGCAGTACCTCAGGAAAAAAAAGAAATTGTGTATGGTGTTCTGACTCCAACTTCTTAGATAACTTCAAATTGGGTAGCTTTTACTATTTACCACAAATGAAGCTCTGCGTAAATGGTTCCCTTATTCTGTGCCATCTGCCCTCGATTTTCTTGCTGCGTCGCCTACAAAGATGTGCAGCAGAAAAATGCCCATCTGCTGAGGGCTGAGGTATTAGACAGAGGTGACAGCACTAAATAGGTATTAGAGACATGTCAAACTGAGTTAAACAGAAAAAGATTAAGAGGTAGATGTCCCAGGAAGATGTGGGTAGTGAGCAAAAGCATTTTATCCATCATAATATTGTGCAGGGAGGGAGGAAGAAGAAGAAGAAATTGCGCAGAGAGGAGAGGGCTTTCAACTTCACAAAGATGCCTTGGTTTGTTGTACTTCTTCGATATCTTTGAAATGTAATGCTGGGACTATGGCAGGCATCCCCAAATTTCGGCCCTCCAGGTGTTTTGGACTACAATTCCCATCATCCCTGACCACTGGTCCTGTTAGCTAGGGATTATTGCATTAAGACAATGCTGAGCACTGGGCAGTATCCATTAGTACTGTCCAAGTTGTTTATAGTTGCTAAGGGTTTGTGCAAAAGTTGCTGTTGGGGGTGAAGTGAAGTTGACAATGAAATATAAGCCACTCCTAGCAAAAAAACAAATATTTATTATTATTATTATTATTATTATTATTATTATTATTACTGGAGTAAACAATGCATAATGTGATGCCTAACCTTTCCTTGTAAAATGATGCAAGTATTTTCACCCATCCTTACCCATCCTTTTCAAGAGGAGTTGAAGGTTTTCACAAAACCGAGTCTACTGGTTTGCATTGACTCCTCCTGAGGGCCAATGTGTCACAGAGGCTAGCTAGGTCAGGTGAAGCCAGTATTGTCCCTAGATATTGCTGACCTATGACTTCCATCAGCTCAAATCAATATGGCCAATAGTCAGAGATGATGACAGATGTAGTACAGCAACACTTGCCTGGCACCACATGGGCCATCCCTCACTTAGATAGGCAGACTACGTTTGAAAAGACCCATGTTCAAAGACCCATGTTCAAAGACCCATGTTTTCCAGGTAGGAAATTCATTGAGTGAATGGGGCAGGCACTATCTCTTGGGGTTGTTTGGGGGGTACAGCTGGGTGTGGGAGACACAGTGTAGGCCACCTTGAATTCCTTGGAAGAGAAGCAGGATATATCCAAAGGCCTGTATATTTTGAGTGCATTGCTAATGAAATTCACAGCCACATTCACTGCCTCCCACCATTCTAAGTCTCAGCTGTCATAATACTTTCTGCTGAACCTGACCATTATCGTGCATACATTGGCGATTGCCAGATTAAGCCACAGTAATGTGTTCAATGTTGTTCTCCTTTTGAAACTGGTCAGAAATGTCAGCAGATGAAGAACATGGGTTCAACTAATTTGCTGAAGTGGGTGAATCAGTGTTCTCATAGTTCATCTATTTTGAGACAGGTACATTGGCCTCCAATTCATCCATGCTGAAGTGTTGGTTTTTAATGCATGATCACAAGACCAAACCTCAAAAGCCCTACATGTCTGCTCCTATATGACGCCCCTGCCCTAGTAATTGAGATCATCTGAAGAACTCATATAACGGAAAGGCAACTTTAGTCTCTAAAACAGGTAAGGGACCTTTGGCCCTCCAGATGTTGCTAAACTACACCTCCCATCAAAGATGGCATTGGCCATCTTTGCTGGGGCTGATGGGAGTTGTAGTTCAGCAACATCTGGAAGGCAGAAGAGGAGGAGGAGGAGGAGGAGGAGGAATAATAATAATAATAATAATAATAATAATAATAATAATAAGTAGTAGTAGTAGTAGTAGTAGTAGTAGTAGAAGTAGAAGTGGTGGATAGTTGGAGAATGGTGTAATGGGAAGGGAACATGCACACAACCGCTTTGCACCAATTAAGTAACCTCAGTTCCCACCCATGGTGTAAGGAATTATAAAGAAAATGTAAAGCATCCTGAGAAAGAGGCAGAAAAATGGAAGCACCTTTCACAATTAAATAAACCGGTTGAAAAATTGAGGTGGGGGAGGTTTTGGCATAGGATTTGTGGTAGCAACCCAAGGTTTCAGGCAAAGGTTGTTCCTGATCTTTGGTTTACCTTGAGAGGCCATGGGTTGAAGTTGAACCGTGGGGCTGCTGCACACAGAGCTTGAACTCTACCATTGAGCTAAAGGTGAGCAGGGGACCTGCTGTTGTTCAAGAAACGTCATATGGATATGTGGAACAAGTGGCTTGGTCCTGGGCCTCTATTTCCGAGAGTCTATTCTGGGCCTCCCTTTTTGAGAGTCCATTCCAGAGCATTCATTCCATGGAAGCATAACTTTAAAAGGTTAAATGACCATTTTGGCCTTGGGAAAGAGCAGAGGGGAGAAACTTTCATGCATATCCGTAGTCTGATAGATTAAACTTTTCTGTTGCAAAGGGCTGAATTCATCATGATTATAAATACTAAGAAATATGTCATTACCCTTGCAGCAGTAGGAGTTAATTGCATGCTGCTTGCTTCAAGGAAACAAATGAGAGGGGGAAGACTGTTTATAATAAGACCATGTATAGATGCACTACCTCTGACCTTCTTAAACAATGACGCTAGGCAAATGCATGCAGAAATACATTGACGTGATTTTGGTCCTTTGCTGTGTCCATGTCTCTGCTTGAGTGAGATTCTGTGGGCCTTTCCAGGTGGTATCTTTTAAAAGCAATAATTGCAGAGTTGCCTCAGTTACTGCTTGACATCCAGATGCATATCCTGAGGGCAGATTTCCTGTTGCGGGGTGGGTGGGTTATGGTTAAAACTCAGCCATTTTTCGTTGAACTTTTTCTAAACTTAGGAAAGGTTCTTTGATTAGGCTGGTTGTTGACAGCTAAACTAGCAGAGGAGTATGGGTTGAACATATTGCATTTATCAATTTTAATTGTTATTTTATACATGTCTTTATTGAGAATGGGAAAATACTACTTATCGGCACTTCCCCGCAGGCACACCATTCAAGCAAGTACGAGACTCAGATTTGTAATTCAGGGAATAGGCAAATCCAAGGCCTCGTTCTGAAGGGTCAGAATCCAAGTGGGAAATGGACAGGATCAGGCCTTTTTAAAGTCATCATCAGGACATATTAACGGTGGCCTGCCAGGAAAGGATAGGCAGAGGAAAGAGAAGAAAGTGGCAGAGGGGTGTAGTGTCTGTCACCCACTAAGCAGGATGGAGTTGAGACACCTTTTCTGCAAGACAGAATCCAGAGCAAAGAGTTCCCGCCCACCTTTGGAAAGCAATCATGTTCACTTGAACGTGCATCCTGGTGAACTTTGACGTGCACCACAATTTTACCGCAAACTACTAATCACCCTACTACTTAGGGACCCAGGTGGCTCTGTGGGTTAAACCACTGAGCCTAGGGCTTGCTGATCAGAAGGTCAGCAGTTCGAATCCCTGTAGCGGGGTGAGCTCCTGTTGCTCGGTCCCAGCTCCTGCCAACCTAGCAGTTCGAAAGCACGTCAAAATGCAAGTAGATAAATAGGAACCGCTACAGCGGGAAGGTAAACGGCGTTTCCATGTGCTGCTCTGGTTCGCCAGAAGTGGCTTTGTCATGCTGGCCACATGACCTGGAAACTATACGCCGGCTCCCTCGGCCAATAATGCGAGATGAGCGCGCAACCCCAGAGTCGGTCATGACTGGACCTAATGGTCAGGGGTCCCTTTACCTTTACCTTTTACTAATCATCCAACAAACAACTAATGAAAACAGCTTTCCGATTCAGCAGAATTTGCACACACGTAATCCTGCTTGCCAGCGTTGACCTCCTTAGCTGGATCAAGGTACAAGTGGCTTCTCTTTTAAAAGTTCATTTGTAAGGAAAACAAACACGACTTGACAAGTAGCATATAAATAAGTGCTATAGATAATTAAAGGGCTTTCTTTGAGCGATGCCGTTTGAAGGTTTCAGCATGTGTCCATATATCATGCCATAGCTGCTGACACTATTATGCAGTGGCAGAGCTGTTGAAGTGGTTGGTATTTTTCAGTGTTCTATCGTTAGAAGGACTGAGCATTCTACTTGTTATGAAATGGTTTGTCTTATCAGTATTAAATTCAGCATGGAGAATCTTAGAAGAATTATAATCAGGCTTGATTAAAAATACAGGTTTTTTAAAAAATGAATGGTGAATTTTATCATAGAATTGAAGAGTTGGAAGGGACTCTGAGGGTCATCTGGTATAGTAATAAAGTCCTGCCACACTGTCTCCTAGTTGAAGACTAGTAAAATGCTTGAGCAGAGGATCTGAAAATTGCAGAACCCAATCCCCGACCCTGTCCCTGGATTGTAGGCAGGGCCAGTGCTAGGGGTTTTTGCGCCCTAGGTGAGATCACCACCTGGACCACCCCCCGGGCGTCTGCCTCCTCCCTGCAGGCCTGGCCCAGCCTTCACCCCCTTCCCAGTGCCCCTCCCGCTTACCTGCAACGTCGATGGCTGGGTTGCTCTGGCCGCCCTTGGGCTTCAGCCACGGACCCCCGGGCGCAACAGCAGCTGCTCCCATCTGCCCGAGAAGTAGAGCGCAGTGACGGCGGCAGGAGCCGAAGGCCCAGCTATGGCGCGCGTGCACCATGGGAAGGGGCTGCTCTCGCCCCACGTGTCCTTCACACGCTGCTGCCCTCGGCGCTCCGGGCATGCCTGGGCTGCACCGGCACCGCTGCTGCTGCCCGCCCTGGACGTGGGTAGGTGGTGTCGGGGTGTAGCGGCCGCGCGGCAGAGCGAGTCCTGTGAAGCCAGCAGCGCTCCCCGTCTTGCCAGCGCCCCCTCCATTTGGGCGCCCTAGGCAACTGCCTAATTCGCCTTAATGGACGCGCCGGCCCTGAGTGTAGGCCTCCTTGTAGCAGAGGTTTGTTTCAGGTTCACACAAATGCACACATGTGCAGACAAAGCGATGGGGTGGGTGGCTGCATTCTGTTACCACCTGCCACAAAAAATGATGACAGCCATCTGCTTCTGACCCTCCTTCATCTCATCATTTACTTAAGATAGCATTCTCGTCCTCCTCCTTTTCCAGTAGTATAGTTTTTGTTTTTTTGTAAAAAAGCACAACTGTGCACAAAGTGGGTATGTCACTTTGGGCAGGGTTATTCATTCCATGGTTGTTTCATTAGCTGTCAAAATGCGTTGTCCTCTCCCTTTCATTGTAGTAGCCAATTTTTGTAGTTTGGAATAAGGACCTGCACCACGATCTTCTGAGAGAGAGAGAGAGAGGGGGGGGAAATAAAATACCCTTTGAAGCTATTGTAAACATATTTTGATGGTGCTTTCATTGGGATTTGAAAACTGACAGTTTGGTGCATTTGACTGAATTAAATTACCCTTATAGTTGTGTTATATGCTGTGGAGAGAGGGATACACACATCCAGAGGTACTTGTGTTCTTCCACTGCCTCAAAGGAAACAGAAACATGAGGAAACAAATGACAGTGAAAAATTTAGCTACCGAGGCATGAAACGAGAGGGTGGAGGTAAAATGCTGTTAGTCTGGTAAGCAAACTTGCGGGAATACTGACATTGTGGCCTTTCCTCACTGCATCATGAACCTGCCAAAGGACATAGCCCAGAAACTTCCTTGTAAGCGTTGACAATTCCATCATACAATGAGTGGCTCAGTTAAACCTGCTAAAAGAGATTTTGCAAGGTCAAAGATCACCGAGCATTTTAAACGTTTTATCATAAAAGTTTTTTAAAAATGTAATTAAGAGTTCACAACTTAAGTAATCTTGTTTACTCAAGATTAGTGAATAAATTCAAGGGGATTTCAAAAGGTAAGCTTGTGTAAGCTTGCTGCTAGGCTTTCCTGCTTGCGTTGCCCCAATGAAATATACAGAGACACTATTGGTTTTTAGATGTTATGCCCAGTGATCTTAGGCAAAAATTCTCACCCCCTCCCTTTAAAAAAGAACAATGTGATGTCTCTTTTCCCAGCCTAGTATTGAGCCCTATTCCGCTTCCCTCAAAATAGCACAGAGTACTCTACAGAAAAAAGCATTTCCTTACCTGTGCTAATGGCAAAGTGTGATAAAGATCTTTGAATAATAGGGCTTAGAAATATCTGCTGCTGGGGCCTTACAGTAAGAGTTCCTAGTCAATACAGCAGCTTTCCTTTCGAGAGGAAGCAAGCTGGCTCTGGCGTGTGCAAGGAGTACATGTTATCCAATATTTCCAACAGAATACTTTTGCATCTCAGATGAATTATTAAATGCAAATTCAGCAATGTGAGGGAGGAAAAAACAGATTATTTTTCCTTTTGAGTTTGCTGATTAGTCAATTGCTTAGTTCATGGAGGATGCCACTTGTGTCAAGTTTCTGTACACTTTCATAGAACTGGAGCATGATACTTACCATATCTCAAGTGAATGATTTTTCAATTAGTCTGCAGTTCCTTGGCTGCATTTCCTTTGCAGTCCCACACGAGTGATGTAGAGCAAAGGTTTAAGAGGTTTTGGACAATTTATGGCATTGGGAGAGACAATTTGTCAAGAAACAATATCTGCAGCAACTTTTTTCCGTCTTGGGTCTTCTATTTATTTTCATAGCACACTTTTCTGAGGTGTTAAAACTAGCTTTAAGGTATTGCTAAAATGTGGAGTGGAGAAGGGGACTTAGTGCAATGGGATCGAGATATTACGAGGCAAACAACGGTTCTGCAATGTAAGTGGGAACACACTTGGAATTTGTTTTATTTTACCCTGCTAGGTGTTAGAGAAAGGAAGGAAAGATCAGAAACATTTGAAAATGAGATCATACAGTATGTGAACTATACAGACATCTTGCCCATGTTTTTTTTATGAGAAGTCTTTCTGACATTTGAAAAGCAGAGCCCCGTTCCATAGTCTTAAGGTTGACTGACATTTAAGGGCAGCAGAAGGCTTGGTTTTCTCTCCACTCCTTTTAAATTGAAGTTTTCATAAATCAGTGCAAGGGGAGAGAACTGGTTACATCTTACAAAATGTGACTATCTGGATAGGAATATGAAAATGTCACCTGTGACATTTTAAAGACATTGCTGACTCTCGATACATCTTATATACTGTGCCTAGCAGAAGAAGAAGAAGAAGAAGAAGAAAGGGGGGGGAGAGAAAAGAAAAAATATGAAAGAATAGAAAATGGTATCATTTCAAGTCTTTGTCTTTAAAGCTTGGGCTCTCTCCTAAAGAGTTTCCTAATTAGAATTGAAATACCTTGGGGTATGATATAGAGATCACAAGAAAAGGTGCTATATTGTGAGGCTTAGCCTCTGGTAGGTTATCATCAGTTTAACATCCCACCGCACAGAAGAGCAGGAGATTCGGAAACAACCTACTCTCTTCTCACCATGTAGTGTTATTAGGCTCCAAGAACCGATAATGTCGCAAATAGTTCCAGCAGTGGACCGATAAAGACTTCCAATTCTCTTGGCCTGTGAATTAAACACGTATTGTGTCTTTCACATATGCACATTTTGTTGCTCCCTCCAAATAGTAAAGCAGGAATCACAATGCTGTCCCCAGTAACACAAGACGGGGAAGGACACTGTGATATAGGATTACGGAGATTCCTCCGGAGATTTTCCAATCAGTATCGCTCCTGTCAAGGCCCATGTCTCTCTTTTTTTTTGATTGATTGATTGATATTTATTACGGCCATTGGCCCATCACACAACAATTCCCATACCAACATATATGTACTTAAACCTCCAAATTTAAAACAGCCAAAAACTTACAAAACAAAACAAAAACAAAAAAACCAACAACATACAATACAATAAATTTGCAACTTAACCATCGCCCTCTGCTCATAAATTAATAAAAGACATCAATGATGATATCACCTAATTACATCCTAAAACATAAATCATGGTTTAAAAGGGTTATCCGAGCCACACAGGAGTCCGTTTTTCTTCTATAGGGATAGGACGTTGATCAAGAATCTGGCAACCGTGAGTGATCTTGAGGGGTCTTCATCATTTAGTAGATATCTCAGTTTGGCTTCATTCGAATAATCGGCGATTCCCTTTAGATATGGAGCAAGGAATTGCTCCTGGCCGATGAGTGAAGAGGACAATCAAGAATTATGTGACGCAACGATTCCGGTGCCCCACAATTACAATCACATAAGAGTGATATCTGTCCATTGGAAAATCTATTTCTCAGCACGTTTAATGGGAAGGTGTTGGATCTTGCCTTTATAAAGGCATATCTATGAGCTGAAGTAGTTAAGGAATTCAAATAATTTGGGCAAGGTCCATGTCTCATTATGGAATGGTGAGATGGTGACCGTTGACATGACTGCTCCCGGGTGCCCTCTTCAGGTCCATGGAGTCCAACAAACGTCAGGCTGTGAAACAGATTGGAAGATAGCTGGAGTGCAGGTGGTGCAAAACTAGGAGCAAATACAACTAACAGAGCAGCTGTGTTGCAGCGAAGAAGGCTCACAATGCTCCCACCATTTTGTCCTTGATGAACCACGCAGTAGAGCTCTCCTAGATAGTGAAGAGGTTGATGAACTCAGGCTCTGAGTTTTGTGAAGAATTTTGAATTCAAAGTTGCTTGTACAGTGGAACCTCTACTCGCGACCATAATCTGTTCCGGAGGCCCGTCCGGAAGTCGAAATGGGTCGCTGGGAAAGGTGCCGTTGTGCACAGGCATGGGCGGCAATTGCCTGCTTCTGCGCATGTGCAAACGGTGATCGCCACTCCTGCGCATGCATGAATGGCGGCAAACCCACCGGTTACCAGGTTTGCCGCAGACCTTGGGCGAAATGGGCGCGACCTGAGGCAGGCGTAAGAAGAGGTTTGACTGTATATGGTCTGAATTGGAGGTCACAGTTGGAGCAAATCTGAAGAAGATTTTCAGAGCACCATCTGGTCAAATATTATGGGATCCATTTCAATTGCTCTAGCCTGATTATTTGGACAAGACACTTGCAGGGATCAGGCTATGTGCCTTCTTGACCCTTGTCCATTCTGGCTAATAATAATAATAATAATTTATTATTTATACCCCGCCCATCTGGCTGGGTTTTCCCAGCCACTCTGGGCGGCTTTCAACAAAATATTAAAATACAATAGACCATCAAACATTAAAAGCTTTCCTAAGCAGGGCTGCCTTCAGATGTCTTCTAAAAGTCTGGAACTGTAGTTGTTTTTCTCTTTGACATCCGGTGGGAGGGCGTTCCACAGGGCAGGTGCCACTACCAAAATCAAGCAAAATATCAGAGAAATTTTGAGGGAAAGAAAGAGACTTTTGATCAGACCAGAACATTTATTGAGGATTGTTGTTTAGTCGTTTAGTCGTGTCCGACTCTTCGTGACCCCATGGACCATAGCACGCCAGGCACTCCTGTCTTCCATTGCCTCCCGCAGTTTGGTCAAACTCATGTTCATAGCTTCGAGAACACTGTCCAACCATCTCATCCTCTGTTGTCCCCTTCTCCTAGTGCCCTCAATCTTTCCCAGCATCAGGGTCTTTTCTCTTCTCATGAGGTGGCCAAAGTATTGGAGCCTCAGCTTAACGATCTGTCCTTCCAGTGAGCACTCAGGGCTGATTTCCTTCAGAATGGATAGGTTTGATCTTCTTGCAGTCCATGGGACTCTCAAGAGTCTCCTCCAGCACCATAATTCAAAAGCATCAATTCTTCGGCGATCAGCCTTCTTTATGGTCCAGCTCTCACTTCCATACATCACTACTGGGAAAACCATAGCTTTAACTATACGGACCTTTGTCGGCAAGGTGATGTCTCTGCTTTGCAAACCTCTTGGCTGAGAAGGAATTAATTCAAATCCCTACTCAGTCAAGTTCATTGGGTGGCTTTTGATCTCTTATGAGAGGATAATATTCAAGGATCCCACCTTTGCATCTCTGAGCAGCCTGGGAAGAAAGCATGTCAATATATTCTAGCTGCTCCTTAGATGGCCTCTGCTGATAAGGAGGCGTGTTGCTGGTAGGGTGGAGGCCCCAATTGTGTCCAAGCAGGCATAAATCATGTGCTAGTCCTGTAATGGGGCAGTCCAGGGCAGGTTGTGGGCAGGTCAACAGCAGCTTTAGATCAACTGAATCCAAAGCCATGAGCATCTCCCAAGGAGCCATGAAGCTACATTACCTTGGGGGGGGGGGGAAGGACGAACATCTACCACCCATCTTCTACTTTGGCCAGTTCAAGTCAGCAGGGACTGGAATTTGGTGAGGGATCTGCTGTTCCACTTTAGCCTATATCTATTAGAATAGTTCTGCATGGCAGGCTTTAAGGTATTCAGTCCTTCACAGTAGCTAGATGCTCTATGAAGCTGATGTAGCTTGAAAAATTGCATCTGCAAAGTAGAGCCTGTCCTTTGAAAATTCATGCCACGAAAGAGTTGTTAGTCTTTTAAGTGCCATAGGACTCCTGCTTCATGAAAACTTGTCATTATTTCTGCACTTTTTGTAATAGAATGCTTTGGACAGGAAATAAAATAGAAGCCCTAGTAGCTAAAACTCACAGCTTCCCTGCATTTTGGATTTTGTACTAAAAAAAATGCAAATGTTCTTCAACAATAAAAATAATGCATTTGCAAAGGGAAGGTCAGCTTTAAAAATCGGAAATAAAAAAGATCAAAGGTCAGAAAATGAATCTTATATACATATATATTTAAGATCATGTGTATGTTAACCTAGACAAAGCTGGAGATCAAGCCAAACTTTATATAGTCTGATGAAACTAAGCTCTGTTGAAGAAGCATACACTATTGCTGCAGTATTCTGACTGGATTAGACTTAACAGCCAGGTAATGAAAAATAAGGACTGGCTACTTTGGCTAGCAAGTATGTATATCACTGGCTGCAACTGCAAAGCGAGGCTGTTGATCCTCACTTACATCTAGCTCACAGTATGGATTTGCTTAGTTAGCAATTGTTTTGTTGGTTGGCATCCATCTGTCTCAAGAGACAATGGAGGAGTGTGCCTTTTGGGTTGAAGCCAAACCATTGGTGAGTTACAGCAGTTGCCTATACCAACTTACTATGCCAAGATCTTAACAGAATAGCTCCCTTGAGAATCACTTGCGATTTAAAACCGACATTTACCCAAAGCGCTGACAAAACTATTGCCAGAACCATGTGCCCTGAAGTTCATTTTAAATCTGGTCTCTCACTACAGCTTCAGTCTGGGGGGGTAGTGGAGGATTCTACACCTACAGTTTTCATTCATAAATGTAATTTTACACTGCCAGGACTTCGTTTGTGGGAGCCATTGCTAATCACATGCTGATCAACATCCCTCCCACTTCAAAGCCTACACGGCAAACCCTTTCTTGCGTGATGTTTACAAAGCCATTTTTTAAAGCAAATATGGAGGGCAAGATCTTAAAAGGATCCCAGTGTCTTGGGAAGCGTATGTTGCCAACCCCAGTGCTTGGTTTATTTGCTGGATAACTCATCACCTTAAAAACAGAATACGAATGCAAATTATAACCTTTGTTATTACCGCAGTTCAGATGCTAACTTGGCAGTTTACCCACAGTTCTTTTATAAACCACTAACCTGAAGAATAAATTATAAATGATACATAATTGTCTTTTTTTTTAAAAAAGCAACCATTGTTCTAAATTTCTAAAAGGCGGGCTTGGCTTTATTTCTCTTGAGATGTGTCCGCTACTAAGCTGGAAACTTTTATCCATGCTCACCTCTCTGAGGTATTGTAGATGCCTGGTCAGGGGTGATAAAGGTACCACTTCCAAAAAGGAACTCCCTGCCCACTGCCCCCGCCATTGAGGTGCCATGGCTCTCTTGCAAAGGACATGCTTTGCATGTGTAAGACCTCTGAGACAACCCCTGGCATCTCCAGTTAAAAGGTTCCTTGGTAGCAGACTTGGGAGATACATTGGCTGACGTCTTTGATGTCCCCACGGTGGAAGGACGTGTGGATCCAGAATTGGCTTCCACAGTCACTTACGGACCCACTGTTAAAACCGTGTTTATGGAAGACCATCTTACTCGGATACGAGTGACTGCCAAAGAAGAAGAAGAAGAAGAAGAAGAAGAAGAAGAAGAAGAAGAAGAAGAAGAAGAAGAAGAAGAAGAAGAAGAAGACCGGTAGATACGACACGCATGGCGTTTCCATCCAGACACCCTCTCCTCCCTGCAGATGTTGATGGCAGTTTATGGAGGAGATGGGCACACACATACCTTTCTGTGTCTCTTCTTTCTCACCTGCACATGTTGCCTTGTTATTTCCTTCCACTGGGATTCAAGCCTGGAAGCAGACCTAGCTGGGAAAGAACATCAGCAAAACAAACAATTGAAACACTTTCATACATGGAACAATTAAAACAATTTCACATATAAAAACAATTTCTCTTAACAACAGAGATGGCTCCTGTCTGGTATATAATGGGAGGGAGTTTCAAAGGGTGTGTAGCACCACTCTAAAGCTGGGTTAAGCATACTATTCCTGTGTGTGACTGTCAGGGTGGATTTGATTTAAATCAAATCGATATAATTAAATCACAATTTAAGTCACAGTTTAAATCACTAGTCAGTAAGACTTGATTTAAATCACTAGTCAGTAAGACTTGATTTAAATCTCTTTCCCCCCCCCCCCCCGAAAAAAATTGCTGGTATAATCTCAGAATTTACAACCAGATGAAGGTTTCATTTTTGGAATAATAAATTTTCAGAGTTGTTTTTACAGTTACATCAAAAATTACTGATTTGGTTATACTATTAGAAATACATTGACAGATAATTATGAAATTATTGTGAGGTTTAATAAGTTAAACAATTTATTTAACTAAAACAATAACATTATAGCATATGTATCCATGTTTGTTAACTGATGGGTTAAACAATTTTTTTTAAAAAAAACACAACAACAACCTTAGACTGAGTTTTAGCACACATGGGAAACTTAAAACAAATCCTCATTTCCTGATGATTAGCCTTTGGAGTATAATGTAACTTAAATAGAAAAGTATCTTTAGAAAGATTTTTCCTCCAAAAGCATTTTATTTTAAAAATCTGATTTAAATAAAAAAATCTGATTTAAATAAATAATAGTACAGTGGAACCTCGGTTTATGAACACCTCGGTTTACGAATTTTCGGTTTACGAACACCGCGGACCCATCTGGAACGGATTAATTTACTTTCCATTAATTTCAATGGGAAAGTTTGCTTCAGTTTATGAACGCTTCAGTTTATGAACAGATTTTCAGAACCAATTACACCCATGCTTCGGGTTAAGTACGCTTCATGTTGACTACTCCGCAGACCCGTCTGGAACTGATTAATCCACTTTCCATTACTTTCAATGGGAAAGTTCGCTTCAGTTTATGAACGCTTCAGTTTATGAACAGACTTCCAGAACCAAAATTTTTTTCATTTTTTTTTAAATCAACCCTGATGATTGTTCTCTCTCTCCTTGCAAGGGAAAAGGTGCAGGAAGCTCTCTCTCTCTCTCTCTCTCTCTCTCTCTCTCTCTCTCTCTCTCTCTCTCTCTCTCTCTCTCTCGTACATTTTGTGTAATTTAGAAGAGAAAAATGGCAGAAGGGAGGGGTTGGTTCTTTTTTTTCATTCCAAGTTGCCCTCATGCATTCAAAAACAACTTGAGGTGTGGGTGTCTGTGTGATTTTGAACAGAAAAAAATGTCACAAGGGGGGGAAAAGTGTCACAAGGGAAGGGATTAATCTTCCTCTCTCTTTTCTCCACAGCTCCTCTAATGCTGCTTTTCAGTTTGGAAAGAGTTCCTTTGGAATTCATTTCACTTGTGTTTCACATATCATCTAATTCCGCCCCCCCCGATATGCCTATTCTCAAGAGAGCGTTTCTGTATCGGGACACTGCAGTTTCCCAGTACTGAAACAGCAGTCTTTTTCCCACCCTTGTGGCCACAGACAAAATGTGATTCTTCCTCCCAGGAAGCACATGTATTACTATTGCGCGTGCCCTGTGGATTCACGAATGTCCTGGAAGTTGGGCTGCGACATCAACCATCAGAGATTAGAAGGTGCTCTCTCTCTCTCTCTCTCTCTCTCTCTCTCTCTCTCTCTCTCTCTCTCTCTCTCTCTCTCTCCATCCTCCCTCCCCCCCACATATTTTCCCCAATATGGTATACCTTTCTGTGGATTGTAATTGTTGGCCTCCTTGGCTAAGAAAGAAGGTATGAATAAAGAGGTCGCTAATGGATCATGCTTGTGACATTAGAGGGATTACATTTCCACATTCTCTCAGTTTTGTAAAAGTATGCTGCTTGTAAAAAAATAACTTCCTTCCCTTATCTTTGTTGAGGACCACCATTTTATCTGGCCACTGTGTTCTGTACAGAAAACCTTATTGTTTCCCTGTGTGACAGAGTGCAGTTAAGCAGTTGATTGGTTCACCAGTGACCTTCGTGATAATGCTATGGAGCTTTGACTCCCTGTGGCTCAATTTTTTTAACAGAGCAAAGCATTGTGGGTGGGTCATCAGTTCTGACACATCCTTCCTCCCGTGGGTCATTCCTGGGATGCCAAGCATTCATTCCCGCTTCTACCCTCCAGCAAGATCAATTGAGTTCCATGTAGTTTATTCTTTTAGAAGATCTTTTTGGAGAAAACTTCTCACTCCTGTTTGCTTTGCATGAACATGAAGCGTATGGCAACACTATCCTTGGCAGAAATAAAATGTACCTGCTTGTTCGCATTCAGGATAGTGCATAGTGTTCCATGTTGTGCACATCCCTCCAAAGCAAAAAAATATTCTTAGAATTAAAAGTATTGTGTACACTTTAAAAACTGCTGGTATGATTATATACATGTTTATTTAAGTGCACTTGTTTAAAAAGATTTCTGTATTTTTTCCTCTTTAATGAGCTGATTAGGTATTCATTTCTTTTGATTTAGAACTATGTAATTTTGCTGTCACTCAGATGGCACTTCATAACTAATACTCAATACATGTACATTTTGCTCAGAATATGTTGCGCAAGCAGGATCTGCCCTTCCACCATCACCACCTGCAAAGACACTTTGAGCTGCCACTCTCCCAAATCATAGAATCATAGAATCGTAGTTGGAAGAGACCACAAGGGCCATCCAGTCCAACCCCCTGCCGAGCAGGAAACACCATCAAAGCATTCTTGACATATGCCTGTCAAGCCTTTTATATTTGAACATGGCTATCACCCCTTAACTTTCTCTTCTCCAGGCTAAACATACCCAGCTCCCTAAGCCGTTCCTCATAAGACATCGTTTCCAGGCCTTTGACCATTTTGGTTGCCCTCTTCTGGACACGTTCCAGCTTGTCAGTATCCTTCTTGAACTGTGGTGCCCAGAACTGGACACAGTACTCCAGGTGAGGTCTGACCAGAGCAGAATACAGTGGTACTATTACTTCCCTTGATCTAGATACTATACTCCTATTGATGCAGCCCAGAATTGCATTGGCTTTTTTAGCTGCCAATGATTACTACAGGAATGATTATTTCCTCCCCCCATTACTGGGTAACTTTTCTCATACCTGTTTTTTTTTTAAATAAATATTAATAGTAGCTCCTTACAGCAAGGCTGACTATCAGAGTCCTTGTACGCCCAACCCCGTGCCCCCAGCCAGACTCTCAATTAATTTTGTTTGCTTGTTAGATACCCTTGTAAAGTGGACAGCATAAATGTTAGACATACTTTGTCTTCTGTGTCCTTTTTTCTTCTGGCTTGCGAGATACATTGCAGAAAACATTTCACACGGGAATGTATGTGTCACTATAATAATTGATACTAGAAAGTTATGTGAAGGTCTTTTCATTATTAAATAAAATAGCCTTTTCTAACAATGGAAAGATAGATGGTGGGAGAGTGAGGAAGAAAGTGGCTCTAAAAATGACCCGAGAGTTAAGATATATAAACTACAGGGGAAAAACTCACATGTTTTTATCCCGGGCTCAGAAAGGTCACTATTTTTCTACAGCGGTAACAGAATAATGACATCTTCAGTTAACAAATAATTGCACAACAGCACAATCTCAAGCGCCGATAGATGTTGCAAGTAAAGTGCAGCGAAGTCTGTACTTCCAGTCTTTGTTTGCTGCTCTTCCAGTGATTAGAGACTGTCAGTCAAAAAGCTGGATTCCTATATAAAAGCTAAATAGGAGCAAGATCTTTTGTATTTCTGAAGGGTAACCATACCTGAATGCCAGCACCAGCAAGACAGTGGTTGCTTTCATACTCTTGACGTTTTACAGCGTCAATACTGCATCTGATGCAGCAATTCAACTGCAAAGTGTCTCAGATGAGATTTTAAAATGAAATTTACCCTTAAGAATATTGTGGCAAGAATTGGAAATTCGATGTGCACTTTTTAGACTTCTTTTCTAGTACTTGTGCATGGTGCCCTGTCTGCCTTATCATTTTTGATTTAATGTTTCGGTGAACAAACATGATTCCCCCCCCTTAAAATAAAAATAAATCTAATGCTTCCTGCTTAAAGTGAGCAGTAAAATGAAGTCACAGGATGGCTTATCAATTGTACTGTGCATGAAATGAGCCTGACTGGAAGGAGTGTGCTTTTTATGGTGCCAGGATTGGACTTGTATGTTTGGGCAAGTTCTGTGGTATTCTGGCCTTGGTATATAGCAGGCATCCCCAAACTTCGGCCCTCCAGATGTTTTGGACTACAATTCCCATCTTCCCCGACCACTGGTCCCGTTAGCTAGGGATGATGGGAGTTGTAGGCCAAAGCATCTGGAGGGCCGCAGTTTGGGGATGCCTGGTATATAGCCTAGTGCTCTCTGTGTTTTATTTGGCTGTGTGGCACAATATATATATTGCAATGCCAAGCAGAACATTATTGTTACGTGTTTGTGGGGGGTTCAGATCCCCCTAAGTCTCTGGATTCAAGGAAGGGTTAGAATTTAAGCAACCCCCTAAATTCCTGGATCTAGCAATGGCTGGAAATAAGATAGGCCAGCTTCTTCATGAGGTAATCCCTTGATAATGGCAAAGTTGCTGACCTAACCAAAGGTTGGCAGTTGGGCCATTGGGAGATTCAGTACCAGATAGCCCAGGCTTCCTCAAACTCGGCCCTCCAGATGTTTTGAGACTACAATTCCCATCATCCCTCACCACTGATCCTGCTAGCTACGGATCATGGAAGTTGTAGGTCAAAAACATCTGGAGGGCCGAGTTTGAGGAAGCCTGAGTTAGCCCAATGGGTAAAGCCACTTCCCGAGTCCTGTTTTTAGTTAGTAAGACAAAATGTCAGCACGGGTGGGTTTATTTTTAGCATTGCCGTTAGTAGTGATGTGCTAGCAAAGCTGTGACAGGTTGGAAAAGAAGACAGAGAGCATGGAGACACGATAGACCCTTTTTGGGTGTTAGCGATGTGAACCCCTCCATCGCAGGTTCAGGTTGTGTGTGTGTGTGTGTGTAAAGAAACCATATGTCACAAAGATACCACAGTCTCCGCTGTGCCTCATTTGCAAAAGGAAACATGAACCTTGTGTAAATGCCTGGAACCCTGGACCCTCACATTGCTGGGAGATTGAGGCGGTGTGTAACATTGTACAGGAGGAAATGACAGAGGCTGTGTTCCGAATGCTATAAAATGTGCCAATTTCTGATGTATTCATTGTCACCAAACAAAGCTAGCGCTACTGCCAAACACCTTGGTCCGCCTCCAAACTTATAAAGACGATATTGACTTCTGAGTGCATATAAAAAGAACCATAATGTCGTAGCTGTGGTTATGATTTAGTTGAAGAGCCCTGGATTGCTTCTTCTAGGAAGGCAAGGGATCTTATTAGATGATCTTAGTGTCCTTTCTGATGCAAAAATGGACGACTCTGTGGGCTTAGTTAGACATTACTTTAACTGGAAAACAGGTCCTGCTTCTCAGAACAGGATGTTGGACTAGATGGGCCTTTGGCCTAATCCCAGCAGGCTCTTCTTAAATTCTTAAGGAGGGAGAAATTGGAGCAATTAGCAGGTGTTCCAGCACCCTCCTTGCATCCTTCTTACCATGCATAGGAAGGCAATTTTAGGGATGGATCCTTGCATAGCTGCCAAGTTATCCCTTTTTTAAAGGGATTTTCCATTATGCTGAATAGGCTTCCTCGCGAGAAAAGGGAAAACTTGGCAGCTATGGATCCTTGCCAGAATTACCTAGGGAGGAGAATATTGCTTCTTCCCTCTTCCTTCTTTATCTTGGAATGATACAAACACACACACAGAGCCAAGGTATCAAGCCAACAGCATGCAAGTTCTTGGGTCATGTCTGGCTCTGTTGGGCTGATGGTTCTCAGCACATCAATTCCCTTTCAACAGACTCCAGGGGAACATTTATTTTTATTTTTGCTTATGGTAGGGATAACCGGTGTAGTGTCATCCAGATGTTAGTGACCAATGGGTATTCTGGCCTGGGGCAGATGAGATTTGGGAGTCCAGCACCGGATAACCGGTGTAGTGTCATCCAGATGTTAGTGACCAGTGGGTATTCTGGCCTGGGGCAGATGAGAGTTGCGAGTCCAGCAACATCTGTTGTTGGCTACCCCTGGCTTGTAAGGATCTGCTGACAATTCCGAATGGGGAAATTCCTTTTTCTGTTGACATCCATCTGTCTTGGAAGACATTGGAATAATGTGCCTCTGGGGATGAAGCCAAGCCACTGGAGAGTTACATCACCTGGTGTTGCTGTAGAGACATGTTTTATTGCAGGTGGGGCAGATGAAAGCATCTGGTTTTGCTGCTTTGGGTACACCATGGCATTTCTTCTCTCTTCACTCCTTCCAGCAGTCTGGTCACTGCTCCTACCAGCTCCTCCTATCCGTTAATGTTACAATCAGGGAGTTTTACAGCCAGAACTCCCTGAAAGGCAGTTCTGACTGGCACCTCTCAAGTGGGTGCCATTGCCACTATCATAGCTGCCAAGTCTCCCGTTTTCCTCGGGAAATCCCCGTTTTTCCAGCTGTTCCTAGCTGGAAAAAACGGATTTTTTTTTGTTTTTCCCCGGCTTATTCTGGCGTGGCGGCCATTTTGGAATTGGGCGGAGCATGTTCAGAAGCGACTTGATGCTGCTCTGCCCAGTTCCAAAATGGCTGCAGCGCGACTTCTGGCGCGGCGGCCATTTTGGAACTGGGCAAAGCAGCATCAAAAGTCACTTCTGAGCATGCTCTGCCCAGTTCCAAAATGGCGGCAGCTACTTCTGGTCTGCTATTTCCGGCCCGGTCCCTTATTTCTCTGACAGCATCTTGGCAGGTATGCACTATAAGAGAACCAGGGGAGCGTTCATGGTGAGTTCTGGCATCTCTTTTTCTAGAAAAATAGCACTAGCTACAATTAATATATGAATAAATATATATATATATATTTGCTCAAGAATTTAACTTTTTATGCTTTCCTCTCCTTTCTAATTACTGAAGAGTTCAAACTGCTCACCCAGCAAACCTGAAGGTAAAAAGTGCTTTCATTTCCCCCGGTAAGGCTCTTGTAAGCTTAAGAATTCAGAAAAAGTTTTAATTCAGTTGGAGGCTGTCCCAGTACTTGGAGCAAGATAAACATGAAACAATTCTCAATTTGAGTGAATGAGGACTCATGGATTCTTATTGTGCGAGGAATCCCAATATAACAGGGAAAAGTTACGAGGTGTATGAGCTGTTCTTTTGTTTGTGTTCTACTTTATGTGGAGAACTTGCCAACTCGATATTACAACAGTTCCTTTCTGCTTTTGTGGGAAATGAAACTCGGGATGGTGTGTATTTGTGTGCAGGGGGTGGGGGAAGAGTCATGGGTGTTGGAAATAAGAAGTGTTTACGATCTAAACTGCAACATGCCAGATTTCCCCACTTCCTTTGACTTTACCATACTTTTTCCTTGGAGTAAACTGTGTAGAATAAAGTTTAGACTTAGAAAGAAATAGGGTTATTTGGAGACACATCTCCAGAATGAAAACAGAGATGTGTTAAGGCAGTCGAACGGACTCCCGGAAGGGATTACGCTCGAGAACCAAGGTACCACTGTATACCAGGAGGAGAGGTGGTGTTCAATCTTGTCTTCTTCAGTGGCTTCAAAACTGGTTTTATTGATAGCTCTGGCCATTCCTACAGAATTGGTTTCAGAAGGTTGTGCTGTGGACTTCTGTCCCACCACTTTGGCCTATGGGATGCCAAGAAGGTTCAGTTCTGTCCTACATACTGTTTAACAGCTACATGGAGTCACTTGGAGAAGCGAATGTGTAATTATCATTCAATCAATCAATCAATCCGTAAACGTGTATTGTTTTAGCCTTAGGAACAAAGAGCAAAAATAGAGTGAGGGCATTAATGCAGTGTGATAACCTTTGCACTTTTAGATCACCATGGCAATCAAAAGTATTAGTTTTGTCAGAAGCTGTCCTTCACGTTGGCCAACTTCCCATTACAACCGAAGACGAGCATTAGTTTTTATAAGAGCTGAAGGTGGTACAACAGAGCCAAAGATAGCTGAGTTTTTGACATTCTTTTGTTTATTCCCACTAATATTTCTAGTCAAACAAGTTTTGCAGATTTTTGAATGGCTCGGGATGAGGGTACACATCACATGTACCTTCAACTCATAGCTGTTGTCAGTTTCTAGCCTAAGTAAAAACTAGAACAGGGAGCAAAATTTCATCCCTGACACTTCTGTAAAATAAGGTTATCTGCTAAACTATATACACATAAACTTCTAGTTCAACATTATTTTCCTAGTCCTCTGAAACCAAAAATAGTGTGTGTCCCCCCCCCCCCGAACATTAGCATGAAAAATGCCTTCCTTGGGTTAGTAGAGCCTAACAGGTTTTTTAAAAAATATGTTTCCCTTTTATGTGGATATTTATAAATATACAAAAAGAAGACAAAACTTACCAGGATGAATCGTCAAGTCATCTATATTTTTAAATGTGTATTTCTCATTTTAATCTGGGAATGCTTCATTTCTGCAAATTTATTCATCGCAGATAGAACGTAATAAAACCAGCTAAAACTGATTTGAAGCTTTCAACAAATAATACATTATTCCATAAGCTGCTTCCTTGCTAATCTTTTGTTACCCAAGGTGAATGAAAAGGTCTCCATCAGCCTATAAATAATTGCAAGTGAGCCAGGTTGACAAGCTGTTTCCAGCAAGCTGTCTTCAACATGGTGAGGGTGGTCCTAAGTGGAAAGCCCTGCAACTCATAGTAACATGCTTACTCTCTGACAGTGGTGCACTTGGAGCAGGATCTCACCAAATGTTCATGGATCACATAGCAGAACATGGGACAAGGCCTTCCTTTGAAGTATTCCATAGAGTTCAATGTAACATCCATGGTGCTACTCATAGCCTTGTAAGGTTAGCCAAAGGGTGAAGCCCGTCCCAGAGTTTTGATTTGAACCTATGGCTGTGTCATCACTTTCATTTGCTGTGCTCTCACTGGGTTTTTAATCCCTGTTCACATGACATTATCCATAATAATAATAATAATAACCCATCTGGCTGGGTTTCCCCAGCCAATCTGGACAGCTTCCAACAGAATATTAAAACACAATAATTTATTAAACATTAAAAGCTTCCCTAAACAGGGCTGCCTTCAGATGTCGCCTAAAAGTCTGGTAGTTTATTTTTCTCTTTGACATCTGGTGGGAGGGCGTTCCACAGGGCGGGTGCCACTACCGAGAAGGCCCTCTGCCTGGTTCCCTGTAACTTGGCTTCTCGCAGCGAGGGAACAGCCAGAAGGCCCTCGGCGCTGGACCTCAGTGTCCGGGCAGAACTATGAGGGTGGAGATGCTCCTTCAAGTATACTGGGCCGAGGCCGGTATATGCATACATATATATCGTACTTTGCGATAAGATACTACTGCTTGATGTGTAAGCCAGCTTCATAACCATTGGAGTCCTTAAGCTATTCTTAATTTGTCTCTAGGCAAAGTGTCGACAACTTTACAGGTCAATGCCCCCTGGTGTCACAAGCAGAAACTAATATGACACTATTGAAGCTATGCTGATGTGAACAGCTGGGGTGGGGGAAAGATCTGTGAAATGCATGATTGGGTGGGGGCCACACTCAGGCGGTAATGTTCACACATCCAGCACCCTAAGTTTCCTCAGTTCAAGTCCAACACACTGTGGCACCACATCAGTCCTCCTACTTCACATGGGGTACGATCCTCTCTTCCAGATAAACCCATGGAGGGCCATATGGGATTGAGTCCTCCTCTAAATTTGCCTAAAACCCATTATACATACAACAGCATCAAGAAAAACATGCAGGCAGCATTTCATTTTCCTTGTTTAGGGACAGATTGTTGAGCAATTGACTTTTTCTGAACTGAAAACAGCTTTCATAGACGTCAAACAAACCGACACTTTCTGTTTTACTTAACATCTTATTTATGATTAAATTAAATTAAGTGAATGTAAGCAGATTATACAACTCCTGTGCAGGATTCTGGTGTTTTAATGTGGGTTTAAGGTGCCCCTCAACCAAGGTATCTTGAGAGTTGGCACCCTTAACTTTAGTAACTTACCTCTTCCCACCAGATTCTGTATTAATCTTTGCAGGACATTAGTTTTATTGGTCTATTTTTCTCTTATAACCACCTTCCACTTTTTTGCTGTTAAAATCAATACCTTTAAGGCTATCTCCCTCCTCCCAAGGAAACATTACTGCTTCTGCCTTGTGGCTTCAAGATAGCTTCTCTTTGTATTAAAGAGTCCAGCTTTACAGATTATATCTCTCCCTTCTTAGACTAATAGATTTATTATATCTTTTTCCCTGTTACATGAAGATGCCTATGTTTGTGCACTAGGGAGGGAGTTGTCGCCGCGGCACCCCTTGGTGTGTGGAGTCCCGCAAGGCGCAATCCTTTCCCCAATGCTTTTTAATATCTTTATGCGCCCCCTTGCCCAGATTGTCCGGAGTTTTGGGCTGGGTTGTCATCAATATGCTGATGACACCCAGATCTATCTGTTGATGGACGGCTGCCCTGCCTCGGCCCCGGACACACTCACCAGGTGCTTGGAAGCTGTGGCTGGATGGCTACGTGGGAGCCGACTGAAGTTAAATCCTTCGAAGACAGAGGTCCTCTGGCTAGGTCGGGGCGACATGGGGTTGGGGGGCCAACTCCCATCTTTTGCAGGGGCTCTATTGGTACCAGCGCCTTCTGTCAAGAGTTTGGGTGTAACCTTTGACGCCTCCCTTTCCATGGAGGCGCAGGTTGCATCCACAGCAAAGGTGGCATTTTTCCATCTCCGCCGCATCAAGCAGCTGGTCCCTTACCTCTCTCGCCCCGATCTGGCCACAGTGATCCATGCGACGATCACCTCCAGGCTTGACTATTGTAACTCGCTCTACGCAGGGTTGCCCTTAAAGCTGACCCAGAAACTCCAGCGGGTGCAGAATGCCGCGGCGAGGCTCCTTACAGGGTCCCGGCCGTGGGATCACATTCATCCAGTGCTTTACCAGCTGCACTGGCTCCCGGTGGAGTACAGGATCAGGTTTAAGGTGCTGGTTTTGACCTTTAAAGCCCTATGCGACTTGGGACCCTCGTACCTACGGGACCGCCTCTCCTGGTATGCCCCGCGGAGGACCTTAAGGTCCACAAACAATAATATTCTGGAGATCCCGAGTCATAAGATGGCTAGATTGGCCTCTACTAGAGCCAGGGCCTTTTCAGTACTGGCCCCAACCTGGTGGAACGCTCTTTCCCAGGAGACCAGGGCCCTGCGGGATTTGTCATCTTTCCGCAGGGCCTGCAAGACAGAGCTGTTCCGCCTGGCCTTTGGGTTAGACTCAGCCTGACCCCTGTGTTTTTCTCCCTCATGGCTTGGATTTATGGCCTACTTGAAATGAGGCTGCACTTTAAATTTTAATACTGTATTTTAATCTGTATTTTAACTAATTTTTTTTTTATGTTTTATTGTGGTTCTGTTGGTGTCAGCCACTTATGGCCTACTTGAAATGAGGCTGCACTTTAAATTTTAATACTGTATTTTAATCTGTATTTTAATTAATTGTTTTTATGTTTTATTGTGGTTCTGTTGGTGTCAGCCGCCCTGAGCCCGGTTTTTGACTGGGGAGGGCGGGGTATAAATAAAAATTTATTATTATTATTATTATTATTACACTCTAATTAAGGGCTGATATCCAGCTGTAGTGGTTTACATTTCTCTAACAGCTTTTATGGTGTTGTCACATGGAGTTAGCTCCATCTGAAGACAGCCAGATTTTACAGCAGTTAAAGGTTTTGAAGGAGATTACCATAATTACAAGTGATCAACATTCAGTGCTTTTGTGCCCTTCCTTTTCCAGCACCCCCTTCGCCCTTTGCACAGCTTATCACATTGCAAGGAAACGTAGAAAGGAAATTCACTGAAAGGGACTTCCTAGGGGATAATGCTTTGTTAGAGTGGAATTTTAAGATTTATGGAATGAGTTTTAAAAGATGCTGCTCTGTTTAATTTTAATAGTTCCCTGCTACTCTTTCACTGTGTCATGGAAAAATGGGTTTCATCTTTTTGGCATTGGCTTTGCCTTCCGATGGCTTGCCACCTGCCCCCTCCTCTGCTGTGGTTCCCATCCACCTCTTTTTCCTACATTCTCTAGGGTTGCCGGACTCAATAGAGGACAGGACCTCTGTGCCTTTAATTGCCCTGCTCTCTAAACCAGCAGACCCTTTGCTTGGAAATTAGAGGCACAGAAGTCCTGTCCTCTATTGAGTCTGGCAACCCTAACATTCTCACAAACTTAACTTAGGTAGAAGGGGTAGACAGAAACCATCATCTGAGGCTAAAAAAAGGCTTCAAGGTTGAATGGAACTCTTTGGATTTTATTCCTCTGAATATAAACCCCACCCAAGTGTACAAAGGTAACCTGAGGTCTGTTTCTCAGGCTTTTACCCTGCTTTATAGCAAGGGTGTGGAAGCTTTCTGAGCCTAAGAGACAAGTTAGCTTATTGCTAACCCACCCACCCCCACCCCCGTCAAGGCCCAGATACAAGCAGTAGGTGGGGGCAAATTTGGCAGTGGGTGGAGCCACTCACACACATTCATGCACTGTATACACAAACCACAAACATGCATGGCCCATTCACACATGCAGACATAAAAGTCACTCTCCTCTCCAGTTCTTCAATTGATCTGTGCAGTTCTTCTAAGAAGATGGGGCAGGTATTTTAATTCCCATGGCAGCATTGGGATCGCCTCACACGCTGCCCAGCCCAGTGCCATTATGCATAGCTGCCAAGTACCCCGTTTTCCCCGGGAAACCCCCGTTTTTACTTACCTTTTCCCAGTGGTCCCCTGTATCACTTAGTCTCCCGTTTTTCTCCATTATTTTCTCCTGCCAGCGACATTTTTTTCTTCCTGATTTGCCCTTCTATGGGCATCAAAAATGGCCGCCGGCGGCTTCAAAATTCGCATCTACGCATGTCCGGAAGTACATAGACGCTACTTCCGGCGACGGCCATTTTTTGGTGCCCATAGATGGGCAGAGTGACACCGGAAGTTGCGTCAATGCACTTCTGGACATGCGTAGAAGCGACTTTCGAAGCCGACGGCGGCCATTTTTGGTGCCCAAAGAAGGGCAAAGCGACACCGGAAGTTACATCGACGCAACTTCCGGTGTCACACAGCTGCCAGTCCCGGATTCTGCAGTCCGGGACTTGGAAGGTAAGCCATTATGAGGATGAAAACCACACTCATTGTTCAGATAATTTGAAGAGCAGGGAGGGAGCAGTTGGGGGCACTGAGGTGGGTTGGGAGATATAAGCCTTTTCTGCCCAGACTAGGTCCACAGTGGGGAAGAACTGCCTATGGCAGTAGCAGGAGGAAACTGCAAAGCAGCTGTAGAACTAGGAGGACACAGTTCCTCCTCCTCCCTGTAGAAAGCACTCTGTTGCATGTGGAGACCATGTAACCCAAGCCTAGAAATAAATTCAGACATGACTCATATTTTTGGTTTGGCTTTTGGCAGAATTTGGGCCACAACTTTATTGATTACAAATCAAGTGAGTGGCTGCATAGGCTCTGGTTCCAAAAGCTACCTACGGTAGCGCTGACTTAGGATGCACCTAGAGTCAGCAACAGGTCCACACCTGAGATGGGGGTCCTGATTGATGCTTGCCAGCCAGGCCCTGATTCCCCCAAGTGTGCCCAGAACCGTGGAGAGGGCAACCCTGCTTGGGGGAATACCAACCAGAAGTCCAATGGATTCTTTTAGGAGGAATACCTGTGGATAGGGTGGTAAGGGCTCATTCCTCCCCTATCAGTGTAAACCAGAACCTATCCGCCAACCTTACAAGTTGTGCCGAATTGCTACGCGGCACACGAAACCCAAGTGGCAACAGCCAATCAGCCAAGTGGGGAAAATTCCTGCCGTGCCCCTGCAACAACGGCAGACGACACACGACGGCATAGCAAGGTCAGGTGCAAGCCCTAAAATTAGGGAGAGGTGGGCGGGTGTTCCAATGCACTGTGTCGGAGAAGGAAGCTATCTATGGCACATGCAGCGCTTATAAATAGTGGTCCATCTGACTCCTTGATTGGCATGCCCTCAGCCCAATTGCACCCCGTCAGATGGACCACAAATAGGGTGTTGTGGCTGCTCCAATTGTCCCCACCCCAACACCTAGACCTGGTTGTCAAGACCCACCGCAGCGTGTGCCCTCTCTTGCATGGAGGACCCGATTAACTGCAGAAGCAGTTCTAATTGCGTGTCCAGACCTTTAAAAGGTAAAGGGACCCCTGATCATTAGGTCCAGTCATGACTGACTCTGGGGTTGCGGCGCTCATCTTGCTCTATTGGCCGAGGGAGCTGGCGTACAGCCTCCAGGTCATGTGCCAGCATGACAAAGCCGCTTCTGGCAAACCAGAGCAGCACATGGAAATGGTACCTATTTATCTACTTGCACTGGTGTACCTTCGAACTGCTAGGTGGGCAGGAGCTAGAAGCAGCTTTGTCATGACCTGGAAGCTGTCTGCGGACAAACGCTGGCTCCCTCGGCCTATAGAGCGAGATGAGCGCTGCAACCCCAGAGTCGGACACGACTGGACCTGATGGTCAGGGGCCCCTTTACCTTTACCGTAGGCACAACACTTGAAGAATGAAATTAATACTAATAATAAACAACTTTTTGGGGCTGAGCTGATTCATGGTGAGCAATGACAACAACAAACTTCCTTTAATTAAGCTTGCTGTTAAGCTCCCATTCCTGGTTGTATTATGGCTTTTATTTTTAAGAAATTATATACAAGTAGATCGTTTAAGATCTGCTGTCCCCATTCAATTGCACCATAGTTTTTGGCCGGGAAAATTTTGATTTAAAAAGGGTTAAAAAGCCAGCCATAACAAGAACATCTTGGATAGATGAATCCATTTATCCACTAATTAATAGCATACTTCTAACAATGGAAAGCCATTAAAACGTGAAATCATGTTTTCTGAGTCACATTTATCAAACACTGAACATACTGAAGTCCTATTATTTATTTGGGTTTTTTTTTACGGATCATATGGATTTTTTCATTCACTATAAAAGCAGCAACAAAAACATATTTTTATCTCCTTTTTTGATTTTTTTAAAGGTAGCCAAGCTAAAATATTAAATAAGGCTGGAATGTTTTATGTCAACAGTAACCTTTATTCTATGCTCTTTAGATAAAACTATGAATATTGGGGAATGGGGGAGGGGAGATAAGTACCTCCCTTATTCATCTTAGTCCAAAATCTATTTTACCCGCTGCTGCTTGCTGGCATTGTTTGATGATATGACACGGTAGTAGAGTATCAGATTATAAGTAAAGGAGATTCCCAATTTAATACTTACTCACAGAAATCAAAGTATTTCCCCCCCTTTTATCTCAGCATCTCCCCCAAAAGTAGCTGTTAAATTTCAAATTATGCAGTCCTCCCGATTTATCATCATATCATGGTTACACTTAGCTGTCTAGCATCAGGAAATCCAATAAGTCCTGTCATATAAGAATAAAAGAGAAAACCCTATTGGATAATGGTTTGCATTCTTTTCCTACAGTGATTTATTTCTGTCGCAAGGCTTAATTTTATCACAAGGCAGATGCTCCGTCTATATCAATGCAATGCCAGCTCTGCATCCATTTATTTTGCATGATACCTGATGTTATTTTCAGATACTTTTTGTTGCTGTTGCTCTTTCAGTGTGTGGAGTGATTAGCTGGTGTTTAATCGCATATGTAATTTTCGGTTTTCCTAATTCTCCAGCATGATAAAGGAAGCCGGCTGAAAAGAGGCATAATATTAGATTAAATTGCACACAGTAGCAGTTACAGATGCGGCTGGTGTCAACATTTTTCGATCTCTGGTCCTTGTCAGGGCGGAGCATGTCAGATAGAATAAGGAGAGCGTGCTCAGGTTATCAGGTGACCCCACTGGTACGAACACACTCAACTTTGCCTGAAATAAGTTACCATTTATATTATCGCGTAATAAAAAGTGTGGTGGTTTTGTTTCATTGCATAGCATGTAATATGTTTCACTTTCTTTCTTTCTTTCTTTTTTGGAAAACACTTAAAAACAAAATCCAGCCAAATTGGAGCTATAATGATCATCTTGCACCCCGTGAACATTTCCCTCCCTTCAGTCTGGCATTTAATACAGATTATACTCTTCTGAATAACCGCCTTTATTCAGTCGGGCAGCCGAGGTCCACAGGTTGAGATGCTCCGCCAACTGTCATTAGACTGTGGGAGCATACTGCATCTGTTTATACTCAATGCTTCTATGTAGACGCTCTCCAGTGGCGCTGTGTGTGTGTGTGTGTGTGAGGGAGAGAGAGAGAGACTGTATTTTCCTTTGTATGTAAAAAGAGCTCTCAGTGAAAGACTTGTCAGCTTGCTCAACTTTTCAATCAGCTCAGGATATTTGTGATTTCCATTTTGACGTTCTGCCTGGAGGAGTATCTATTGTCAGCTGCCATTGACAAGTGACAGAGGAGCTGTGACTTCTAGGAAGTTTATTTTCTTCTGCTGATGCTTCTTCTTTCCTCTAAATCTCCTATATTATTTTCCATTTCTGTTTCTTCATTTGTTTGTTTGTTTGTTTGTTTTTAAAAAACAACCTGTCCTTGACCAGCTATTTCGGTATGGAGTATGAGCAAGGAAAGGTAGGTCTGCAACAGAACCTTCCCAAAGTTGCAATTTGGAGCTATTTCTACAAGTAAGTTAATAGACAGGAAAGGAGACCAAGTTAATGACAATTCTCTAAACAGCTGTTGTACGATTCAGCTCCACTACCTCAGTTAATTAATCAGCACCTTGCTGGCAACTCTAGGGGAGATACTCGTTAGATACTGGTAGCAAACAGACAATGCTTTCATATCGAATCTGTTCAGCAACATCTAATACAGTGATAACTTCCTTAGAACAGGGCAGGGGATACTGTAAGTCATAAAGGTGCTGAAGAGGAGGCGTTTGATATTCTACTATATAGAGGAGCAGTTCACGAATTACATACGTTGTTTTCTCTATCATCTCTTTAAATCTGGTTTACTAAAACGGGAGCTTGAAAAGCAGCTCAGAGCTGTTTTCTTAGGCATGCATGTAGTTTTATTACTCCTCTGGGGACAAATGCCTAGGTCTGTATCCAAACGCATTTCTTTCAGTGGGTCTACTCTTAGTATGGTGGGCAATCAGATACAAACCATAAAAGAGAGAGAATCATAGCATTGTAGAGTTGCAAGGGGCCCTGAGGATCGTGCTGGTGCATTGTTAAATTTCTCAATATGGAATAAATTAAAGCCTTCATTTTTCTTATTCCAGGAAGCATAATTGGCAGCTGTTACTTTTTAAAATGATGTCACTGTAAGTAATGCATGCAGTGACAACAGAATTTGCTTCTGATAGCAGGCCCTTTAGAGAGAGGAGAGCTACCACAATGCCCCCCCCTTCGGTTTTTAAACAGGAGATGCTTCGAATCGCACCTAGTGGTTCAATAAAGCATCAATGTTTTATGAGCAATAATGCATAGAAACCTTAAACCAATGAAATTACATCTGGATATTTTCAGTATAGGGTATATTTTGGTACTGCTCTCAGATGGATGTTGGTTTCAAATTCAAAGCAAAGCTTGCTTTTTCAACATATCTCCATTTGCTAAGATTATATACCCCAGCTTCCTATTATCATCGTCTTGCTCTTTATTTGCTTTTCAGATTTAACCCTGTTCTTGTACAGCTAGAAAACTGTAATTAAGTTAGGCTTTGGAATGCATTTCCCATCAAGTTGGTCTATGGTTATTCAATTCGAAATATGGCTTTTTAAATGTGTTTGTGGGAAGGGGAGGTTATTGGTTTGTTTTATTATGTATTTTGTATTCTCATTTTGCATTTTTTTGTTGTGAATTGCCCTGGGCTCTTTGGATGAAGGGTGGTCTACAAATTTAATAAATAGAATAAAACAATAAAACAATAAAAATAAGTCCATTGTTAATATCATTTTACTCACAAATTAAGAATGAAAAAGCCTCCATAATAATTTTTACATGCATTTGACATACTTTGTGTATCATAGTCCCATTGGATAATGTTTACAACTTGGTGTCCATGAAGTTTAGAGAGTATGGGTGAGATCCAGCATAGTGTATGTGGACATTCATGCAATGGTGTTTCTCCTTCTCTCTTCCCTGCTTGCAGTCTTCTGCACCTCCAAAAAGAATATGTTCTGGAGATTTGGGAACTCTCTGGAGCAGTTTTGACAGGTCCTGGAGAGGGGAGAAAAATAAGTCTTCTTGTGGCAAGCTGTTGTGCAGCCATTGTGAAATGCACATTTAAGGCACATCCAGTGTATATTTAAAACACATTACTCCTCCCAAATAATCATGGGATCTGTAGTTTGTTAAGGGTGATGGACATTTGTGGATCTGTGAGGAGGAAACTGCAGTTCCCAGGATCCTTTGGGGGAAGTTACCGTATTTTTCCGTGTATAACACGCCCCCATGTATAAAATGCCCCCCTTTTTGTGGGACTCAAAATTAAGAATATGGGGGGAATTGCCCACAGTTGTTGAGTTTTTTAAAGGGGAGATTTCCGAAAACCGCTCAGCATAGCTGCCAAGTCTCCTGTATTCCCCGGGAAACCCCCATTTTTCCAGCTGCCCCCAGCCGAAAAAACGGATTTTTTTGTCCCCCCCCCGGTTTATTCTGGCGTGACGGCCATTTTGGAACTGGGCAGAGCATGCTCAGAAGCGACTTTTGATGCTGCTTTGCCCAGTTCAAAAATGGCTGCAGCGCGACTTCTGGTGCGGTGGCCATTTTGGAACAGGGCAGAGCAGCATCAAAAGTAGCTTCTGAGCATGTTCCGCCCAGTTCCAAAATGGCAGCAGCGCTACTTCCGGTCTGCTACTTCCGGTCCAGTCCCTTATTTCTCAGGCCGGAACTTGGCAGCTATGCTCAGCCGCCTGACCAACGCTGCCGCTCACGCGCATCACAGAAGCCAACAATCGCAAGCACGATTGACGCAGTGACATAGCTGTCAAGTTCTCCCCCCCCCCTTTTAAAGGGCAATTCCCTTATGCTGAATAGGCTTCCTCGCGAGAAAATGGAAAACTTGACAGCTATGCGCAGCGACAGCCAATCAGCACCAGCCCTTGACGCAGCCACCAAAAACACACCCAATAGCCACTGACAATCTCTGGCTCGTGGCAAAAACCAACTGCACGTCGACACCACACACTATCCATGTATAAGATGACCCCCCTATTTTTAACATACTTTTAGAATAAAAAAAGGCCGTCTTATACACTGAAAACTATGGTACTGTATTTGCTTTAAATGTGCTTTTGATATGCTTGAAATATGTGGTGTGGATCATGCTATTGATTGATCATCTGTGATATACAGCATCTTGCTGTGATAATATTGGTATTGTGCAAGTCTATGATAACTGACACGCCTTCTGCACTTGGGATTCTACCAGACACTGTCTGACTGGGTCAGCAGGTTGCCATTTAAAGTTGGCAGATGGACAGCAATCCAAATGGTGCCAATCCAGAACACTGTTTATTGCTGTATGAGAATAAAATGCTGCTGTACTGGTTTCTAACCAGTAAGAAGTGGAAGAATAGTCTCTTACTACCATCTTAGATTCTTGATTCCAACAGAGTTAGATCCCATTTTGTGGACTGACAGTGGTCCATTAATTAACACAATGAGTTAGTTACCTAGGGACCTGGAATTCTAGAGGTCAGGATGATGCCCTATTGAATCTAATTTCTGTACAAATTTATGCCAGCATCTGTTGTAGACAATGTTAGCATCAGCTCTGCAAAGAAAGAAAGTATCATAGTATCTGGGAAAGAACATAATAAATTAAATTAAATTGAATAAAATAAAATAAATTGAACTTTCTAACACTGTGGTTTTATGTGGTTACTTACAATTGTATACTTGTTTTGAATATCACTGGTATTACATGCATGTTTGTGTGTGTCATTTTTAAAATAAAAACGTTGTTATACAGTAATTACATGTTAACAGAACCGGCCTTAAACTGCAATTTTGTAGTTGTTCATGTTATACATTCTCAATCCTGCTTAATCTGCAGCTCTCCCACCCCTTTTAAACAAACGTTGAGATAAAAATGACTTGCTACTCTGAGCAACCCACAATCTGAAATTTGACTCTGTTTCAGATTTGCACCATTTAAAATCCCTCCCCCTGCCTTTCTTCTTCCAAAATATATGTTGTTGAAAAGAAAGCATGGGTTCATTCTTGACCAAAAAAAATATATGTATGTGTAATTTAGAAGACAGAAAAGAGGTATAAAATCTTTTTCATGCTTCCTGTATTCAAGAAAAAAAGTCACCCAGTGCTATAATTCTGCATATAATTCTAAAATGCATTTAAGTCTAGAAGTATGGAATGTCCACTGCTGCTTTGTGGCACAACAGTCTAAATTGAAAGGCATTCCAGCATCTGTTTTCAGGGAGTTAAGACATAATGTGCTGGCATTTTTTCCTGATAGATCAGGGAATAAAGAGGTCTGTAAGACTTGCTTGTGAAGGTGTGTATTGCAGATAAGGAGGACCTTCTTTTCCCAAGAATTTATACGCTTTTAAATCCCCCCTTCTCATCCCTCCTTTGCCTTTTTGTTCCTGAGATACATGGGTATATATGCCTCCAAAAAATCCCCACTAGCTGCTCTGTTGCAAATTGAAAAGTCCTGTTGTTGCTATTTCTGGAAGTTTTCCCACTATGTTTAGATGGGGAGATGAGGATAAACAGGTAATTTGGGAAATATAATTTGCTCTCTCTTGATACCCTGTGTTTTATGTAGGGATAGAAGAGAAGAGGAGAATTATGGTTAGAGTTGGTGCCTGTTGTACACACCACACATTGAAAACACATTATTTCCCCCAAAGAATCTTGGGAGTTCACACAGCTGCAATTCTCAGCACCCTTAACAAACTACAGTCCCCAGGATTCTTTGCGAGAAATAATGTGCTTTCAAAGTTTGTTGTGTGTGTTGCCATAGTTTGTCTCTGCATGTGTATTCTTCCCTATTTGAAATAGCAACTACAAGGTGGCCTGATCAGGATCGGGACCATGGCATGCACTGAAGGTTATTTTCCTCCCTGCCCATGGTCCTGGGAAAACACACACACACACACACACACCAAATTTTAAAGCTGAAATTTCCCTTGGGTGGGTAGCTGCTATTTGTGTTTCTCTCCCAAGGCAAATTACAACCTGAGAAAGGTGTTGTTGTTTGTGCTGTTGTTGAGACTGTAGGGGAGAGGAAAGGATTAAATGCCCAGGATAGGGATACTTCAGTAAATCATAGAATCATAGAGTTGGAAGAGACCACAAGGGCCATCCAGTCCAACACCCTGCCAAGCAGGAAACACCATCAAAGCATTCTTGACATATGCCTGTCAAGCCTCTGCTTAAAGACCTCCAAAGAAGGAGACTCCACCACACTCCTTGGTAGCAAATTCCACTGCCGAACAGCTCTTACTGTCAGGAAGTTCTTCCTAATGTTTAGGTGGAATCTTCTTTCTTGAAGTTTGAATCCATTGCTCCGTGCCCGCTTCTCTGGAGCAGCAGAAAACAACCTTTCTCCCTCCTCCATATGACATCCTTTTATATATTTGAACATGGCTATCATATCCCCCCTTAACCTTCTCTTCTCCAGGCTCAACATACCCAGCTCCCTAAGCCGTTCCTCATAAGGCATCGTTTCCAGGCCTTTGACCATTTTGGTTGCCCTCTTCTGGACACGTTCCAGCTTGTCAGTATCCTTCTTGAACTGTGGTGCCCAGAATACCTTCAAACCTTCCATTGAGCGCTCTGTGAGGTCTTGGCCCAAGAAGCAAGTTTTGTAATTGCAATGTGTTGGGCTTGTTTAGTTGTGGAACTTGTCCCTTTCAAGTGAGGTCTGCTAGGTTCAATAGTTTTACCTCATTTGCTTTTGTTACCAATCTGCAGCCGGTGTTATTTTGCTCTTCTTATAGTTTTAGACTGATAAATGTAAACTTGCACTTAATGAATTATGCAAATGTGGCGGTTATTGTGTTGTGTCCCACTTAGCTCTTCAACTAAACGCCGTTCCCCCAAGATGACATACACGCTATATAAATATATAGCAAAAACAAAATCTGCAGCACTGTGCAAATACACCCAGCTTGTGCTTTAAAGGTCACCTCTCTAGGTAAAAAGTGCATCAGTTTATTTCCCCTTTCAAACGCGTCTACTCAATTGAGATGAATAGCAATAATATTTACTTGCTTCCATTGTGTGAGGTCATTGTACATAATAGGCCCATTTTCTGCTTCCTATGGAATTGCCAATATTCATGTGCTAGAGAATGTCTGCACCAGAAACAGAGAACCAGGTATTATTGGTCTACAAATCCCATCACTCACAGCCAACATGGTCATGGGTGATGGGAGTTACAGTTGAACAACTTATGGAAAGCCGTGTGTTCCCCATCACCACAAGCATGGTCTGCTTCCACAATGGGCCTTTAGCTTGGAAAAGCTCTATTTTGCTCACTCCTTAAAGAGTATCTGTGCATCGTCTCTCATGTTTCTGCTGTTCAGCTTCCACTTTTTTTCAGAACTCAGAAAACCCACCTTTTAAAAATTACGTGAAAGACATAGCTGCCAAGTTATCCCTTTTTAAAAGGGATTTTCCCTTATGCTGAATAGGCTTCCTCGCGAGAAAAGGGAAAACTTGGCAGCTATGGTGAAAGAGCTGCACAGTTTTCCTAGATGTAGATGGCCTGTGTTAGGGCAAAATCTGGGTGCAAAGCAGCCGGACACCCAGCACGTCAGGCGAGGGCCTGCGGTGATTGCGGACAGCAAAGGAAGGAGGCCAGCCAGAGGTAGAAGCAAAAACACCAAGGTTTATTGCTGCGCAGCAGGTTCAATGCAGAGAATGAACCCCGAACAAAAGGTTACAACAACTTTTAAAAGTTCTCAATATTTCCCATAGAACACTGCAGAAAGTGTCATACATACATCATTGATACATCATGGACACGTCACGAAAGGGGAAGGTACAGAACACATTTCCATATGGGTAAACAAGTTTTATGGCCAAGGGGTTGACAGACGACCCCTTGATGGGTTACTCGATGGCCCAGGCATTGAAATCTCCAGGAAGATGAGTATTGGTGGATGTTCCAGATATGCACAGACAGGAGGTAACAAAGGAACCCTGGAGGGGAGGATATTCAGGGATTATACCTGATGGGTTTGTGTACAAGGTGGAGGGGACATTTTCCTGTGTACGTGACTCCGCGCTTTGGGGATTATGTCGGAGCCTGGGGTCTTGGAAAGGCCTTGGTGTCTGTATCAAAATATCGTTGGTTCCGAAGGAATCCATGTTTGCAGTGATTTTATATGATTTAATAAAGATTCTTGAGTTCCCCTATCTGGACTTGCTGTCTCGTTCATTGCCTGGGTAGCTTGGATACATTGTAGCAAGTTCTAATTGGATTACCAGCTTCCGAAGGTTCGAAGAACTGTCAGTGATTGTTCTCCTGTCATCGCCTTGTCAGAGGCTTACTCAAGCGTGCAGAGCTAGCTGAGCTAGGCTCTGCAGAGAGATTGCAATCATCTGATTGGCCAAGACGCAGCGGACAGGAGAAGGGGGTTTCATTCATAATTTTCGCTACACTCATAACTTGGTTTCATTCATGGGTTTGTGACAGTGTTACTATCATATAGAAAGGGTTATACAGGGGAGAGGGAGAAGCGGGAATGGAGAGAAGCCTTTATTTTGACAGGGCTCATTCCCATGGGTTGTGGGTTTACTTGTGGTGTGCCTGTGGGGATGTGGCCTAGCCTGGCGGGGTCATCTTGGGGTCCACTTTTGGGGACCAAACTAATCCTCGTTTGGTTGCCCCCCCCCCCGTAAAATTCCCTAACAGTCGCCCACTCGGAGATAGATTCGTGACGAGTTCTAAAAGAACCACGAATCTTTTCTCCGCACCCCCCTTGCATCCCCTCTGGCTATATTTCAGTGATTTGGTATTCACCTTCCCCAAGATGTCGCATTTGGACATATTCAGGGAAAAGACTGGTATTTGGTGAATAGGCTCTCAGTGGGAACAGTTGAGGGGGATTTTTCTCGGGAAGGCAGTGGAGTAGGGCACAACAAGGATTAGCACAATGTAAGGCACAGCAACACATAGACACACACAAAACACTAATAACTAATATTGAAATAATCACCTTAAGTATAGACCTTACCCATCCTAAGTTGGGGAGCCAGCCCCATAGGTCAAAGTCTGAGAGTCCCTCATGTTGAATCGCTTCAAGTTGTCCTGCCAGTTTGTGGATGTTGTTTAGGTGTCCGGTTATGTTTAGGGTTTGGTCTGTCACGAACGTGCAGCATTCAGAGCCAATCAGAGCACAGGTCCCACCCTCACTGGACAACAAGAAGTCCGTTGCAATTCTGTTCTGAATCGAGAGTTGGCGTACCTGTGACAGTTCTGTGGTGAGGGAGTCCGTGATTTGTTCTGCTTCCTGCATGAATTTCAGAAGTACATCAGTAAGTTTAAGGATGTCCACATGGTTGGAGCCCGCTCCATATGCAGGGAATAATGCCCTGCCCCATGTTTCACCGTTGGCTGCCACATCGGAGAGATCTGAGAGGGATTTCTGCCCTCTCCTGTTCCTTTGCCTTCCAGCTGGTAAGTTGTAAGTGACTCGGATTCCAGGCACGATGTATCCGATGAAACAGGAACCAGACATGTGGGGGCTCACCCAGCTGTATGCGCGATGCCCACATACCCAGAATAACCCTGAGAGGTAGGATTCCATCCTTCCGGAAGCGAAGGGCCGCAGGAGCAAGGGGTTCGGGTTGTATGTAGAGTTTTTTGAAGGGCGGCCAATCACCGCGACCCATGCCATTGAAAGATTGGGGTAAATGTGGGAACCTAGATGTGAGGAGATTGTCACCTGTCCAGAAGCATGGAGCTCGAGGTTGGTGGTGCAGGTGCTGGTACCTATGTGGGCCCCGCCACCGGCGAAAAGTCGGCAGAGGGGGCCCTTAGTTGGACCCGTGAGGTACAGGTACTGATGAGTCAGGTTCATAGCGGTAAGATTCCAGGATGTCATGTCCCCGGAGCGGAATTGTTCTAGGGTGACAGGCACTGGTACCAGGGGTAGCCCTTGCCGCATGTGGCTTGGAGCATGGGCGCAAATCCAACAGTCTTGTGGAGGGGCCTCCTTAGCTACCTGGCTAAGGAGTTGGAGGTAAGAGTTCTTGCCCCAGGAGGAGAGCAGATCAGGCTCCTCAAGAGTGGAGTATTCACCGAGCTGTCTAGGAGCCGTTCCGATAGGATGGAGGGGGTCAGAGGTGCTTAGGAGGGTCGTATTCTTGGCGATTCCCCCACATCGCTGCGGTCCATCGTGGTCCCACACTGGGGAATTGTTTGAAGATCCTACAGGGTGGTACCAGCCTTCAAGGTATTCCCCTCCTTTCCAACCCTTTGTGTAGCCCAAGTTCCATAGACAACAGAAACGCCTTAAACAAACTCCCTGTAGCTGTGGTTTCTCCGGCTTCGGGGTCAAGAGGAGGCATTGGAACCCAAATATCAACCTTTCTGATGGATGGTGGTTGTCTGTGTAAACGGGTTGGGCACCTCCCTTTTCCATCTCGGTCCAATTAGGGTAGCGGAGGATGTCCCTTTGCCCGTAGAGGAAGTATGATCCATTGGTACAGTGAAGTCGGTAGTACTGCTGTTCCATGGTGAGATTTGCAGATCCAATGCGCTGGTAGTTCCGGTCCCGTATGAAAAGTTCCCAGTATTGGGTCCCACTGAGCCTTGGGACCAAGGAGTGACGAAGGAGGGTTCGGGATTCCGGGAGGCAAAAGTTGAAGTCGCCCACTCGGTCCGGGTTCTGGTTGCCTCCAAGGTCTGCAGTATGGTAGTCAAGAAAGCGATAGTCCGTCTGCAGACCGGAGCACTGGTCTGATAAAGGCATGGTAGGTGGGGCAAAGAGGAGGAGGATGAATAAGTGAAGGGTAGGTTCCATGTCCAGTTCACGAGTGTTTGGCCTGCGTAGGGGTTGTTTAACAGAAGGAAAAATAAGTGGTTGTTGGGTGCCAGAGACGGGAGTTGTCAGACTAGTCAGAGGAGAACAAGCTGTCAAACCGTGGCGGAGAAGAACGAGCGGCTGAGAGCTGTCAAACAGGAGCTGTCAAAACATGGCGGAGAAGAACGAGCGGTTGACAGCTGTCAAACAGGAGCTGTCAAAACGTGGCGGAGAAGAACGAGCGGTTGACAGCTGTCAAACAGGAGCTGTCAAAACGTGGCGGAGAAGAACGAGCGGTTGACAGCTGTCAAACAGGAGCTGTCAAAACGTGGCGGAGAAGAACGAGCGGTTGACAGCTGTCAAACAGGAGCTGTCAAAACGTGGCGGAGAAGAACGAGCGGCTGACAGCTGTCAAACCGGAGCTGTGCGTCGGCAGGAAGCAGGAACGAAGAGAAGCGAAGCGATGGCTGGAAGCAGGAACGAAGAGAAGCGAAGCGATGGCAGGAAGCAGGAACGAAGCGAAGCGAAGCGATGGCAGGAAGCAGGAACGAAGCGAAGCGAAGCGATGGCAGGAAGCAGGAACGAAGCGAAGCGAAGCGATGGCAGGAAGCAGGAACGAAGCGAAGCGAAGCGATGGCAGGAAGCAGGAACGAAGCGAAGCGAAGCGATGGCAGGAAGCAGGAACGAACAGGAGCTGTCAAAACGTGGCGGAGAAGAACGAGCGGTTGACAGCTGTCAAACAGGAGCTGTCAAAACGTGGCGGAGAAGAACGAGCGGTTGACAGCTGTCAAACAGGAGCTGTCAAAACGTGGCGGAGAAGAACGAGCGGCTGACAGCTGTCAAACCGGAGCTGTGCGTCGGCAGGAAGCAGGAACGAAGAGAAGCGAAGCGATGGCTGGAAGCAGGAACGAAGAGAAGCGAAGCGATGGCAGGAAGCAGGAACGAAGCGAAGCGAAGCGATGGCAGGAAGCAGGAACGAAGCGAAGCGAAGCGATGGCAGGAAGCAGGAACGAAGCGAAGCGAAGCGATGGCAGGAAGCAGGAACGAAGCGAAGCGAAGCGATGGCAGGAAGCAGGAACGAAGCGAAGCGAAGCGATGGCAGGAAGCAGGAACGAAGCGAAGCGAAGCGATGGCAGGAAGCAGGAACGAAGCGAAGCGAAGCGATGGCAGGAAGCAGGAACGAAGCGAAGCGAAGCGATGGCAGGAAGCAGGAACGAAGCGAAGCGAAGCGATGGCAGGAAGCAGGAACGAAGCGAAGCGAAGCGATGGCAGGAAGCAGGAACGAAGCGAAGCGAAGCGATGGCAGGAAGCAGGAACGAAGCGAAGCGAAGCGATGGCAGGAAACAGGAACGATGGCGTCGTCGAGGGGGTATCACTGGCGTTTCAGGCGCAGCTTGATTGCGGTGGGGTCTGGGACAATTTCCGAAGTCCAATTGTCCCACAAAGGCGTAGCGGCAAGGTCTTCCTCAGGTCCGGTCTGTAGAGCCCGATCTTGGCCCCGATCGTCAGGTCCGGTCTGTAGAGCCCGATCTTGGCCCCGATCGTCAGGTCCGGTCTGTAGAGCCCGATCTTGGCCCCGATCCGGGTCCGGAGTTGGGAGCAAGGGAGGCGGGTCAGGCTCGTTGTCCTCTAGGTCAGCAGCTGGGAGGGTTGGAGGTTTGTCAAAGGTACAGTCCTCCCCCTCCCCGTCCCCAGAGTCTGACGGTGGCTCGGCTTTCTTGCACCTGGTGTGGTGCACCCAGGAGCTCTTCTCCCCTATTTTTAAAGCGGTAGGTGAGGTGAGGAGAATTTGAAAGGGTCCCTCCCAGGAGGGTTGAAGTGTCTGCTTGTGGTAAACTTTCACTAAGATCCAATCCCCTGGATGGAAGGAATGGGCCGGAACATCTATAGGCAGATTCTGACCCTCTACAGCAGCGTAGGCATGGAGTCGCCGTAATTGCTTCTGGAGTTGGACGACATATGCCGTGAGTTCCGCTTCCCCGGTATCCAACTCAGCAAGCGGGAATTGTGTGGTATAGACTGGTGGCGGTCTCCCGAATAGGAGCTCGTATGGGGATAGTTTTAGAGCTCTTGTGGGAGCACATCTAATGTTATGTAGAACTAGAGGTAGTGCGTTCACCCATTTCAGCCCCGTTTCACTGCAGAGTTTACCAAGTTGCAACTTGACTTCTTGGTTTATACGCTCTACTTGGCCAGAAGACTGAGGGTGGTAAGGGGTGTGTAGTTCCCACTTAATTCCGAGTGCCTGGGCAACATGTTGGGCCACCTCTGCAGTGAAATGGGTTCCTTGATCGCTGTCCAATTTACGGGGGATCCCATATCTAGGTATAATTTCGTGGATGAGAGTTCTAGCGACTACAGAGGCCGTCGCCCGTCGGGTAGGAAATCCCTCTACCCAATGGGAGAACTTGTCTACAATGATTAATGCGTGCTTGAATCCCTGGCATGGTGGTAGATCGATGAAGTCTAATTGCAGGGTCTCAAAGGGGACGAAAGCCCACGGTCTAGCTCCTGGGGGCCGTTTAGGTTCCCGTTTCGGGTTAAAGTTTTGGCAAGTGATACAATTCTTGGTAGCTGCTGCGGCCGCGGCTGCAGTCCCCGGCGCATAGCAGTACCTTTGTATGAAGTCCGTTATCTTTCCCTTTCCCCAGTGGGTCTGTTGGTGAAGTGTCCTTGCGAACTTAGGCGTCCAAGCCTTGGGTAGAACTATTCTACCATCCGGCAAAGTCCAAATCCCTTCGATTTCGGACGCACCGATAGAGATCCACTTTGCCAGTTCTTCATCAGTTATGGCCTGATAGATATCTTTCAGGTTTAAATCAGCTGGGAGTTGGATGCACTGAAAGTCCATTCCCTCTGAGGGAGGTTGGAGTGCAGCCATTTGGGCCGCTCTATCCGCCCGGCTATTCCCTTTGGAGATGGGATCCCTCCCTCTCGTGTGCGCTTTGCAGTGAACAACAGCTATTGCCTCGGGTAGGTGGATAGCATTCAGGAGCCTCTCCACCAGGGCAGCGTGCGATATTTGGGAACCCGCCGCTGTCAAGAAGCCCCTTTGGAGCCAGATTTGCCCCGTGGTGTGCACCAATCCGAAGCAATACTTGCTGTCTGTGTAGATGGTGGCCCGTTTGCCTTCACTAATTTCACAGGCTCTGATGAGGGCTACAAGTTCAGCCGCTTGGGCACTATACTGCGGACTTATTGGGTTGGCTTCTATTATTTCAAAATCCGTGACCACTGCATACCCCGACTTCCTTTCCCCGTCTACAATTTTGGAGCTGCCATCGGTATACAGAATTAAGTCCGGATTTGGCAGGGGAAGATGATCTAAATCTTCTCGGGGTTTCTCTGCCTGACGGACTATCTGGGCGCAATCATGGTGTGGGGTGCCATCATCTGGTAGTGGTAAGAGGGTGGCAGGATTGAGGGAGGTAACTCGTTTGATAGTTACATTCGAAGGGGTCAGAAGTAAGGCCTCATAGCGGTTTAGTCGCGAGTTTGAGAAGTGGTGCGAACCCTTCATTGTTAGGAGAATGGACACCGCGTGCGGAACATGTATGGTGATTTCATGTCCTAATACAGTTTCCTGAGCTTTCTCAAGGAGTGCGGCTGTTGCAGCTATAGCACGGAGACAGTTGACAGTTCCCTTAGCTGTGTTATCCAGCTGAAGACTGTAGTAGGCTACTGGTCTTTCCCTATCACGAAAGGGTTGTGTGAGGACCCCTGATGCAACTCCCATTTGTTCGTGGACATAGAGATTGAAAGGGATACGGTAGTCTGGGAGTCCCAAAGCGGGAGCTGAGCGGAGTTCCCGTTTTATTCGTTCAAAGGAGGCATAGGCTTCCTCATTCCATTGGAGTTTATCGGGGTGGTCCTGTCGGGTCATGGCTGTCAGGGGCTTGGTGAGTTCAGCGTAACCCGCTATCCATGATCGGCAAAATCCAGCCATCCCTAGGAACCCCCTGAGCTGTCTTTTCGTTTGAGGTAATGGGATCTTTGTGACTGCCTCAATCCTGTCAGTAGCTAGGCTTCTAGTGCCAACCCCCAGGATGTGGCCTAGGTATTTCACCTCTTGTTTGCAGAATTGCAATTTCTTAGGTGACACCTTGTGTCCCTTATGTGCCAATTCCATGAGCAGGTACTTGGTGTCCAATCTGCATGCTTCCTCACTAGTAGAACACAATAAAATATCATCTACGTATAAGAGATAGGTGGATCCCCCAGGAAGGTTCACATCCTGCAGATCTTGGTGGAGGACCGCAGAGAAGATTGCGGGTGATTCAACATATCCCTGGGGTAGCCGAGTCCAGGTTAGTTGACCCGGTCCCCATGTAAACGCAAATAAGAACTGACTTTCTGGGGCCACCGGGATGCTAAAAAAAGCTGAGCACAAATCCGCTGCACTATACCAGGTCGTGTCGGGCGGGATGGCGTTTAGGAGCGAGTTCGGGTTGCCTACGACGGGGTGGCGAGGGATCACGAACTGGTTCACCAAGCGGAGGTCCTGAACAAAGCGATAACGGACAGGTGCGCCTTCCCCTCCCGGTTTTTTGATTGGGAGTACCGGGGTGTTACAAGGGGAGGCGGTGTGCACCAGTATTCCTTGGTCTAGAAAGTCCTGTATCATTGGCGTGAGGCCGTCTATAGCCTCTTTAGGGAGCGGGTATTGCTTTGTGCAGGGGAAAGGTACGTCAGTGCGGTAGGTAATTCTGACAGGTGTAGCTGACTTTAGGAGTCCGACCGAGGTAGATTCGGTGCCCCAGAGCCAAGGGGGCATTTCTAGCTCGAGTTCAAGGGGTAAGTCCGGGAATTGGTGGCCCATTTTCGCCTCCTCCACGATGCCTTGGAAGGCTAGGAGGGACTCTTCAGGGAGGTGTAGATAAATCCCTTCCTTATTACACTGAATGGTAGCTCTCAACTTGCAGAGAAGGTCCCTGCCTAACATGTTCACCGGGCTGTTAGTCAAAAGGAAGGTATGTTCTGCCAGCAGGGGTCCCAACCTTACTTTAGCTGGCTCAGAAAGGGGACAGGTTCGGGGTATCCCATCTAATCCAAACACTTTGCGAGTTTCCCTTCCCGGTTTGAGGTGACTGTCCGACAAGGTAGAAAAGGTGGCTCCCGTGTCCAGCAGGCAATCATAGGATTGTCCGTCTATGTTAAGGGTACAGACTGGGTCCTCAGGTGATAAGGCGAGGACCGGGCAAAGTGCGGAGGCTTGAGTGGGATACCCGGCTGATTGTCAATAATTCTGCCCTCCGGGTAGCAAGGATTGGGTTGAAGGAGCTGGATTAGGCTGGTACGAGCTTCCATACTGTGGAGCCTGTGTCTGATACCCTGAGAGGGGCCGGGGGTTGGTGGCCTGAACGTTTTGTCGGTTCCCAGAATTAGGGGGGTACCGCTGTCCTGAGGCCATAGGTCCGGGTGCCGGTTGGTGTGGGAAGGTGCTGGTAGGGGGGTTTCCGTAGGGAACTTGTGACGGGTAGTAACCCGAGCCAGAGAGGTACGGACAGAACTTTTTGATGTGGCTTTCTTCCCCGCAATTGTAGCACCCCCCTGTGTTGGGTCCCCACGGCCTGGGAATTACTGGTGGTGCGCCTCCTCTACCTCTTCCCCGGGCCATGCCTCTTCCCCGGAACCCCCTAGGTTCCATGTTGAGGGCCAATACCTTCTCCTCCTCAGCTGACCCTTCTCGCTTGGTTTTCTCATCTCGTGAGTTGAAAATGGTCTTTGCAATGGACAGAATTTCGCCAATGGGCTTTCCATCATATCCTATCTGGAGGTTCAGGGCCTTCCTTATGTCTGGGGTGGCCTGGTCCTTGAAGAATCCTTTAACTATAATTTCATGCTCGGGACTTTCTGGGTTTATTCCACCCCATGTTTTTATCGCAGTTGTTAGTCTACTGAAATAGTCGGAGGGGTGTTCGTTTTGTCCTTGCTGGACCGCTTGGACCTTGGTCCAATTGACTACCCGTTTCCCGGCCGCCCGGATCCCTTCTAGGATTGCCCTGGTGAAAACCTCTAGACACCAGGTATGATCTGGATTGTTATAATTCCATGAGGGGTCATTTCGCAGCACGGTGGCTGTGAGAGGTGCGACGCCTCCGGGTCGGTTAGGTTGAAAGTCAGGGAGATTCAAGGCTTCACCTGCCTTGGCTAAGATGTCTGCCTTCTCAGCCTCGTTAAAGAGGGAGTTCAGGAGTACCTGAACATCTGCCCAGGTAGGGTTATATGAAGAGAAGATGGCGCTGACTTGCCGGTGGCATTTATCGGGGTCATCTCTCAGGGAAGGCATCAAATTAGACCAGGTAACAAGATCAGTGGTGGCGAATGGTTGGTGAGCGTACACCATCCTAGGTGGACCGTCAGGGGCGGAAGGAGGGATGGGTAACCCTCGTAGGGGCATCTGTGCGTCCCCTTGGCTGCTAGGACCGGCCCCATCATTTACTGACGTTAGCTTGGACTTTGCCTTTAACTCTTTCTTAGTCTTTTCCCTTTGCGCCAAGGTCGAAGCCCTGGCTGTTCTTCCTTGCCCTTCGCTGCCACTCATTCCATCATCAATTTCACTCTCACTGCTAGTATCTTCTGAGGTGGCCGTTGGGTAGTAAAAGGGCAAAAGGGACTGATCGAAGGAGTCGCTGTCATCTGCTGGGTCCTCATAAGGAGGGGGTGGCGGCAGATTCCTTTGGGACCTAGGTCGGCGGGCTTTGGATTTCAAGACCGCTAGGTGTCTCGGATTTCCTCGTCCTGAGCAATCCGGGACCGTTCTCTCGGCGGCTTCAAAGAGACTTAAATATTGCAGCTGCCGAGGCTTTTCTTCCCTTAAGTGCTTCTTTAAAATCTTAATTCGATCCACGTTAAAGGATCCCTCCGGTGGCCAACGGAGTTCAGGTCTTGTAGTCGTAGTTAACTTTGGCCAGGAAGCCTGACAGAGGTCTTCCAATTTTCGCTTTGAAAGGGTTGCATGTCCTGGAAGTTGACTCCAGCGGGCTAGCACGAATTCAAGGGGAGAGTCGGGGTCCCGCTGGGATAGAGAAGGCGTCCTCGAAGCCTTCTTCCCAGAGGGAGTCCGCTCTGGCTTCGAAGCACAAGTGCCCATTTTAAAGGGTTTTCTGGTGAAAGAAAGGAGGACGGATAAAGGGTAAGGGCTGGGTCACTCTAACGTCTAGATTTTTAACAGGAAACAATCTATCCTATCAAGTTATACTTTTCCCAAAACTCCTGCGGGTTTTCCTTTCCACTCTGCCGTGTCCCCCTAGGCTTCCGCTAGGCTCTTCCCTCCTGGCAACCTCCTACCTATCTCTACAATCTGAAGAAAGAAGAGAGTCCTACTGAACGCCCGCGAGATGCGGTGCCAGATCGGGTGCTCTCCGGATAGAGTTTGCGATCCGGAATACCCCCCTTGCTTTCAGAAGCGAGTTCACGCACGACACGCGTGTTACGTGACTCGACTGGTGCGGCTGGGGTAGAGACAGTGCAGGAAGGCTCCAACCAGGTGGTTGGAGGGTGGAAAAAGAGCTCTGGCCCCTTGCTTTCGCTGGAGATCGTGCCCCAACGGTGCGGCTGGTCAGAGTCCCCCACTCTCACCTGGTCCCTTGCTTTCACTGGAGATCGCGCTCCAGCGGGGCGGCTGACCAGCTGAGGGGGGTTCGAGGAAACAGGGATAGAGCTCAGGACTCCCGTTCGAGTCGAGCGCGGCACTCGGTCCGAAGAGAAAGGCAGAAGGTAAGATAGGTAAGAGGGCAGAGAATTCAGTTGCCAGGAGATACCACCCGCTTCCCACCAGTGCACTGGATTTAACCTTATACTCACACACCTCCTCCTGAGAAGATCCCGGGATCGATGAGGTTGTCCGGCCGGTCCCTGGTTTTGCTCCCTGGCTGGGTCCTTCGGGGACCTGTAGATTACCGCCCGGTTGGTGGCTGGAGGTCCGGAAGATCCCCACAGGCAAAAGGTGCCTGATGCCGGCTTGAAGACCTCAGGGCCCCCGGTCAGCAACTCGGGAGAACCGCAGGTCCCTGTTCGGGCGCCAAATGTTAGGGCAAAATCTGGGTGCAAAGCAGCCGGACACCCAGCACGTCAGGCGAGGGCCTGCGGTGATTGCGGACAGCAAAGGAAGGAGGCCAGCCAGAGGTAGAAGCAAAAACACCAAGGTTTATTGCTGCGCAGCAGGTTCAATGCAGAGAATGAACCCCGAACAAAAGGTTACAACAACTTTTAAAAGTTCTCAATATTTCCCATAGAACACTGCAGAAAGTGTCATACATACATCATTGATACATCATGGACACGTCACGAAAGGGGAAGGTACAGAACACATTTCCATATGGGTAAACAAGTTTTATGGCCAAGGGGTTGACAGACGACCCCTTGATGGGTTACTCGATGGCCCAGGCATTGAAATCTCCAGGAAGATGAGTATTGGTGGATGTTCCAGATATGCACAGACAGGAGGTAACAAAGGAACCCTGGAGGGGAGGATATTCAGGGATTATACCTGATGGGTTTGTGTACAAGGTGGAGGGGACATTTTCCTGTGTACGTGACTCCGCGCTTTGGGGATTATGTCGGAGCCTGGGGTCTTGGAAAGGCCTTGGTGTCTGTATCAAAATATCGTTGGTTCCGAAGGAATCCATGTTTGCAGTGATTTTATATGATTTAATAAAGATTCTTGAGTTCCCCTATCTGGACTTGCTGTCTCGTTCATTGCCTGGGTAGCTTGGATACATTGTAGCAAGTTCTAATTGGATTACCAGCTTCCGAAGGTTCGAAGAACTGTCAGTGATTGTTCTCCTGTCATCGCCTTGTCAGAGGCTTACTCAAGCGTGCAGAGCTAGCTGAGCTAGGCTCTGCAGAGAGATTGCAATCATCTGATTGGCCAAGACGCAGCGGACAGGAGAAGGGGGTTTCATTCATAATTTTCGCTACACTCATAACTTGGTTTCATTCATGGGTTTGTGACAGTGTTACTATCATATAGAAAGGGTTATACAGGGGAGAGGGAGAAGCGGGAATGGAGAGAAGCCTTTATTTTGACAGGGCTCATTCCCATGGGTTGTGGGTTTACTTGTGGTGTGCCTGTGGGGATGTGGCCTAGCCTGGCGGGGTCATCTTGGGGTCCACTTTTGGGGACCAAACTAATCCTCGTTTGGTTGCCCCCCCCCCGTAAAATTCCCTAACAGTCTGCCATACTGTTGTATTGGCTGGTTATGGCCTGTATAGGTGATTCAACTCTTTTCTTCTCTATGGGTGTGTGTTTCTTCCTTAGGAATCAATTATATCACTTTAATTCCCCCCCCCTTCTAAACAGCACTGCCTGTATATCCACACCCACACCCATTTTGCAGTGGTGGAAAGCAGCCAATGATTGAGAGTACGGTGAGAGGAGAAGCATGTAATCTTTTAGCAATGTACAATAGTTCTGGTGAAATTGCCTCTCCTCCAACATTTGGGCCTGGGAAAAGAATGGCTGTCCACTTGGCTCTAGTTTTAGATGTCTGGAAGCAGAATTGCTGCTTTGCTTCCCCTTAAAGTAGACAGCAATGATTGGGCACTGCCAAGTTGTCCACATCCGAAAGCATCTTTAAACTTGATTAAGTGTAAATCCCTTTCACCTGGAATCTCTGGGAACTGCAATTCTCCGAAGAATCCTAAGGATCTCAAACAGAGAAGTCCCAGACCCGTGCTTTGGGGGGGAAGTCACGGCAATTACATTAGTAGAAAACTGATATAAGTTTGTAGAGTAGACATGTCTTGAGGCTTTTGAACTTTTAGAGATTAGTTTTGCTTGTATTCGGACTGGATGTTATCAATTTCAAGAGATTGCAGGAAAGGTAATTGTTCTTTGGGTGGAAGTACATATTCGGTAATTCTTTTCCTTGAGGACTCTCTTTTATCAGGTCAAGCAGATGCTGGTGGCTTCAAATTGAGTGGGGAACCATTGGAGGGAGAAAGAGAAGGACTGCTTAACCTTCTCCTTCCCAGCAATTTGTCCACTTACAATTCTTCTCCCTCAGCTACTTTTCACCTTAAGTGACAAATGATAGAGCTTCCTGTACATTCTGTCTCTCAAGGAGTTGGAGAAAGACAATGTTGAGAAGACAACAGTCCTCAATTCAGGCAGGACCACCCATATCTGCTTTATCTTAGGGGGAAAGAATGAAGAAATGATGTATAATTTGTAGCTTTGCCCTTTGTCTTCGAGACAATTATATTAAGAAACTTCCTCGTTTGCAATATTGATACTTCTGGCACATTCCTGCTTCACATCTCCCTACCATCTTTTCTTAGTCAGTAAAGAAAAGTGCATTGTAAATTGCATTGGGTCCTTAATGGAACTAGGGCAATTTAGACAGATTTGGGATCTGTGTGAGCCAAATCCGAATCTCTCTTAGGGACCGTGAACCAAAGAGGGGCATCTGAAGTGATTTGGGGTGTTTCAGAGATTCAGACATTAAAGTGCCAACAGTGTGTCTGCAAAAATTTATCCCAAAGATCAACATACAGTGGAACCTCGGTTTAAGAATTTTCGGTTTACGAACACCGCAGACCCATCTGGAACGAATTAATTCACTTTCCATTACTTTCAATGGGAAAGTTCGCTTCAGTTTATGAACGCTTCAGTTTATGAACAGACTTCCGGAACCAATTACACCCATGCTTCGGGTTAAGTACGCTTCAGGTTGAGTACTCCGTGGACCCGTCTGGAATGGATTAATCCACTTTCCATTACTTTCAATGGGAAAGTTCGCTTCAGTTTATGAACGCTTCAGTTTATGAACAGAATTCTGGAACCAATTGTGTTAATAAACCGAGGTAGCAAAATGCTGAGGGGTGGGGCTCTTTTGTGGCAGACAGGTCTTGCTTCCAATCAGAGGGAATTATTTTATCATAGCTTTTTGCCCGCCTTTTTTTCCTACCAGTATGTGCTTGTAAATGCTGGACATTCAAGTCCTTCTACCTCTGTGTCACATAACCACACATCCACTTTTGACAAATCAACTTTACAGTTAGGTTCTGCAATTTTGGGTGCCAATGGAGTAGAACACAACCCAGAAGCTTTTCCCCCCTCCATTCACCATAATTCCCTAGCCTCTGCACACATCTTTCTGAAATGAGTTATTTTTTTCTAAGGGCACCTCTATGATGCATGCCATTTTAATAATAAACTCATTGCACACTACACCACAGGGAGGGAAACAAATCCCTTCTAGTTTTCTACCCTCCAAAACATCTTTGAAGGTGCTAATACAATTAATAAGTAAATCCCTGACTCTATTTGTCTGTAATTAACAAGGTTTCTTATCAAGGGGATCCTCTATCATGTGTTCTGTTTTGATATAAATTGTCCATAAAACAATACAGAAGACAAAATGAATCCCTTTTTAACTACCACGTCTGCAAATTTTATCCAGTTCTCCTCAGAACAGTTAAGTTATATATGGTTCCTATTGGGGGCGGACGGACTTTAAAGTGCCCTATACAAAAACCCTGGACCATAAAGAAGGCTGATCGCTGAATAATTGATGCTTTTGAATTATGGTGCTGGAGGAGACTCTTGAAGGTCCCATGGACTGCAAGAAGATCAAACCTATCCATTCTGAAGGAAATCAGCCCTGAGTGCTCACTGGAAGGACAGATCGTGAAGCTGAGGCTCCAATACTTTGGCCACCTCACGAGAAGAGAAGACTCCCTGGAAAAGACCCTGATGTTGGGAAAGATTGAGGGCACTAGGAGAAGGGGACGACAGAGGATGAGATGGTTGGACAGTGTTCTCGAAGCTACGGACATGAGTTTGACCAAACTGCGGGAGGCAGTGCAAGACAGGAGTGCCTGGCGTGCTATGGTCCATGGGGTCGTGAAGAGTCGGACACGACTAAATGACTAAACAACAACAATACAAAAACCCTAGACCTCTTTGTTTATAATTGGGGGAGCTTTGTCCACTCCACAGGAGCTACCATGCCTATAAATTTCACCCTCTTCTGTCAAAAGGAGGGAAAAGGTATAGCCACTTAAAAAGTTATACATATCAGTGCATGTGCAAGACATAAAACTTTGTTTTCCAAATCTGGATTTGGCTAAGTACTTTGAATTGAATCAGAGAGCTTCCTAAGCAGGCTATTTGCCAAAGTGCTGAACTGGGGTACAAATAAATCTTGTGGTTGAGACTATCTATTGTCATACTTATATGTTTTTCCAATTCTGCTGCTTCCTTGAATCAACTTTCTCCTTAATGTGGTTAAATGCTGTGACAGAAAGTTACATTGGGTAAACTTTGGATGCCTGAGGAGTTATATTTTTGATAAATCCTATATGAACTGAACTGATCCTCATCTTGCAAACTAATATGCAGATTGGAAATTAGCTATCCACTGCTTTTTAACTTTCTGAATGTACAGATGCAGTTCTCAGCTCAAAAAGCATATAACAAGACCTTTTTAAAAATGTAAAGAATCTTAAGGCATCTTCAACAAATTTTAGTTTCCATTCTTTATAGTATATCAGACTGGAATGTCTATCATTTAGGAAATCAAATCAAAAATGCATATTTTGAGATAATAAGGGTTGTAACCAATGTTAGTCACACTCAGGTTAAACCCACTAAAATTAAATTATTGCAAGTAAAAGTTAGGATGGATCTAACCCATAGTGCTTAAAATGCATATTTAAATATGTGTTTAATGATAATTTCCATGTGGGTTAAAATGCACAGGGAAATGCAGAAATGGAACGGAAGGTGCTTGTTATGTACTGAGCTGAATCATAGAACAATAGGATCCAGAATCAGCAGTCTGATTGGTCCGCAGGAGCCACCCAATCCAACTCCAGGGGGAAGTGAATCCACAACCTGATTGGCCTGCAGGAGCAGCCAATCAGGCGGATTTCAGTGCTCATGGATTGACATATGCAAAAGTAGTATGAACCAGAAGTAGAACGATTTGGTCATCCTTATGCTGAGCGCATGCCCAGTTGAAGAGTGCGAAGGTGAAGGAAAAGTCTAGAACTGAGGCTTCCACAGATCTGATATTTCCCTTCATCCTCCAGGTTGTGTTGGGCATCAGTATTGCATGAATATATTTCCTTGTGGAAAACTGTGTCTCACAAGCTATGTAAGTTGCAGTCTAGAAAAGAGCCATAATAACCAGATGGCTGGAATCTACAAATCCACATTACATCATGGCAGCTCTGCACTGCACCTGCTTTGCTTTTTGTTTGTTGCAAATCCCCATTTCCAGCAGAGAATGTTGGTTTTGGACACGGTTTCAGAACCTCAAGAGAAGCGCATAAATGTTACCATGGTGGAATGATTTACCAAGCCCACCTGTGTTCCACTTTATCTTCAAGCTTCTGTTCCATGTGGAGTTCAAAGCCTAAGAACCAGGTTTAGATGGATGGGCAAATCTGTATTTGAGCAACCTTCCTCATTTGGTCCATCACCATAATTTTGCAGTTGTTGGGTACTGAGTCGTCATTACTAAGACATCCTTCTCCTGCATTGCTCTGATTGCCATTTTGCAGCATGGGAAGATGCTTCCTCCGATTATGCCAGCAGAGAGAATTGTCAATAATGTGCTTGGCTGAATCCTGCTGAAGAAGAAAGCTCTCACTTCATTCTCCCTGTGAAGACAGCTCACAGATGGTGTCCTGACCTAGTCTCCTTAGGATAATCCTCGGCATCTGGATATTTTGACTCCTTTTTGCCAAAGTCACTTTTCTCTTTCCGTGGCACGAATTTCGGGAAATGCCGCCCTCCTGTAACAAACCAAAAGGAAACCAGGTCTAGTGTAGGTCTGCCATAGTGTTAAAATGATAATGTTTGTACACATATGGTGTTTGCTCGGAATCTGCTTCCCTAAACGAGACTTTTAGAACAATTCTGAATTATAAGAAATGAAGCACACATCTCTTTGTCTGTGCAGTTTTTTTATCCTGCTGCATAACTGACCACAAAGGGAACTAAAAATGTAAGTAAATCTTTCCCCTCTAACCTATACCACTTTATACTCCATGTATTTATATAATAAAAGGCTTGAATTTTTCCATGACTCTGCGTCCCCCTCCCCCAAACGAGTGCTCTCAATTGTAGTCTGTCTCAGTGTTTCCGATTGACACAGTGGGCTTTGCTTGATAAGATAGATTCACACTATGTATTGTCCCCTCCACTCAATTAGTAGCTCCTCACCCGCCCTGAGTTCTGGAAACCTGAAGGCTTTTGTGGTTGTGTATGCAGGCATTTGTTTATCTATGCATGTGCCCTTTTTATTTTTGACATAAAAGTTTCTGACATACCAGATTTCCACAAAGCAGCAAATAATAAAGTGTGTGTGTGTGTGTGTGTGTGTGTGTGTGTGTGTTGCCCCACCCCACCAGCAGCCCACTGAGGCATGTCTCATCAACGGAAGTAAGGATTGTAGTAATAGATGCCACCCATAGCTGCCAAGTTATCCCTTTTTTTAAGGGAAATTCCCTTATGCTGAATAGGCTTCCTCTTGAGAAAAGGGAAAACTTGGCAGCTATGATGCCACCCAGCAAAACATAGAATCATAGAATCATAGAGTTGGAAGAGACCACAAGGGCCATCCAGCCCAACCCCCTGCCAAGCAGGAAACACCATCAAAGCATTCTTGGCAGATGGCTGTCAAGTCTCTGCTTAAAGACCTCCAAAGAAGGAGACTCCACCACACTTCTTGGCAGCAAATTCCACTGTCCAACAGCTCTTACTGTCAGGAGGTTCTTCCTAATGTTTAGGTGGAAGCTTCTTTCTTGTAGTTTGAATCCATTGCTCTGTGTCCGCTTCTCTGGAGCAGCAGAAAACAACCTTTCACCCTCCTCTATATGACATCCTTTTATATATTTGAACATGGCTATCATATCACCCCTTAACCTTCTCTTCTCCAGGCTAAACATACCCAGCTCCCTAAGCCGTTCCTCATAAGGCATCGTTTCCAGGCCTTTGACCATTTTGGTTGCCCTCTTCTGGACACGTTCCAGCTTGTCAGTATCCTTCTTGAACTGTGGTGCCCAGAACTGGACACAGTACTCCAGGTGAGGTCTGACCAGAGCATAATACAGTAGTACTATTACTTCCCTTGATCTAGACGCTATACTCCTATTGATGCAGCCCAGAATTGCATAGGCTTTTTTAGCTGCTGCATCGCACTGTTGACTCATGTCAAGTTTGTGGTCTACCAAGACTCCTAGATCCTTTTCACATGTACTGCTCTCAAGCCAAGTGTCTCCCATCCAACATCACACACAGCCCCCCCCCCAATTCACAAAAATTAGCTCAGCATGCCCGCAATCAGGGAACATGCAGGATTTATGTAGTGTGTGTGTGTGTGTGTGTGTGTGTGTGTGTTAGAAAAAATATATGCACATTTGAAGTATTGGGGATCAAAACAGCGCAGGTTTTTACAGACCCCCTGGACACCATCCTTGTATAGTTGTACATTAGTGTGATGAAAAAAAATCTTTAATACAATTTATTATTTTTGCATTAAACTAGAGCGGATGATGAATCTCTCTTTAGAAATGCTGCAGCCGATGATTTCACTTGGATCTGTCTGACAGAGATATGAGATTAGTAAACTGCTTTTTTTTAGAAAGGGTTGGAAGGCTGACATGCATGACTGTACCTCACACCTGCAGGAAATCTGTTCTTCCTTTTTTTTTTTTGCGGACTCCTCTGTCCCTGAGACTCTAACTAATTATGGCAACATTAGTTGAATGAGACCCAGTGTCTTCTAGCACAGTGTAAGTATTCAAAGGCACTGTCTCAGCTCAGAGGTGTGTGCTTCAAAGGAGGTTATACATATGTACTTATATTCTGACTGGAAACTAATCACGAGTGCACAGTTAAATCTGCAATTTTGTGCACTTATTTAGGCAGAGGCTGCATTGAAATAAGTGGGTTGTGCTTCTGAGTGAGCCCGTGAAAGATTGTGCTGTAAGTTTCATTGATTTCTATGGGACACCTTGCTTCCTCTACACTGCTTCTTTAACAGACTATTCAAACACAATGTAACTGAGTTCTAACTTTGTTTAAATAAAAAGTTTCTCGAGGAGAGGGGAATTCAGAGTGGAGAAATAGCAAAAGAGTTCCTAATCTTTTCTGCTGTTTCTTCATGTTAAATTGCCCTCTCAAGTAGCATTTTCCTCTTTCGAGTTCCAAAGGCATATTTACAATGTCTTCATTCATCTTCTTTCCCCAGAATTACATTATAAATGTCCCAATCTCAGCACCCAAGGCTGTTTCAACCATAGATGTTTCCTGCAGGGGAAGAAAAAAAAACCAATTTCCACGCACATCAAATTAAATTTCAAAATGCTTACGTGATAAATCAGGTCACATATCTCTTGTCCTTGTGGGTATATTTTAGTCAGGAATGTGGGAAGGAATTGCTCGGACTTAGTGTGCTTACTAGCGTAATTGATTAGGAGCATCCCAATGTAGGTGGGCTGCCATGAACCCAGTGGGTGAGACTACACCAAGTGCCACGACAAGGCAAAGCAGGAGTTAAAAAGTATGAGTCTTCAGTAGCCAGAAATAAATGCAGAAAGAAAAGGGGCCTGTTGGATCAATAGTGGAATAGCGTTCCAGGCATATAGTATTTTCCTGGTGGGTGTGCTTTATCAGAAAATGAAGTGCTTCCAGCAGCAAACAGTTAAAACTGTAACTCAAATGAACAGCTCCAAATCTTGTTAAAAGTATTTCCTTCCAAAACTTGCCCAGAGTAGCACATTTGTTTGCGGCTACCTGTTGTTGTTTAGTCGTTTAGTCGTGTCCGACTCTTCGTGACCCCATGGACCATAGCACGCCAGGCACTCCTGTCTTCCACTGTCTCCCGCAGTTTGGTCAAACTCATGTTTGTAGCTTCGAGAACACTGTCCAACCATTTCATCCTCTGTCGTCCCCTTCTCCTTGTGCCCTCCATCTTTCCCAACATCAGGGTCTTTTCCAGGGAGTCTTCTCTTCTCATGAGGTGGCCCAAGTATTGGAGCCTCAGCTTCACGACCTGTCCTTCCAGTGAGTACTCAGGGCTGATTTCCTTCAAAATGGATAGGTTTGATCTTCTTGCAGTCCATTGGACTCTCAAGAGTCTCCTCCAGCACCATAATTCAATTCACACAATTCAGCACCATAATTTTTACACACTGGCTACCTACCAGTGTGTAAAAAGGTGATTCAGTTATGCTTCCCCCCCCCCATAGGAAGGGCAGCAGCTCTTTGCATATTTAGTATCTTTAAAACTTCTCTGCAACCATGTAATTGGGGGATCATAGGTGAGGAGGGCTGTAAAAGAAAATCAGCCTGAGATCCGGGAAAGGTAGATTTGAAATCCAATGATAGATAACCATAAGCAAAGGTAATAATTTTTTCACACACCTTTGTGAGAAATGTCACTACTAACATTTTGAGAAATCTCCATGTTAGCGTGGTATTAAAAACTGGTAGCTGCTTCTGTTACATGCCAAGAGAAACAGTATGGAAATGGTACGTTGGAGACTCACACGGAGCAGTATTTGGGTGAAAAAAAGAAGTTTATTATTGTATGACTGCAGCAACTTTTCATGTCATGAACACTTCTGTCTCCAAGCACTCAAAAAGGCTAGTGTTGTAATATAAATCACTAGTGTCCATGATACGTGTTGTGGTTCTCAGCAGGAGTTTCATCTTAAAAGACATTGGCTGCGTTCTTAGTGCTTTGAAACAGCAAATAGATGGTATTATTTATATTTCTTGAAGGCAGATGGCAGTTTCTTATGGTTAACACAGTATTGTAGTAATTACTGCTGGAACACAATCTAACCTAATGTGTATTAGTTTTGCTCTCTATAATCTAATATGCATTAATACTTCAGCGGGCTGTGCTTACTAATGACTGCATTAATACATACCATGTGCATATTATAGTACATTGTTTTATTTATACTGAGGAATTTTTTTGCAATGTGTACAGTGCTGGCAATCGAAACCCATGGTAAATTATGAAACAAAGTGGACTGGCTTCGTGCTGGAGCAAATGGTATATTTCCTGGCCCACCATAAATGAACTGAAAGGTTGCTGTATAAAGTTATTTATGTAGCTTAAGATTATCAACACAAGCTTTATGAATAATAAAAATTAATGCTGATGTTTCATGTGTGAAGTCACTGAAAGAATATTAGGCTTATGGCTCTTTATTTGTTAACACACTGAAGTGGACACTGGCGATTTAAATGAAGGGGGGGGGAACCATGCATAATGTTTATTATAAATCACATTGTCCAGGAGTGGCCAACTCCCAAGAGACTCCGATCTACTCACAGAGTAGTGGCAGTGATCTGCTCCCCCTTTTTTAGGAAGGAGGAAGGCCCTTTTTTCAGGGGTTGGGGTCAAAGTTGTTGAGTTTTTTCAGGGAGGAGGTAAAATGTCGAGCTTTTTTAAGGGAGCCACAGTTGTTCAGCTTCTTTTGGGGGGAGCCAGTGATCTACCAGTGATCTACCGCAGACGCCCAGTGATCTACTGGTAGATCACGATCTACCTGTTGGACGTGCCTGATCATAGTCCATGATCACATTGTCACCAAATGTTACCTAGAGTGTTATTAGAGGTGGATATGTAAGTTCAAGCTTCAGCAAAAGGTCTACAGAATTTAGAAGGAAACCAAAATAATTTAAATTTAAATCAGACTAGTGGAACATGAAGGAGGCACATCCCTAGTTAAGGCATAGACATTTTGATGGGGCCCACATTGGCTGGAACTGCACATTTTGTGAAGCATGCAGCTGCCAGAGAAAACTGCCACTGCATGCCTCCCTCTCCTTGGCTCCCCTTTCATATTTAGTACAAGACATGTGATGGCGGTGGATGTTTCTGTGCACCTGCTCCACATCATATGCTGGTGTCGGGCAGTGAAATACATAGCATTGTCAAATCACTACATGGAATAAGTTGCACAAGACATTACAAAGCAGACTGGGGCGGGGAGAGACCTGTGGCTGTTGCTTTTGTCAGTAATCACATGTTACTCTTTTAGGCAGTGGTTCCCAACAGGTGGTCCGCGGACCCCAGGGGTCCGCGAGCTATGCCAGAGGGGTCCGCAAGATGCTATTAGAATAAAAAAATATATTAAATATATTTCGTATGATAACAGATTTTTTGTTTTGGCCGCTTCCTGCATGAGCAGAGTCTAGCGCAAAACTAGAATTAGATAGAGGCAGTAGTTCTGCTGTATGCCGTTAGGTGGCGCTTTACAAACACTACTGTTTTGCAAAGAGGCAGTGCGCGCATTCTACTAACGCTCACCTCCCCAAGATGCTTTGCGCACGTCGGCTTCATTAGTGCGCTACTGCGCAGGTACCCTGTCTTCTCCATTCCCCCCCCTCCTCCCTGGCGCGTGCTGCCTCTTTGCAAAACAGTAGTGTTTGTAAACAAAGCGTTGTTTTTCGCGGAAGCTACAGTTTGCGTAGTTAAAAATGGACCGTTGGTTAAAAAGTGGTTCGTTAAAACGACAATGGCCTACAGATGAAGATGAAGATAATGCATTTTTTTTAAATTTATTTTTATTAAAGGTTTTCTCAGTTTACAAAGACATAGGCAATGCATTTGATGTTCAACCAAGTAAGTCAGTGACTCTCGAACCGATCTTGTCAGTGTCCATTGAACCTAAATCGTCGGCGTCCCTTGAACCTAACCCTTCCAAGATCAGTGTTAAGCTTACTGGAAAAAATAGATTAGGAATTAGGAATTAGATTTAGGATTAGGAATTAATGGGGGTCTTGTCACAATTGCGGCTCGATGAGGGGTCCTTGAGAAAATTTTGTTGGGAACCCCTGAGCTATGGTATTGTTCCAGCAGTAGGATCTGTGGTTATTCCATACCATAGGTCCGCTTTTACAGTTGCAAGGAGAAGGAGAAGGCATCTAGTATGAGAGACAGTCATAGAATCATGGAACCATAAAATTGTAGAGTTGGGAGGGAATTGGAGGGTCATTTAACCCAGCCCCTGCAATGCAAGAACCTCGACTAAAGCACCCATGACAGATGGCCAGCCAACCTCTGCTTAAAAACCTGCAAGGAAGGAAAGTCCACCAAGACTTGTGGGAGTCTGTTCCACTGTTGAACATTTTTCACTGTCAGAAAGTTCTTCCTGGTGATTATTCGTAATCTCCATTCTCGTAACTTGAATCCATTGGCTGGGATCCTAGCCTCCGGAGCAGGAGAAAGCTTCCATGTGGCAGCCCTTTAGATATTTGAAGGTGTCTATCATATCTCCTCTCAGTCTCCTCTTCTCAGGGCTAAACATGCCCAACTCCCTCAACCATTCTTCATAAGGCATTCCAGACCCTTGATCACCTTGGTTGCACTTTTCTGCACACTTCCAGCATAGGAGCCAACTCCTAGTGGCTGAGGTCCCTTCGCCCCCCCCCAAAAAAATATTTCAGGGGCCAGACCTAAGAGCCATTTTCAAGGGGGAATCTGTTGGTCAGAAACAGGTCAAGCAGATCTCTTCCTGCTAACTCTCTCCTAACAAGCCCTGCCTATTTGCACATTCATGTTATTTTTTGGGCATATATGGCTTTGGAAACTCCTACTTGCTTAGCCAACATGCCGTTTCTTCCTCTGGGTTTTGTTTTGCTTCAAAACGGGTGTTTTCTGGTGCAATCTAGCATACACGGCTTTTATTTGTGGGTATCATTCAGCTGATTCTTGTCTGCTTTTCAGCAGCCAGTGTGGAATTTCGGCCAGTGTTCCAAACGTAAACTAAGGAACTGGGAAACCCAGCCAGATGGGTGGTGTATGAATTTATTATTGTTGTTGTTTAGTCGTTTAGTCGTGTCCGACTCTTCGTGACCCCATGGACCATAGCACGCCAGGCACTCCTGTCTTCCACTGCCTCCCGCAGTTTGGTCAAACTCATGTTCGTAGCTTCAAGAACACTGTCCAACCATCTCGTCCTCTGTCATCCCCTTCTCCTTGTGCCCTCCATCTTGCCCAACATCAAGGTCTTTTCCAAGGATTCTTCTCTTCTCATGAGGTGGCCAAAGTATTGGAGCCTCAGCTTCAGGATCTGTCCTTCCAGTGAGCACCCAGGGCTGATTTCCTTCAGAATGGATAGGTTTGATCTTCTTGCAGTCCATGGGACTCTCAAGAGTCTCCTCCAGCACCACAACTCAAAAATTATTATTATTATTATTATTATTATTATTATTCTTACCCTACTTTATTTTGAAAGGATGGGTAACTGAGAAGTACTTATAAGAGCTTTGCAAGGAAAAGTATGATGCAGTGTGATGAATGAAATATATTAATCAGCATTCTGGTCATCTTTAACAACCTTGAAGTCATCCATAAACAAATTAACCTTGATTTATCTTTGTCGAGCATTATTTACACATTAATGTAAAGAGAAAAGAGGGAAAGGTAATACTGCCAAGACTAGTAGGAGCTACGTACAGTTGAATGGTGAAAAAAAAGAGAGCTTCTTTATTTCAGGGAGAACTTAAGTAGTGTTTGAAAGCAATATTTTATTTCAAGTTCTTGCTGGTAGCAGCCATTTTTGACACAGTGGGTCTGCCCTATTAAAAAACCCTCCATCATGCTTGTTCGCGATTTAGCACTCATAAAAAGCAGCACATCAGGAGGAAACACATCCATCCATTATTGTTATTGCACTTTCCTGATCTCTCATTTTATATTTCCCCCCTCTCTTATCTAGGACTATATTGCTTATTTCAAGCCATAAGACTGATGAGATCAGCTTAAAAACAATTAAAATGCAAAATTTAAGGTTCCAAAAGAACACAATTTTACATGATTTACTGTTTGGCTTTTTCCTAAGCACTCCACAATACCCCTCATAACATTTGGTAAATAACTGAATTGGAAGGTTTCGTTCTTTTTATGCAAGCCAATATAGCTCTTTCCCTCCTTCCTTCTTTCCTTGTTCTGAATGTTGAGCGCGATTTTGTTGTTGTTACTAAACTGAATGCTACCAACCACTTTTTCTGTTTAAAAATTAAACGTTTTGTTTAGATATTAAACATTTAGAGTTTTCTACTAATTGCTGAATATATTATATGAAATTTGAAACTGTTTAAACATACATTGGCAGAAAAAACCCCAGCAGAATTAAAATGGAATTGGAAAGCCTTAAATGGTTTCATGCTATGTAGCCATGTGGGGATATACTAGCCAACATATGAAAGGCACATCACCAATATCACTTCTCACCCCATCTTCATTTTTTTTTAAATAATTTTTATTAATTTTTAGAAAAAGAAAACACATACAAAGTATACAACATAAACTCTGTCCCTTCATTTTCCCTCCACCCACAAGCCCACCTCTGCCACCAGTGAGACCCATGGGTATTGGGGAACAAAGGGGTCCATTTTAAGCTGGGTTTGACCTCCCCCCTCCTTCCTCCCCCCTCATCCCCCCCCTGCCACTGAGAGGACAAAGGCGGAGGATCTCTGGGGATTGGCTTATCCCCCAGCTATTTCTTCACTGTACTGGAAAAAAGAAAAACAAGGAAAAAAGGGGGAAAAAGCAAAAATATAAAAAGGGGGGGAAAAAAGGAAAGAAAAAAAAAGGAAAAAGGAAAAAATATTAATGGCTTCCACGACTCTCCTCCTCCTGGATTTCCCAACCTCTTTACATAGTTATGGTGGGTTTTCTAATCCAATTCAGAATCTTATTCTTATAATATTAACACAATCCTCCTCCTTCTTCATGCTGTACCCCTCCGAGCCCCCCCCCCTGCCACTGGGGTAGCCCGAGGGGTCCAGCAGTCAAAAGGTTCCATTTTTGTGTCTGGGTTTCCCTCCACCCTTCCCTCTCCCCTCAAGGCACCCCCTGCCACTGGGTACCAAGAGTAAGAAGGGGGAGACAGGCAGTTTTCCACCCAAACACCTCCTGATCACCAAAATTATTCAAAAACAAACTCTAAGCATATTTCCTCAGCCATTCTTTTTACTCCCTCCAGAAAGCTCTTAACCTTAAACTATAAAAATCTCTCCTTCCCCCCCCCCAATGTCCCTCCTCCCAATTGGATCAGCATATCCTTTAACAGGCCAAGATTCCGACACCGTTGTTCATAAACCAAAAAAAGTACCTTAAACTAAATTTTTTACCCCACACCAATTCTTTCCCACATCCACTTCCAGACCTCTGCTCCTCCCTCTTTCTGCCTTTCCCTCCCTTCACTAACACCATTCAACATTTCAGTCTCTCCAGGATTTTCACTTCCATCAATCTTCTCTTCACTTTGCTTCTCCTTGTCGGCCTCATCTCTTTGTTCTGATCTTTGTTTTTCATCATCCAACACATATTTTTTATGGTCTGAATCAGTCTCCAAATTGTCCTCAAATTGTTGCTCCTCACACACAATCTCATAATCAAAATTGTCCTCTAAATCTTGCTCTTGCACCTCATTCTCCTTTTCTGTTGGATTGAAGCATTGCCTTTCCTTGTAGATATCTTCCCATGTTTGTAGATAGCCCAGCACAGCCTCCTGGAAAGCTCGAGAGAATTTTGTTTTCATAGTTCACTTGACCACAGGCAGACCAGAGATAAGGGCAGAAGTGTACTGGAAAATTCCTCTCTACCACGTTGTCGGCTCCATCTTGGCTGTTCTTATCCTTTGTCTTTAACCTCATCAGATTTCAAATTTACAGTCCACTTAAATCCTTTTAAAACCTTTTGAATCAAATTTTCCAATTCACAGGAATAAAATCGTCTTTCTTAGTCCTTTAACAATTTGACAGCTTTTGACAGCTGTCAAAGCGTCCTCCCCCTTGTTGCTGCTGAACCTCAAGGGGCAACGACACCGGGGGCTGGGGAGGTTTGGAAAAGTCTTTCTTTCTCTCGGGTCCGCAATCTTGAAAGAAGTTTTCCCTTTTCGGCTTGGGAATATTTAATGCGCCTCCCGATTGTCCATTTGGAAGAGATCGGCTTCCGTTACTTTAGAATCTCTTCCTATCTTCAAATTTAAAATTTTTAAGATCCGAATGGAGATTTGACTTACTTTGAAGAAGTCTTTTATTTCCTTGGAAGAATCCGCCGCTTGCAGGCTGAGGACTCGGAGCTTCACTTCAAGGAGGTAAGATGAAACCCAAAAATGGCTCCCGCGACTCCACTCCGCTGGCTCTCGATTGCTCTACTGAGCTCTTGGGCAGCAGAGGATTCGCGTCCGGAGCAAACAGCTGGGCACTATGTCACCGGGATTCTCTACCCGGTGTTTTTTCGGGGAGTCCGCTCGCTCTGCGGACTTCCCCCCCCCTCCACGAAGCCAGGGACTTCGGAGCACGAAGTCCCTGCGTCCAACTTCACCAGCGCGACGAATCGGAAGCCTCTCACCCCATCTTCAGTGGTATTTGTGAGCAATTCCAGCATAGGTAAAGGTAAAGGGACCCCTGACCATTAGGTCCAGTCGTGACCGACTCTGGGGTTGCGCGCTCATCTCACATTATTGGCTGAGGGAGCCGGCGTATAGCTTCCAGGTCATGTGGCCAGCATGACAAAGCCGCTTCTGGCAAACCAGAGCAGCACATGGAAACGTCGTTTACCTTCCCGCTGTAGCGGTTCCTATTTATCTACTTGCATTTTGATGTGCTTTCGAATTGCTAGGTTGGCAGGAGCTGGGACCAAGCAACGGGAGCTCACCCCATCACAGGGATTCGAACATAGCCAAGGTGATGGATGGATATGCCTATTCCTGACCCTTGCAAGTTTACCATGTACTCAGTCCATTCTGTTCCAGGTTCTCTCTCGCTCTCTTTTCCCCAGATTAAATAAAATCCATACAAAATTTCAAATGTAAATAGCACTGATTTTATAGATGTTTTATGCAATATATATATATCCCTCCTAAAATGCACATTTTTGCATGTTTTCCAATGCATTTTCCTCCTAAAAACACATTTGGAACCAAACTCCATTTTGAAATGAAACTCTGTCAAAATATTCAGACAAATATGCCCTCCAATTGACAGATGATGTAATTCTTATATAAGGCAAGGATTGGCCAATTAGGTCAGTTTGTCTTAAAATGTAGACCAAACTAATTTTGCCTCCATTCCTAGTGAAAGCCAGAAATTCTTAAACTAGACCCTAGTGTGACATGAGAGAACCGCTGATGCGCTATAAGAAATACAATAAAGTTTCTGTGAGCTCGTAGTATCCACTCAGTTGTTATAGTGGGTGTAAACAGACCAGTTAAAAGAGTCTGCTGTGATTTAAGGGGAGTGGATGTAGATACTTTGCTGCTTCAAGAAATTCACATTAACCAACAACGTGGACATTTTAAAAAGTCACTTATATGAGCTAAGATATATTTTGCACAATGTTCATTGAAAGCTGGGTTTTCTGATCTGGTTAATGGCTCAAGTAGGCTGTGTGTGGCATGGCATTCAGCAATTTATAAGCCCAGATTTATAAATTTATAAGCAATTTATAAGCAATTTATAAGCCCAGACTGAGCCTTAAATAAGGCTGTGGCTTAGTCTGAATGGGATAGGGCTTTGATCATTTTGGCAGCTACAGTGTCCCATGACATAGGTAATGGTGGTTCTGTTGGAGCTTCTACTGGATGTCTCAGAAACTGGGGGTGGTGGACTCTGTGGCAGTGGAGAGTATTATAACCACCTCCCATCTATTGATTTTCCCAGTAGTGATGTATGGAAGTGAGAGCTGGACCACAATTAAGGCTGATTGCCGAAGAATTTATGCTTTTGAATTATGGTGCTGGAGGAGACTCTTGAGAGTCCCATGGACTGCAAGAAGATCAAACCTATCCATTCTGAAGGAAATCAGCCCTGAGTGCTCACTGGAAGGACAGATCCTGAAGCTGAGGCTCCAATACTTTGGCCACCTCATGAGAAGAGAAGACTCCCTGGAAAAGACCCTGATGTTGGGAAAGATGGAGGGCACTAGGAGAAGGGGACGACAGAGGATGAGATGGTTGGACAGTGTTCTCGAAGCTACGAACATGAGTTTGACCAAACTGTAGGAGGCAGTGGAAGACAGGAGTGCCTGGCGTGCTCTGGTCCATGGGGTCACGAAGAGTCGGACATGACTAAACGACTAAACAACAGCAATCCATTGATTATTTTGCCATGTTCACAATCCCATCCCCTGAAAAGGTGAATTTGGTTGCCAAGTTCATGATACCTGGGAGAACTGATCACTTTGAGGAGGTGTATATTTGGTGAAGGGCCATGGCTGAGCAATAGAGCATCTTTTTTGCATGCAGAATGTCATATCCAGTCTGGAATATTGGACAGCTGCTGCTGCTGGACCAACTCAGTATAGAGTCATCTATATACAGATTGACAGCATATCTACTAAGATATTCCATTGACTTCAATTAGGCTTGCATCCAGATGAGCGTGTATAGGATTACAGCTCAAGGGTACCATTTTACTGCTCCTTAAGGTCATCCCATGACCCATAGGACATCTAGGATCTCCCTCTCTGATGCTAGAAACAGAGCCCCATGTTGCACTGGGAGATCCTTCCAGCAGAAACATCTGGTTCCCTGGCCCAAGTGGTTTTAGAGCTCTGGTGTCAGAAGGGACAGAAAGTGTTCATGTTGGGGAAAAGTTAGACAGGAAGCAGCTTGGATCAGAACATGTCCCCAAACCTAGGAGAGATTATTTATATCAGCCCAGGAATTGGTTTCTATCTCTCCCTCTTCTTCCCCTCTTATTGTTCCCAGTAGTGTAAAAATGCAAAATGAATAGACGAGTTCAAGAGCTCCCTTCTGCCTTCATTGCTAGCAAGAGTCTGGAAGGACTTAGAATAAGGCAGTTGGAATATATTCAGTTCCACCTCCTCTTCCCACTTTAGGACTGCAGCATAAATGCATGCAAAGGCTTGAGCAGGGTAATTCTAGGGTACAAGGAATGGCCATTTCTCAAACCCTGCACCAGCCAGGCCAGAAGATGAGGTGTGTTTTCCTTCCTTTCTCAATCTTTTTTGGAACTTGATATTTTTAAATTTTCCTTTCTCCCCTTGGGAAATACCCCATTGCAAGGGGCATTTCAAAGAAACTAGAGAGCTTTGACTCCAAGGCCTTCCCTGATCAGCCTCAATATGCTCACCCCTTTCAAGCTCTGTTCTTTCAGAGCACCTATGACAAAGGAGCAACAGTGGTGAAGCTTCCTGCTGGTACAATGAGAAGGCCTCTAGCAGCAGACCGTACTCCACAACATCCAAAGGTTGTGGAGAAATCTCGAAGGAAGATTGTGGTAGTGGGTTTGTGGGATGGTAGGGAGGGAGAGGGTAGCCTGAACGCCATCTGATGAGGTTCTCAGGCTCATAGGTTCAAGAAGCAGAGACCAAGGGCAGCTCTAAGCCACATCCCATAGCATAAGAGGGTCTGAGTGTTATGTATTAAGTTAACTGCAGTACTCCTTCTGGCCACCGTGGCTGCAGTTCTTACCCTGCCCACTGTGGCTGCAGTTCTCACTCAGGTCCACAATGGGTGTTATGTATTAAGTTAACTGCAGTACTCCTTCTGGCCACCATGGCTGCAGTTCTTACCCCGCCCACTGTGGCTGCAGTTCTCACTCAGGTCCACAACATGCAAATGAAGGATTGAGAGTGCTGTTCACGGATTGGGTAGCTAGGGGAAATTTGTTACTGTTGCAAGTTACTGAGTACTATATAAGCCAGTTGGCTAAGCTACTGTTCAGTCTGGACTCAAGAGCTAGAATAAAGAGCTGGTTGTTTTGAGAGCTGTGTCTTCATCCTTCTTACCCACTATTCAACACTGAGAACACATTGTGGTTTTGTAAAGAATACCATATCCTCATACCCCTTCGTGGATCAATGCCTTGTTTTCAAGTGTCTTTCCGATCATTTTGTCTTCTCTAAAAAGTTGTGAAGGAATTGGGAAACTTTTGGGCCATGAATGAATCCCAAATAGAATGTAAACCTTGAAGATGAAATGTTTGTTTGTTGCTGCGAGATACAGAAGTGGCACACAGAATATAGCTGCAGCTATGTTTGATGAAAATAGCACCAAAGATTCAAGATTAGCGTCAGTGTTGGAGGCAGGAAATGGCAGTGATGAGGGGCCACTTCATTAGTGTAGCATCACTGCAGAAATGAACAAAGAAAAGATCAAAGTGCCCAAAATTATAAGATCTGGAAAGGGAACATAAAAACCTTAAAGCTAAAGACTCCTCTGATGGATTAGAAGTAGCTACGGGTAGGTTAATGTTGACAGAAGCATATAAAATTGAATAATTATACGTGTTTTTTTGGGGGGGGGGAGGTCAGAATCATTTTGAGAAAATGTGCTGCTAACCTGATCAATTGCTGGTCTCCTGTGAAGATTCAAAAAGAATTTGCTTCCTGTTTTAAAGAGTTTGCCTTTGGAAGACAAACTAAAAAAACCACACACACACACAAAACCAAAAAACCAAATAGCAAGATGGTACAAAATACAGATTTTGTGGGTGGGGGTGAGCAGCCTTAATCAAATGTTCCTGTCTAAATTAATGAAGGATGGGTCATATTGGTTTTGAAATTGTTATTAATTAATTAATTAAGGATATTTACATTCCACCCTTCAATAAGTTACGGAAAAGCTAACAATGAAATATCAACAGTTAAAAGATACAAAAGTTGCAGAATACAAGATATTCCTCCATAAAATACATGGTTAAATTAAACACCCACCAATTATATGTTTTACAATGAAAGCTTTGTAAACAATACATGCTGGCAATATAGTTCAGCTGTGTGTTGTTGCATCTACCTTGGGGGACTTTGCAAAAGCCTTTTTATTTTGAGATTCAGACTCGGGGAGTCATTGTGTAGTAGTGGATAGCCAAGAAGCTACCCGGTGAAGAGCCTCTTCCATCCTTGTCCTCTGTGTCCTACTCTACTTATCTCATTTAAATGTATCATAAGTATTTAAACTCTTGCCTTAGGCTATTCAGTTAATGCTCAGATCCATTCCTGTAGAAGGCTTACCTTCTGGTTGTTTGCTTGGAATTCTACTGTCCTCGGCGATGCGGCGAAAAGGATATCAATAAGTAGCGAAAAAACAAAACCCTAACCTAAAAAAGTAAGCAAAAATATTTTATTCTCCCTTGACAGATTTTCCCATTTCACACTTTGTTTAAGGTGGCTGTGCTCCTTCCAGGAAATGTATTGCTAACCAAGAAAAGTCTCTGTTGCCGGAGACTTAACAGGTTTAACCACAAGAGTATTGCCCTGCCTGGAGTTTGCTTGTGGTTATTCCCAGACTGAAGTCTATGTTTTTAGTGACATGGTAGTTCTCAGCAGCAAGCTAAAGGACAGCATTATTCTTTACAGTGGTACCTTGGTTTATGAACACAATTGGTTCCGGAAGTCTGTTCATAAACTGAAGCGTTCATAAACTGAAGCGAACTTTCCCATTGAAAGTAATGGAAAGTGGATTAATCCGTTGCAGGCGGGTCCGTGGAGAACTTAAACTTAAGCGTTCATAAATTGAAACATGGGTGTAATTGGTTCCGGAAGTCTGTTCATAAACTGAAGCGTTCATAAACTGAAGCGAACTTTCCCATTAAAAGTAATGGAAAGTGAATTAATCCGTTCCAGATGGGTCTGCGGCGTTCATAAACCGAAAATTCATAAACCGAGGTGTTCATAAACCGAGGTTCCACTGTACTTGCTACTGTTTTCCTGTGTTGGTACAGGTCTAAAATGTTCGTGAATATGTATTGGGAATGTGGAAGTATGCGGCCTTTATATTCCACCATTGCCACAGAACTGGAGGTTCTGGCTTATCAATTCTACCTCAGAAAATATTTCTTAAATATACTGCAATTCTCTCCCTCTCTCCCTCTCTCTCTCTCTCTCCCCTTAAAATTTCTGCTGCCACCAGAGACATTCTAATAAAACCTTATCCCCTTAGTGACACAATAGTGGGGTATTGGTTTTATAGGTATGGAATGAGAAGACACAAATAATTATTTAAGGAATAAATAAATATATTTACATTGATTTAAAAAACTTAGTTAAATATAATGTATATTAATAATGTATGTTCAGAAGTTAATCAATATGCTTCAATAGTTACTTAAATTTGTGCTGCTTTTTTAAAGGAGGCTGTTCTATCCATATCAAGTTCATTTCCCTAATTAACCCCCCCCATCAATTACCCTTTCCCCAACTCCACCCTAGTTAGCTGTCCCAGAATGACTCACAGGACAAAACCTGGAGTTTTCCCCCTGGGCAGAGATACACAGGGTGCAGGATTGGACAGTGTCTCAGCTGTCAGTCACAACGAATTCAGCTTCCTGAGAAGACAGTCTTTATCTGGCAGGCTCACTTGAGCGACTGCAGCAAAGGAGATGCCTTACCGTAGTTGACTCCTCTGAAGTCTTCATGTTTTCTGAGGCCAGCTGCTTTCTGTTGCCTCTCCGGCCAGAATCTTTCCTGGAGAACAGTCTCCGGAGTCTTCCTCCCTTTCTAGCTGTCACAGATCCTCTTACAGTGATTTCAGCCAATATTCAGCTTGAGCTTCTGATTCCCGTAAGGCTGCATGCACACCAAACATTTAAAGCACACCAAACATTTAAAGCACATGCGCGAAGAATCCTGGGAGTTGGAATTTGTTATGGTTGCTGGGAATTCTAGTTCTGTGATGGTAAACTGCAGTTTGCGGGATTCATTTCGTGTGGGATAAGAGGGGATGTGCTTAAAAAGTCTGGCAGACTTTTCCCTGCTAGAACTGCTACCGACAACGGCCTACACAGACAACACGTTCCTGGACCAAACGGTGACTGTCTTTTTATACAATCTCAGTCAGGACCCTCCTGCCATTTACCTTCAGTCACTTCTGTATCCACTTGTTGACATCTGTCTGTCTGGAGTGACAATGGAGTGCGCCTCTGGGGTTGAAGTCAGTGCACTGGAGAATCGCAGCACCTCCTGTGGCTGCAGACACCAGTAAACTGTAACTACTGCTTCCTATGTTGTTTTTGCTGCGCTAGCAGCACTGAAGTGACTTCTCCAAGGCGCAAGCCTGGGCAGCATGTATGGATGTCCTGGGCTGCCCAGATGACAAGGCTCCATATCTTGGCCTTGCTGATGTGGCCCAGCTGCTCCTAGAGGCCGTTAGCGGCATGTGACAGTAGCCACACCCCAGGAATAGCTTTGAGTGGCTGGGCAAATCAGGTGAAGGTAACCGGAGGATCTCAAACCCTCGGTGAGTTAGGGACTTCCCCTGCATGCAAACACAGGCTTCAGCAGGTGGTTACTGCATGTGCTGTAGGGGGAAGTGAGGGGCAAATGGGGCTTGTCAACCTATTTTGATGTGTGTTTGGTTCATCAAGTAAAGTCAATAGGCACCACAGAGCCTAGGGCTTGCCGATCAGAAGGTCGGCGGTTCGAATCCCCGCGACGGGATGAGCTCCCGTTGCTGTGTTCCAGCTCCTGGCAACCTAGCAGTTCGAAAGCACGTCAAAGTGCAAGTAGATAAATAGGTACCGCTTCAGCGGGAAGGTAAACAGTGTTTCCGTGCGCTGCTCTGGTTCTCCAGAAGCGGCTTAGTCATGCTAGCCACATGACCCGGAAGCTGTACGCCGGCTCTCTTGGCCAGTAAAGCGAGATGAGCGCCGCAACCCCAGAGTCGTCTGCGACTGGACCTAATGGTAAGGGGTCCCTTTACCTTTAATAGCATAGCTGCCAAGTTTTCGCTTTTCTCGCGAGGAAGCCTATTCAGCATAAGGGAAAATCCCTGTAAAAAAGGGATAACTTGGCAGCTATGTTAATAGACAGGTAAATTTTCTGAGAAATCATAAGGTGGTGGGGAGAGAGATTCTGTTAGTTGAGGAATTATGACTTCTTAAGGCCTGCTGACTCACTCCAGCCAGGGTTGCATGAGGTTGTTTTTTTAATTTGCCTCAGTTTTGCTTCCCCACCTCATTTTCCCTCCCATTGACACCTGTGGGGAGGGAAATCACTGTGTTAACTCCAGGGCTGGTGTCCTTGTTTGGACATGGGGTTTTGGGACCTTTCTCCAATGTCCCCCCCCCCAAAAAAAATACTTTACCGCTGTCAACACACCACTGGTAGCATATTTCCTGCTGTGAAGCTTTTTTGTAACTTGTAAAAACCTTCAGAAGGGGATTTGTCGCCATGGAATGCTCAGTGCAGGACTTGACTCATTGTGCAACGGAGTAAAATAAAGCATAATGTTATGTTGCTTAATAAGTTAAATAACACTGAATTTACAGTAATTATATAAATTCACAGTTCGCCACCAGTTCATACGGTAGTATAGCTTAACCCTTAGATAGTTCAGTTTTCTAAAGAAATTGACAAATGCTCTTTAACTGCAGTTTGATTTTCTGGGTTGACCTTCTTACTTTGCCAACTTAATTTCTTGATCTCACAATGCAGTGCATAGAAGGAACTCCCACTCAGGACTTGGGTTGCTTTTCAAATGTCGGTCGTGTGGCCAAAGGCAGGATTGTATTTTGCCAAAATGGAAGCATGTTCTTTTTTGTAGCAAGGTGATGACAGAACTCGCCTCCTTAGAAGCTAACTGAAAATATTGGGCTTATTTGCTTTGCAAATAAAATATTTATTTTTTTGAAATGGAAACACGCTCAGAAGACAGAAACAGAGTTACTGTACTGTTCTGTGAGTTTCGTAATACAAGAACAAGGAGACATTCAACAAACTTGAAAGGCGTCCAGTTAGACCTTATTGCTGAAAGGAAATAACATTTTAACACAATGGATTGTCACACAGACCGGCAGTGGAAGTCATTGCCACAGAATATGCCTGAGGCGAGGTGTCTGGCAGGAATGAAGGGGAGAATGGAAAGTCTTTTTGGATGGGTTTATTAAGTGCAGTAGTTAATGACAGAGAATATTTCTACTACTGAGCCAAAGCCAATCTACAAATAGATGGTTTTGGAATAAAAATTTCCACAGCACAAGTGTTTCCATACTTATGCTGCCTTTATCCTCTCAGAGTTGTGACCTCCATCAGTGACAGATTGCTAGATCTGATATGTTACTAATTTGGCCCTTGTTTTGAGAAGTGAGTTTAGGTTAGCATTTATTTTTTATTTATTAAGTTTGTATACCACCCTGCATTTGTACATCTCATGGCAGTTCACAACATACAAATACAGAATAAAACCACAAAGTACATAATAACAACAAGAACAGAAGCAAAACAAACACATTTAAAAGGCCATAGACTGTTAATCAGCCAAGGTCTGGTTAAAGAGGAACATTTTCACCTGGTCCCTAACGATGTATAATGAAGGCACCTGGCGAGCCTCTCTGGGGAGAGGATTCCACAAATGGGGAGCCACTGCGGAAAAGGCCCATTCTCATGTTGACACCCTCCAGACCTCTTGAGGAAGAGGCACACAAAGAAGGTCTGCAGAAGATGATCTCAGGATCCAGGTAGGTTCATCGAGAGAGAGAGGCGTTCCTTGAGGTATGAGCTGTTTAAGCCTTTGTAGATCAAAACCAGCACTTTGAATTGGGCAGAAAGAGGGGAAATGAATTGGGTTTCAGTAGCTCTTGTTCATCAAGTATGTGACTGTGAGGTACTGTATAATTTCAACATATTGTTTATCTCTCTTCCTTGCTTAAACTCTCCTTTGCAGAATTGCAACAGACTTTGTAGGAATGAGCAAGAGAGTATAGTCCACAAACCCCTCCCTCTCCTCTTTGTAGCTACCAGACCTGCCAAGTTGCTGTCGGAGAAATAAGGGACCGGGCCAGAAGTAGCAGACCGGAAGTAGCGCTGCCGCCATTTTGGAACTGGGCAGAGCATGCTCAAAAGTGACTTTTGATGCTGCTTTGCCCAGTTCCAAAATGGCCACCGTGCCAGAAGTCGCACTGCAGCCATTTTGGAACTGGGCAGAGCAGAATCAAAAGTCGCTTCTGAACATGCTCCGCCCAGTTCCAAAATGGCTGCCACACCAGAATAAACCTGGAAAAAACAAAAAAAACCCATTTTTTTCAGCTAGGGACATCTGGAAAAACAGGGATTTCCCAGGGAATACGGGAGACTTGGCAGCTATAGTAGCTACCGTATGTCAGAGGCTTCCAGCTGGACACTCTTGGAAATAGATGGTTGGACTAGAACAGCCTTTGCAAACATCTGGCACTCTCCAAATATTTTGGACTACAACCCCCATCAAGCGCAAGCTAGGAATCCAGTCTACTAGAAAGATCCTTAGTCTGATTTGGCAAGGCAGTTTGGGGTGTGCAGTTCCACATGGCAGATGAGTAGGAGATCATTGTCAAGATGTTGTTATGAGTGGAAAGTCAATGGACCAGTTGCTTGTATTATTACATCAGACACTGTTTCAGGCACCTTTGAAAGTGCTTAATTTGCGTAACTTTGCTTTAGTCCCCTTTTCCTTTTTGAGGCACGTTTTGGAAGAGCAAAGTGGAATTATGTAGATGCAGAAACCATTAAGGTTTCTGGTGCCCTGTGGTAGGAAGAAATATATTAAAAATTGATTTTGGGTTTTGCCTTTGTCTTGGTAACATTTATAATAAGGAACACAGTGGAAAGTATCATTTGAAATTGACATTCAAAGCTTTTTAGTGTTAAAATATGCTACACTAAAATGTTTATGTAGCTAAGTAAAATGGTCAGCATCTGAGTAAGATGTTTTAAATGGTCCATTAAAAAGTGACATTAGCGTTCTTGAATTATTTAAATAAGAACCAAGATATTTGCCACTTACATTAGGATATAGTAAGCATTACCATTGGAAGTAGTTTAGAAAATACAATCCCATATGATTCTAACTTGGAAACAATGCAAGGAAATTGGTAGCATTAATTCTCTCTTTTCTTTTGGCCTAGTAGTGCTCTATCCTGTTGCAATATAAGTCTACCTTGCATGAGGTTGGTACTGAGATGTAACTATACATTTTGTTCTTTTGTTGCTTGGATTTAGTATGTTACCACTTCTACAATTAGAGGAGCCACTGTTCTTCCTTGAATAATGAACTGTGCTTCTGATTCAGTAAATGCTGTACTATATCAAGCAACCCATACTGAACATCAACGTTCTTCATAAAAACCCTCATACCGGTAGCTCAGGTCTAGTTCTTAGAATCATAGAGTTGCCTCCCACTGTGTTTCAGTTCTTCAAAGGAACACACACCCTGGGTGAATGTCTGGAAGCCCGTAGGTTGTTTCAAATGCTTGGCAGAGAGAGGGGCAGGCACCCAACTTTTGTAACCACCTGATGTGGATCGGGGGATCTATAAGTGTGTGTCTGGTATTTTTCAGTAGTGGGTGATCCAAAGGTGATTCCTCTACCTTATCTGTCAAGTGTAGGTGACAGAATTCCCTCCCTTCTTTTAAAGAAAGCGAATAGCTGTAGCTTCTTCCTCGGCATTAAGTTCCATGTCATCATCATACTGCCTCCCCATCCTGGCTACTACTTATATTAATTTAACTGAAGGACTGTTTAGTTTGCAGTCCATTTATTATAAATATTTCGTTTGCATGTAAGATTTACAGTGTTTATTAATCCATCACCCAACTCTCTAAAATATGATGGATTATGCTGCACAAAATGACATTCTTTATACACTTTAGGTGGTTTGGCAATTAACACTTCAAACCATCAGAGCTATATTGAATCAAATGGTTTTCTTTTCCTTTTTGCCGTTTTTTTTTTAAATACTAGTCTAGGTCCCTGAAGACTTCTGTTGAATTTTAAAATGCATGATAAATCTAAACATGTTGACAGCATTATTCTATCAAGCTGTTTCAAAAGTTCTTTATTTGCAAAGTTACAAAACGAGAAATCAAAGAAAACAAAACGTCTGATTTACAAAATTGTAGTAGAAGCTGCACCGTGCCATTTCCCCCCCACTACAAGTCACATCCTATCCAGATTCATTTGCAGTCTAAAGGACACTTGTAACTGTAATCCGAAGAACTTGATCCTGAACTCATGGATCTAATTCAAAAACAAAGTGAGCAGCTCTCTGCTATGAATGAGACTGTGCACACAGGTTGCCTACTGCATACGAGGACATTTATATGCTGAAAACAGTAACACCCTGGGTGCCCAACGCTCCAGCTACAAAGAGGTGCTGCTGGATTGCAGCCTTCAAGGATGTGTCAATCCAAGTTACGGTATTTCAATGGGCCTTATTTCTACAGGAATATTTGGAGTCAACTCTTCATGAGCTTTGCCTTAGCTAGATAATGGAGCATGTCTAAGCACATAAGGGAAGCCCAGCTAGATCAGATGAAGAAACCCTTTCGTCCAGCATCCCATTGCTAACATTAGCAAACCAGATGCCTACAATTGAGCCACCAACAGGGCACAAAAGCAATAACCTTTGTTTGCCCCTCAGAACATTGAGGTTTAGGCTGTTATTCGGCAATGAACTGCACTGAAATTAACACAACTTAGCTCATGTAATTGGTATTTTCTGGGCTTCCACATTTGTGGGTTTAAGGCTGCAGTCTAATTCTTCCTGAGGGTAAGCCTGTATGAGAGAGCTATGGAACTTTATACTGCAGATAAGAGACTGGATGTTCATCTGAATAAAACTTTAAGAAATTCTTGCACACAAAACACTCTATTCTCAGGAAAATGGGCTAGAACCCTTCTTGCAGACATGCCAGTTTTCAGTGTTCAATGAAGGTTTTTGTCCCCCCATAACAAAACATTCTGTCTTGTGAGGCCTACCTTCAGTTTAAAGTGGTACAACCCAGACACTGGTTTACCACCCCAGTAGGCTACTGTCTCCAGTTCTGGGCACCACAGTTCAAGGAGGATACTGACAAGCTGGAACGTGTCCAGAGGAGGGCAACCAAAATGGTCCATTAGGTCCAGTCGTGACCGACTCTGGGGTTGCGGCGCTCATCTCGCGTTATTGGCCGAGGGAGCTGGCATACAGCTTCCAGGTTATGTGGCCAGCATGACAAAGCTGCTTCTGGATAACCAGAGCAGCACACGGAAATGCCATTTACCTTCCCTATTTATCTACTTGCACTTTGATGTGCTTTCGAACTGCTAGGTGGGCAGGAGCTGGGACCGAGCAACGGGAGCTCAACCCGTCACGGGGATTCGAACCGCCGACCTTCTGATCAGCAAGCCCTAGGCTCAGTGGTTTAACCCACAGCGCCACCTGGGCCCCAATCAGGTGCAATGGTCCACAGTATAGTGGAGAGAGGGTAATTTGCTAAGTGTTTTGTCTGGTAAACGTAAGGTTGGATACCTTTTTTCTGGGCATCCATGTGTCATGATGGGAACTTTTAATACACTGAAACACTTCAGACATCTACTACTTTTGACCTTTGTAAGCTCTCAATCAATGTGTCAAGCCCTGGGTGAGCCACTGGGATACCTAGAGAAGCTCATTGGTGTGGAAAGTGGACTTCATCTATTCAAAACCAGGCAGGACCCAACGCAAGTACACTGCATCTGCTCCTCTTTTGTTTTCATCTCCTCTAATCATTCCGATAGAAGATCGCCCCCCCCCATCAATTCCAAGACTTTTGCGGTGCCACTCCATTATGTAACACTGAACTTTTAAAAGTCACCACACGTTTCATTTTCGTGAAGTGCATGAGTGCATTGGTGGTGGTACTACTGCTTAGAATTCAATTAGCCCAGAATATTTTATGCTTATGAGTGGCTATTTTTCATCCAGGTGGTGTGACTGAAACCCTAAATTGCATAGGAATGAAGACTGCGTAGTGCGAACCTCCTTGTGCTAAACATAGAAAGAGATGCATGAAATCCTAGTGCGCAAAGTTTGCTTTATCTTTAAGGAACATTAAAATTGGACATCAAATAATGTAGCACTGTCGTGAAGGATGTTTATTTTAATTCGGCAAGAAGCAAGCAAATTTGTGTGACAACCAATTTCAAAGCGGAAACTTTGCAAGGGGAAAAAATATGTATGTCCAACACTGATAAGACATTGTGCATTTGCAAGTTTGGAGGCATCTTTCTATTAGTGTTCCCCTGCAACACAATACACTTTCTTCAGCAGCTAGTCCATACTCACAATTTCCTGGTTCACGTATGTTTTTTTTCTGTGCAGATGTACTCAGGGCAGCTGGGAATGCCCACAGAGAGAGAAAATAATAATGGTGTAAGCCAGGGTCTAGAAGAACATCTAACGTTCTGAAAAACTCTGTATGTAGCCTATAATAAGCCTGTCTCAGATTGATACCACTTCAGAGTGCAGGTGGGACTCTTATAAACAAACAACAGATTCCCTACATGTAGAAGATTAGCATGTCTCAGAAACGACTACAATAAATGCCTTCATCTGGCACCTAATTTCCTCTGTGCATTTCACAGAAGAACATTCCATTGCATGAGCCACAATTGTTGTCTGAAGTGGTACAGTCTCCTCTATCTGGTGTTTTTCCACCTTTGTTGGGGACAGGGCCCCTGAAAGCATTGCGTTCATTAACTTAGAACCAAACATTTCAGAACTCTATATTTGAGCAGGGATGTGCAAAAATAGCCGACAATTTTTTTATTTTTTTGCATATATTTCAACCTGCTTGGATTCTATACTGCATTGTTACCAAGGAGCACTTCATTCATGGTTACTCAGAAATAAGTCTAAATGTATGACAGATGGGTGTGCAGAGGACTTTAAAATGTCAGCTGGATGCCCAAGGGAAGGAGCCTTGAAAATCCCAGAAGGGAGCACCCCATTCGATCCTTGGAGCTAATGGCTCTGCAGTGCACACAATCCTTATGCCTATTTGTGAGGATAAAAAGTACGTGGATTGGCATTTTCTGGTATTTGCTCGAGTGCCTTCCCCTTTTGCTTCTGCCTCTTTCCATGCATGCAGGTGCATCTGAATCAATTTGTGTGTGGGTCTGTGTGCTTGCACACTGGTTAGCGTTGCCCAGCACTGTGTGACTGCAGTCTCTTGCTCAAGACTCTAGACTTTTTTAAGTCTGAGAGTTTGTCACTTGCTCTCCCTATCTTCACACTTTCCCCATCTTCACACACTGGGTACGCTTGCAGCAAGAGGAGCAATGATAACAAATGGTCTAGAGCAGACACATCCAACTTCCAAGAGACTGCGATCTACTCCCACTATATATATATAAAAAAAACTGGCAGTAATCTACCCATTGGAAAGACCAGTGTTGTTGAGTTTTTTGGGGGAGGGAAGCTTCATCAAAGTTGTTGAGCTTTGGGGGGGATTCCTTTTTTGGGGGGAATCAGTCGGGATGCAGTGATCGACCAGGGACACCCCACAATCGGCCGGTAGATCACGATCCACCGGTTGGACATCACTGGTCTACAGCTTCTAGAGGAGCCCAACACTACTTGAACTTCTTCCATCTTAGAGCTTTCTCTGACATGGGTTGAAATGCAGCTCAGCTCCGCCAAGCTCCAACAGTAGGTTGGGTGGTTGAGGTGCGAGTGGTGATTTGGGATGAATGACCATCCAGGAGAGGCAACAGCTGCAAGGCACAGCTCAGCAGTGGTGGCTGGGAGGATAAGCAGGGGTCCAGTGGCAGTGGCAAACCCTTGTGTGCTCAATCTTCCATCCTCAAAACCTGCTGCCTGAGACAAAAGCTTTAGTTAAACTCCAGTGCCAAAGATGTGACTGGCAGGACTAAGCAGATAACAGCAGCAGCGATACAACCAAGTCTGAAAAAAACCCATTTATGGTCATGTTCAGCTACCTTCTGATGATGGGGTATTCTAAGCATGAGTAAATCTGGAGGGGTTGATGAAACTCAGGGGTGCTAACACTGCCAAGCCCAAATGCTCAAGCATTCATTGGTCACATTTTCTACCCCTTCAGCTACCACAATATTGCCTTAAAAACGAATGAAATTTAAACTAAGCAGATGCAATTTTCTAAAATGTTATTAAGCTGTTCTCCACAAAGATATAGGGACCCAGGTGGCGCTGTGGTTAAACCACTGAGCCTAGGGCTTGCTGATCAGAAGGTCGGCGGTTCGAATCCCTGTGACGGGGTGAGCTCCCGTTGCTTGGTCCCAGCTCCTGCCAACCTAGCAGTTCGAAAGCACGTCAAAATGCAAGTAGATAAATAGGAACCGCTACAGCGGGAAGGTAAACGGTGTTTCCATGTGCTGCTCTGGTTTGCCAGAAGCGGCTTTGTCATGCTGGCCACATGACCTGGAAGCTATACGCCGGCTCCCTCGGCCAATAATGCGAGATGAGTGCGCAACCCCAGAGTCGGTCACGACTGGACCTAATGGTCAGGGGTCCCTTTACCTTTACCACAAAGATGTAACTTGGAGTTTTGCATGTACCATTTAAAGCCTTTACAACTGGCATACTTTACAGTGGTATGAGATTTAAAAATATATATATAATAGTTTAATGACTGGGCAAGTTATGTGTTCTTTCTCCCTGGAACAGTTATTTGACTTGTATGTGTGTGAACAGGTTTTTGCCATTGTGCTGGAACTAAATAATGTTTCTGTGAAAAAGCCACCATATTGTGGTACCAACAGCCACAATGTTAGTAGTTTCTAGCTAAAACCTTCCACAATGAGTTTTTGTTGTGTATTGCTTCAGTTCCTGAAAAACAAGGCAAAAGGAGTATAACACCAAGATGACTTTCCCTGTTCCAAGTACTCTAGTATTCTCTTGGGCCTTGGCAAAAGAAGGTGAAGGCATTTATTACCTGTGTGTAGATGTAATATTTGCTGTAAACTTTGTAAAAATGATGTCACAGGAGACTGAAGCGTGGAACAAACTTTACACTGTGCAACAATTATAATAAAATAAAAATGCTCAGTTTAATGGAAGAAGACACTTAGAAATTCATTCATGCATCGAAACGCATGAAAATTGTAAGTTAATACACCTGTCACCCAGCTTGACCTCTGTGCCATGTAAGCAGTAAACACATTTTACAGTCTCATATATTGCACTCTCTTACAACTTAGCTTCCATAACCCTCGTTTCCCATGGTCTTTGAACCCCAATTCAGTTTTGTTGCTTTCAGTGGGATGTAGTTACAACTTTCTTTTGCTGGATTGTTTTTTCCCCCAACACACTTCCGTATTTTAATGAAAAGCTCTTCTTTGAATTCTACTTTAACTAAGATGAGAGTTTATGAGCAACTGGCATTCACTATAGAACCTCATTGACTGGGAAGCGGATGGCTTTAGCATTCACAGCACCACTTACAGCTTTTAAATTTCCCCCGCCATAGAATTAGCTGTGATATTTTGTTTTATGAGGACGAAGAAGTATTGCATTGCTTGAGAAGCACTTTCAACAATGCTAAGCGGCATAATTAAGAGATCTTGTTGTCCATGAAAGGATGTCATATAGAGGAGGGTGAAAGGTTGTTTTCTGCTGCTCCAGAGAAGCGGACACGGAGCAATGGATTCAAACTACAAGAAAGAAGATTCCACCTAAACATTAGGAAGAACTTCCTGACAGTAGGAGCTGTTTGACAGTGGAATTTGCTGCCAAGAAGTGTGGTAGAATCTCCTTCTTTGGAGGTCTTTAAGCAGAGGCTTGACAGCCATCTGTCAAGAATGCTCTGATGGTGTTTCCTGCTTGGCAGGGGGTTGGACTGGATGGCCTTGTGGTCTCTTCCAACTCTATGATTCTATTATTTCTGTTTCTTTAGTGTGTGTTTTTTAAATGTGGAAAGATTTCCAGTGCCTGGCATATATGCAAGTTGTCCTCTTGTCCAAAACCATTTCAGTCTATACTGTCAATAATCTGCAGATTTAAAAAAATGTAACAAACAGTTGGATATTTTTTTAAAAAACAAAACAAAACAAAAACAAATACCCTACACTTCCAATTCACATCCCTGCTTCCAGGCCTTTCTGCTTTTGTGCTGGGAAAGAGGCATGCTGAGAGGCTCTGGTCCCCCAAGGGAATTGTGACACATTTTCTTATGCCTCTAACCATACTGAGTTTGCCTAGTCAGATTACATTTGCAGAGCTAGATTGTGTAGGCAGCCGAGATTTAAAATCGAAAGGTGGAAAAGAAAGCACCGTGGTGGATTTAAATCAGCAGACACAGTTCAATTCATTTATATACTTCCCTTCTCCCCACCCACTCAAATACACCCAAGCTCTTTGTGTAAAGAGATTTATTTCCCCTTCCCTCTCCAAAAAAATACCCAGGACCTCGACATCACAGGGGCAGCACCGTTTTAAAGTTCAGTGGGAAAGAGGCAAAATGTTCTGCAAAGTCTAAAGGGCAGTTCTTCATGATTAAAAAGAAAAGCAGTGCATTTTAAAAGTACCTGAGGACGAGATGGTTGGACAGTGTTCTCAAAGCTACGAACATGAGTCTAACCAAACTGCGGGAGGCAGTGGAAGACAGGAGTGCCTGGCGTGCTCTGGTCCATGGGGTCACAAAGAGTCAGACACGACTAAACGACTAAGCAACAATGCTTATCGGTTTATAGCAATGGTCACTCAGTGTATAGAAGCAGTGAGAAAAAGAGTTCCTTCTGAGAAATAAGCACATTCTTGAAACCAAGAAGAGGGTGGTCATTGCACTTTGGAAAGGCATGAAGGAGCGTCTCCACCCCCATCGTTCTGCCTGGACACTGAGGTCCAGTACCGAGGGCCTTCTGGCGGTTCCCCCGTTGCGAGAAGCCAAGTTGCAGGGAACCAGGCAGAGGGCCTTCTCGGTGGTGGCGCCCGCCCTGTGGAACGCCCTCCCATCAGATGTCAAAGAGAAAAACAGCTACCAGATTTTTAGAAGACATCTAAAGGCAGCCCTGTTTAGGGAGGCTTTTAATGTTTAATAGATTATTTTATTTCATTTTTCTGTTGGAAGCCGCCCAGAGTGGCTGGGGAAACCCAGCCAGATGGGCGGGGTATAAATAAATTATTATTATTATTATTATTATTATTATTATTTATTTAATGCATATTTTCCTATAAAGTGTGCAACTTGGAGGCACAGCAGTACTGCCAGAAAGGACTCCTACCAAATCCTCAGCATCATTTCTGTATCATCCTAACATGTTCCAGGCCAGTGTTTCTCAAATTCTGAGCAGCCGAGGCACACTTTTTTTCCTGAAGAATTGGAGGCATGCCTCACTTTGAGGAGTATTTCTAAACCTCCAACATGTTAAGAAGATTGTGGTAGTGTACAATAAAAGCATTAAAAGTTCATAAAATGCAGAACAAATCACCAAAAGTGAATCAAATTCAATATCTGAATATGCTTGGCAGGGCAGAAATCTTTTTAGCAAAAATATCAAAACTGAAGGTGCTTGTCTGGTTTCAGTAGGAAGAGTGTTCTAAATTATTGGCAGTACGTATGTGGTAGTTGTTGTTGTTTAGTCGTTTAGTCGTGTCCGACTCTTCATGACCCCATGGACCAGAACACGCCAGGCACTCCTGTCTTGCACTGCCTCCCACAGTTTGGTCAAACTCATGTTCGTAGCTTCGAGAACACTGTCCAACCATCTCGTCCTCTGTCGTCCCCTTCTCCTAGTGCCCTCCATCTTTCCCAACATCAGGGTCTTTTCCAGGGAGTCTTCTCTTCTCATGAGGTGGCCAAAGTATTGGAGCCTCAGCTTCACGATCTGTCCTTCCAGGGAGCACTCAGGGCTGATTTCCTTCAGAATGGATAGGTTTGATCTTCTTGCAGTCCATGGGACTCTCAAGAGTCTCCTCCAGCACCATAATTCAAAAGCATCAATTCTTCGGCGATCAGCCTTCTTTATGGTCCATGTAGTAGTTAGTGATAGTTAAAGAAGGGGCATTCTCTGCATGGTTCCTGATTGGCTACGAGTGCTCTGGGAAGAAATACAGAGGTAGCTGTATAAGCATGTTGCAGCAAAAATAACAAATACTCCTGTAGTACATTAAAGACTAATAAAGATATGATATCATAAGCGTTTGGGGGCCAGAGCCCACTTCATCAGATGCCCAAAGTATTATCTTCTATTGGCAGGTTTATGTGCATATGAGTAAAGTGGGGTGGGATATGCAAATGATAAGGTTAGACGGTAATGAAAAGCAAAAATACAGCCTGTGACAATTCAATTAGAGCTTAAATGTATGCAGAATAACCCCAGTAACCATTTGCAACAGCAGTAACTGGTAGCTGAGCATATCAACACCTGTAGCGGGACAGGAAACCATTGAGTCTATTTGTTGTGCGTATTCAGAATCAAACTGATAGCATCAAACTTTGTTGTTGGTTCTAATTCAGCTAATTCATGCTAGAGTCCCCCTTTCAAATTCCTTCGTGGCAGAATGCCAGCAGAGCCGAAACGCGTCATTTAAACTCCTTTTTCAGTCCAAGAATCAAAACGGGCAAGGATCTGATGCAATCCTTAGTACTGTACCTTCTCTGGGTAGTTCCCTATTGGAGCAGCATGGGAAGAGGACTCCCCTTATTGTGAATGGACATAGCCACGAGCTGATCTATTTTTCATACATTTGTATGCTGTTTACTACATATATTGTCTATTTTCCATATTGTACCTCCAGATTCAGTATCACATACCGTCCAACTTTTTAAGCCCCAAACCCAAGATCTGCCTCTTCCAGGATGTGTCCCCTGGGGAGTCATGTTACCCGCGCTGCGATCTCACACTGAAAAAAGTGGGGTTTTTTGAGGGTGAGATCAAAATAGCTGCTCTGCGATCTCTCACAAAAAAGAGTTGTCCCGTTTTCTCTGGGACACTCGGCGGGTATGGAGTCACCATCGCTTTTGTATTTCCCAGTGCCAACTGACTGGCTACTTGCAATACAGGGCATATTTGACTTGTTAGACTTTTAGGGCTATTCTATATAAACATACCTTGCATTTTGTACAATTTATGGGGGGGGAATATTGTGTCTAAAATTATATGAATCTTGTCTATAGTAAGCGGTAAAAACAAGCAAGTCAACACCCGATGTTGCAGCCATCGAATGATAAACATTTATGTGTGAGCAGTACTTGGACTGTTCTCCCCAGGGCGGCTCACCTGGCACCATTATTATATATCTTCAGGTTCCAGGCAAAAACTTTTCTCTATAACCAGGGCTTTGGCCTTTAAATATCTGTGTGGCCTTTTAGTAGTGGGTGGGATGCTTTAATGTATTTCCTTTTCCTCTGGGTTTTAATGTATCTATGTGGGATTTTTGGCTATTGGTTGTTTGGTTGTAAGTCACTTTGTATTGCCCTGTGCAAGATAAAGCAAGTAACTAATTCAATCAACATCATCATCATCAACAACAGCAACAACCACCTAGTTTGATAAATAAGGGTTGTCCATCTCCTCAGGGAACCAGACAGAGGGCCTTCTCGGTAGTGGCACCCGCCCTCCCAGCAGATGTCAAGGCAATAAGCAACTATATTACTTTTAGAAGACAACTGAAGGCGGCCCTGTTTAGGGAAGTTTTTAATGTTTGATGCTGTACTGTTTTTAATATTCGGTTGAAAGCCGCCCAGAGCGGCTGGGGAGACTCAGCCAGATGGGCCAGGTACAAATAAATTATTATTATTATAATAATAATAATAATTATCATTATCATTATCATTCTCTATAGTGGCATTCCTGTCTATACAATGCCCTCCTGTCACAATTTCAGCTAGTTTTAGTCCCCTCGCAAAAAAACATTTTGTTTATTTCGGCCTGTAGTTCTCAACCAGTGTGCTGTGGCACCCTGGGGTAACTTGAATGATGGCCGGGGGTATCGCGGGCACCACTGGCCTCTGTCCCCTTTCCTTCCCTCCCATCTCTGATGCCCTCTCAGATCTCTGCCTCCCAAAGGCTTGCACAGCTGTTTCTTGCAGCAGCCCTGGCTACAAGCTTCCCAGGCAAATGGTGCCTGTGGGGCTGGCCAGGGGGTGTTTTTCCCAGGTCCCCGGGGGCAGTGGGAGGAGCACTTCTCCTTGGGGCGGGAGGGGGGAGCAGCTTAGAGGCCAGAGGACTCCCAAGGAGAGGGGAGGGGAGAGGAGGCTGAGGGATGGTGTTCGGGGAAAAAAAAGGGGTGAGAGGCTGCCAGCTCTGCAGGCAATGGGTGACATAAGTGGGTTCCCGAGTCCCTCCGGGGTGCCGCAAAAAGAATGCAGTTGGTCAAGCCATTTGGTTAGTTGACTGAAGAAGATGTTTTATCGTTCTTTCACTGCTGAGATGTAAGTTTGATTTATTGTTGATTTTTAAAGGTTGTTTTAGTTTATTATGTATTGCATATAGGCTGTACCCTGCCCTTGGATTGATTTTTAATGAAGAGCAGGTTATAAATTACCTAAATAAATAAGCAATTAACACCATGCAGCCTCAGTGGGGTGAAGTACCAATATTTTCAGTGTGTTTCCCCTGTTTTGCTTTGATGGTGTTTCCTGCTTGGCAGGGGGTTGGACTGGATGGCCAGTGTGGTCTCTTCCAACTCTATGATTCTATGATTCTTTCTAACACCTCACTCCAGGCATGGTGCTGCTAATTGCACAATTAAAAGTAGCATCTAATTTGTGGTGGAATCTCTTCCTCTGTATCCTTCCTTACGGCCTTTCTTTGGAGTACAGTAGAGCCATTTGAGGACTAAGAGCTCTCTCCTCTGTAACTGTTGCAGTAGCCATTTTAGGTTCAGTTTGAGGTGAAAGACTAGCTTGCTCGCCAATGACAAAAGATAATATTTTAGTGTTTTTGCCTTACCTGCAGTGGCGGAAGTTCATGCTCTGGCACCAGGGGGCGTGGGGCAGGTGGGTTTGGGGCTGGCGCGCATCCCGGGGATCACGCTGCCAGGGGCAGGGAGCTCCCCCCCCCACTCCTTCCTCCACCAGTGCTCACCTGCCGGCACCTTGGCACTTAAAGGGCTTGGTCTTGCCTTTTGAGCCCAGAAAATTGCTCTTTAGGATGTGGTCTAGTGTAAGGTTACCAGATTTTTTTTCAATGAACCGGGAACAATGAATCTTTTTTCAATGAAAAGGGGACACTTTTCAACTTCGATGGATTTTGTATGGGGACTGGTTTGTAAATCCGGGGACTGTCCCCGGGAAACGGGGACATCTGGTAACCTTAGTCTAGTGCGCATCCTGCCAGAATACAGCACTTAAACAGCCATCCTAGTTGAAAACATCATTGATGAATGCCCCCCCTGCCCCCTGTCTTTTTAAACAAAAACTCTCCTTCCTATTATCACAGGTAGTTAGAAATGACCATATGGTGTATAATACCTCGCCTTCAATCTGGCACAATACCTTTTGCTTTTATTTTCTGATCAGGCATTGACAGAATATTCATCTTGTAAATCTTGTTTTCCTATAGGCTGTCATATTTGAACCATATGGTAATTTTTGTGTGTTGGACAGTATCTTTTCCTGGGTATAATTTCAACTCAGTTACACATGTTAGTTTCTGTGCATCAAGATAAGACTTAGTACTAGATTGGCATTTCACAGCCAATATTGGCTCTTTCCTAAAACATATTTGAAGTAGTCCAACGTAAGTTAACATCTTTCTTATAAATACTTATATATCAAACCACGCCTCTCTCACCTTTTAAAGTCAAGTGTAAATGTATTGCTTCAGCTTCAAAGGGGAAAACTCAGCATGATAGACTACCTATTAATTATGGGGATTATGTTTAGGCTGCAGCTTTTGGGGTTTATCTTTGAACTAGAAATCTCTCTTCTTTTCTTTGGGATTTTTTAAAAATAAAAAACCCCTCTCTATATATTTAAATGATAGGCTTCATCCATAGTGACCTTGATTCCCCCCCCCCCATGGTCCTACTGATACATTTTTAAAATCATATTATTTGAATGGCTGTGAATTGCACCCGCTGTGTAATGGCAAGGTGGAACCAAAAACCTGTTTAAATTAATGGAACAATTCCCACCAACTTCCAAGTGCTCTTAAGCAAGCCTAATGAATGAAAATGTGAACAGTTTTATTTTTCCTTACAGCACGACTATTTATGTAGTAATAATAATGACTATTAACCTACATTATTTTTTCGATAGCTCCGTGAGCTTTAATAAAATACTGGTTGTAATTTGGTTTGATATTTTTATGCCACCATAATGAATTTGTTTGTTATTCATTGTAGCACCACTCTCTGCACATAAATCAATTTTGCTTAGTATTCAGCTCAGATAACACACATGTATTTCTAGAGGTTTTCTGGGGGGTAGGGGAGAGTTGCATATATTAATAAAACATAAGCAAAACCCAGTGTTTTAGATGCAATTAGAAAATACCAGACAATCTTTCTCTAGAATTTGTTTCTTGTTTCGAACAGCTCCTGTTGAAGACTTAGAATCTGGCTTCTACTGAACTTTCTTGATAATAATACTAGGGAGATGACTGCAATTTATGACAGACAAGACCAGCTCTGCACACAGTGTCATGTTGCACCCAGGGCCGGCATGTCCATTTAGGCGAACTAGGCAGCTGCCTAGGGCGCCAAAATGGAGGGGGCGCTGGCCAGCCTGCCTGCCTGCCGCCGCCGCCCGGTCCTGCCTAGGGCCATTTCCACTGCGCCTGTCACCTGTTGAGCGGCTTTAGGCCGCTATCCCGAGGCGTGTGCGTGCCTCCGGAGAGCGGCACCCTCATGGGGACCAAGGTGGTGTACACACTGCAATGTTGTTTCCAAGTGTGCATGTGTGAGCAGAAGCCCTTCCTTTAATGAGTGCACTGGGGACACCACTGGATTGTGGTCCCATCTGCCTTCATCCTCAGTCACCTCGATATCTTGAATGAAGGGCATGTCCCTAATTGTTTATGCTGTTCTTTGGAACATTTGACCTTTTTGGTGTTGACCTTTAAAGCCCTGAAGTTTAAACAGTTCAGGACTGCCGGAGCTAAAGAACAGTCTCTTCCCATATGAACCTGTCCAGTCATTTATAATCTGAGGTCCTTCTCTGTGTCCCACCTCCAAAAGAAGCACAGAAAGTGACCATCAGAGAACGGCCCTCCTCTGTAAAAGCCCCCTTGAAACACTCCCCTGTGTCACCTTTTCTGTCATTTTGGCACCAGATAAAAATTTCTTTATTCTCCCAAGTATACCAATAGGGCAGTTACTCAATCTGTGTGTTTCTATAGTTGTTACTTCATTGATACTGTGCATGGCCCAACAGGTTATTATTATGCTTTCTTGTATTATGAACATTGTAAATTGCTTAGAGCCTTTTTTTTTGTTGTTGTTGAAAAGTGTAAAGCGATATACAAGTCTAAATCACATCAAAATGGATAGGAGCTATTGAGAACCAAACTAGGCCCCATTTGTGTGGCCTCATCTCTTCATCTGCGTATTCTTAACCTGGGTATAGTTTCTTCATTTGAATACCACAGAATGCTTGGGCCCTGGGAGACTGGGGAGGATTGAACCCTGTGTGTTTGTGAGAGTGTGTGCGTGCATAAGAGAGGCACACAGAGAGCATTTGCTTTATGGTTACAGGTTGCAATGATGGCTGAACCTTTTCTCACACTGTGGGAAGAAAAGAACTATTACATTCCAGAGCATATGCCACCATTTCCCCCTTGTTAGCTGTGCTCTTATTTCCACTTGTAGCTAACGCTGATCTACAGTGACACTTAGTGAAAGCAGCACGATGGCATCAAAACTGTAATCTTCTTTGACGCTGATGCCTCTTTGTTGGGAATACAACTCATGGCTTTCTTGGCACGTTAACCAAATACTGAAGTGGTTTTAAGAATCACAAAGACTGCTAGGATTTTAATGGTAAAAAAAAAAAAAGTCTGTGATTAACTGAACTTTAAAAGCCCCGACAAGCACAACCTGATCTTGAAATCCTGTTACTCACAGGCCTTAAACCATCTTCATGTGCGGATAGATCCCCAATATTCAAAGTGAAAGTAGAGCAAAATTCAGCTTTGCTGGAAGACCTCACTAATTAGAAAGAAGCATAATTATTCTATGTACTAAGCGTGGAATTTCTGTCCCCCCCCCCATCCTAGCCGCCTTCTCTAGACTTTTTTCTGTACAGGTTGTGTCCATGTTCTCTGACATACTCAACAAGGGTTAATGTATAATTAGGAGGACTGTATGTGCTCAATATGAAAAAGCAAACAAATTAAATACCTGCACAAGGCAGTTCATAAAGGTAAAGGTAAAGGGACCCCTGACCATTGGGTCCAGTCGTGACCGACTCTGGGGTTGCGCGCTCATCTCGCATTATTGGCCGAGGGAGCCGGCGTATAGCTTCCAGGTCATGTGGCCAGCTTCTGGCGAACCAGAGCAGCACACGGAAATGCTGTTTACCTTCCCGCTGTAGCGGTTCCTATTTATCTACTTGCATTTTGACGTGCTTTTGAACTGCTAGGTTGGCAGGAGCTGGGACCGAGCAACGAGAGCTCACCCCGTTGCAGGGATTCGAACTGCTGACCTTCTGATCAGCAAGCCCTAGACTCTGTGGTTTAACCCACAGCGCCACCTGGTTCCCTTTAAGGCAGTTCATATTCTTCATCAAAAAAAGAACCCCCCCCCCCGCTTCCATGATTTCTTCTGTTCTTGTGATGTCTATTGCAAGCTTTATAATTAGAATGATTATTTTCTGTCCCGGCAGTTATGGAGAAGGGCACAATGGACATATCATTAAGGCCTGGCCAAAAATCTACCCCATTTTTTTTTTACACGAATACTCATCCTATGCAAAGATCAGGGCGGGGCACATGTGGAATATTGGTGACTTTCAGGGTGTGAGCAAATTATCAGCGCTTCCAATGGAAGGAGAGGCCTTACCTTTAAAGATGAGGAGCCTGAGTTTCCCCCTCTATTTTTTCCTCCTTAGTAGATGCACACACACACACACAAAGATTTGCTTTTGCACCAAGCAATGGCTAGACTGCCCTGATAAGCCAAAACAGCATTCCCTTCTAATTTCAAACAAAACGCTTCATGGGGACAATGCTACGTAATGACAAAGGCTTAGTTCCTGTCGGGGTGTTGTACTCTGAATGCGGAAGGAATATTGCTGGGCCACTCCTCTGCTTCTTCAAGTATCTGCAATGTCTTTATGCTGAAAAAAGAGGGGTGAACCCTGACACACTCCTTTCCAGAATGGTTTTGCACCCCACCTGGAAAGTATGCAATTTTAGCAAGACTCGCCCTTTAAAGATTGCAGACCCCTACCCTTTGGGGATAAAGGAACCTGTGATGGGGGAGATGTTTGTTACTCCTCTCATCTCATATCATCTCTGTCTCTTTCTCTCACTCCTGGGAAAAAAAACTGTATCAGCGGTATGGACAGACTACCCTACAGATGGCTGTCTCAGACCCACAGACCAGCTTGACTAGCAGACGTGTTTGCTCAGCGTAATTCTTCATTGTTGCTATTGGCATCTTTCCCTGCCACAGTAAATGCCGTAAATAATGCACCAGCACAAAAAAAAGACAACCCTCCAGAGTTTTAAAACGGGAAAATATGGTAGATGTATTAAGTGAAAATTGCAAATGTGACACAATTAGTAAAAAAAAAAAGTCATTAAAGAAATTACTAATACTAAAAACAAATATGCATTATGGTATACTAGCATATGCCTGGGACCACCCTATTAACAGAAGTACAATACATGAAAATTGTTTTTAAAAATCCCCATACATAACTAAACTGCTAGAGTGGAAAAAAAAATTAAACTTCCTTCTTCCCCTGACCATAAACAGTCAGTTAACTTGCCTCCTTTCCTCCTTTTTCCCTGTATAGTACTAACAGCTTGCAGAATGCAATCCAAAAATGCACATATTGTCTCTGTTACTCTAGTAGTAAACAGACCATTGCCATGGGGGAAATAACACACAGTGTTTAGTAATGAGGTCCATGTTTATTTCTATTGATCCGACACAGTGTTCCTTATAGTATAAAAGTAGGGAACTGGTGTTGTTTAGTCCCGTTCCCCCCAATGTTTGTTTTTAGGAATTGAGTTTGCCCAGGGTCCTACTGCTGGGAGCTGAGGGATATCAGCAGCCTGATATGCTTTAGCTGCCTAAAGCAGAATTCAAATGGTTCCACCCAACACAGATGGTCATTTGTTCTGATTTAGGGCAAAAGAGCAGGTTTTCCTTGGAAAAGGAGTGTGGCAAACTGAAAACCGCGCAGACCTACTGTTTCTAGGTGTGGGAGAAGTGGAAGTGTGTACGAGAGCCAACCAATACTCTAAACAGTCTTGCTGCATCTTTCAGATGCCAATTTCTGGATTCATGTTGTTGTTGTTGTTGTTTAGTCGTCTAGTCGTGTCCGACTCTTCGTGACCCCATGGACCATAGCACGCCAGGCACTCCTGTCTTCCACTGCCTCCCGCAGTTTGGTCAAACTCATGTTGGTAGCTTCAAGAACACTGTCCAACCATCTCATCCTCTGCCGTCCCCTTCTCCTTGTGCCCCTCCATCTTTCCCAACATCAGGGTCTTTTCCAGGGAGTCTACTCTTCTCATGAGGTGGCCAAAGTATTGGAGCCTCAGCTTCAGGATCTGTCCTTCCAGTGAGTACTCAGGGCTGATATCCTTCAGAATGGATAGGTTTGATCTTCTTGCAGTCCATGGGACTCTCAAGAGTCTCCTCCAGCACCATAATTCAAAAGCATCAATTCTTCGGCAATCAGCCTTCTTTATGGTCCAGCTCTATGGATTCGTCTATCCCTCTCTTATTAATTGCATTTGAAACAGGCTGATTCACCTTGTTGCATGGCAGGGCTACCCCTGGATGTCAGGTGCAGATCAGCCTTTGCACTGCCAACCAGTTCTGGCCAAAGAAGGGAAGGCTGCCAGACTGGCAAGCTGGCCTTATAGCAACAGGTTGTGCGATACCTCTGGGTCAGGTTCATTCCTTAATGGGGACAGGAAGAGGATTCTACTGCCATGTTGTGATATATTGCCTCCTCTTCTGGGTCTGACCTCTGTAAACACAAAAATGTAACTCTAAATGAATCTTCAGCTATGACACTCAGGTCATATAGTGCACATCAGATACAACAAACAGCTATCAGAGGGAAGAAATGTCATTTATTGTAATATTCTCTCTCTCTCTCCCCCCCCCCTCTCTCTCTGTGTGTGTGTGTGTGTACCAAAGGATATTGACGAGGAGTTACAGTACATTTTCCCTTTTAAATCCAGCACTGTTGTGGTTTGATGAAGTCTCCTTTGAATACGATCTGTTGTAGAGTCATGAAAGTCTGTCTCCTGGGTTTCTCTGTTGGTTGGCCATTGTGGCCTTCATGGATGGTATATTTATGGTGTTGAGAATGCCGTGTCAGCAAACCTGCTGCATAATGATCCCCATTTCATTGTTATACTGTAAGTGGTTAATGCCAAGTGTATATGAATATGTAATGTCCTCCTCCAGCTCCGTAGCCTCGAAATGCATTATACTGGTGAGCTGCGGAGGCATTTATTCCAAAGCAAGTTCAGGGAGTGATTTAGAAATGCCAATAGCAATAATGCAATTACAGTTGCAAAACATCTCAGTTGACCAAACAAATCTTTTCTAAAATGCACCTGCAATATTTCTTTAGCACATTTTAATTAAGCATATATTCAGCATATTTAGTTTGAGACTCAATTAAGCACCAGCAGCATCAAGGAATGAAATACGGCACTTGGTACTTGGTAATTCTTGTTTAAATTCAGCAGTGGTTTTGTTCAGAGCTGCTGCAGAGGTACTTAGAAGTCTGGGGCCATATTGGTAAATGCCATTGGTTCCCTTCAATAGCAGTTACGGTCCTTCAGGCTGCAGCTACGAAACAGAAGAATTTGTAATGTTAGAAGTTTATACCTTTACAACATGCTTTCAAGCACATTATTATGCCACTTTCTTTTCTCTATTGATGTCTTAGTTGCCCATTTCCTTTTTTCTCATGTGTGTGTACACACACACTACCATGTTATATTCTTTTGATCTATTTAGAAACAGATCACTGTGTGGTATTTACAGCTCTGCTTTAGTCTCCATTGTAGTTTATATATCAAGGTGTCAACATATCTCCCAGCCAAGCAGCAGAACACATACAGTGAAAGTGACAGTGAGATGAGGTTACAGCGTTCCAACCAGTAAATCACAATGCTGCAGAGAAGCCATAAGACATTGACAACAAGGGGTAGACAGGAGACCATTTTAACCTGCAGCATGCTAGATTAATGACTAGGATAACAGTTTCAGTTATCAGTAGTTAAAACAACTCTCCGGCTGATATTATTTGTCTAAATAGTTACATACAAAGCAGATAAATACATTCTGCCACAGGCATACCGGTACTAAAGGAGGCAGAACCAGGGAAACTTATTATGTAAGATGCAAACAATGCTTAGTATATAGGGCCACTTGAGAAGGCTTTTCCGGAAACTTATTTTGCAGATCAATTTCATTTGTAAAAGTGGAATAACAAGGTATAGGCAGTTTTAACACATCAGGGCTTGACAGGGTGAAGCCTGCAAGAGGTGAGCAGGAGATCCAGAATAATATGAATCCAAATCAGGTCAAACCTAGGATCCAGGGTACTGAATGAAGATCAAAAAGTCCAGAAGTCGATAGGTAGCCACTATTAAAAGAGGTTGATCAGATTGAGGAAGCAGGCCTGAAGCGATGATTTATACAAGGCAAGACCAGCCCCTACTTACTGGCTTTCCTGCGCATGTGGTCAAGTTGTGCTGATAAACTGCAGAGTCCCTCTCTGGCCGTTATCTGTGTGGCACTGTAGTACAACAGAGACCAAGCCAATAGCTTCCTCTGCCTGAGAGTTGCCTCAGCAAGGAGTACTACACGAATACAGGATGGGTGACACCTGGCTTGAGAGCAGTACATGTGAAAAGGATCTAGGAGTCTTGGTAGACCACAAACTTGACATGAGTCAGCAGTGTGATGCAGCAGCTAAAAAAGCCAATGCAATTCTGGGCTGCATCAATGGAGTATAGTGTCTAGATCAAGGGAAGTAATAGTACCACTGTATTCTGCTCTGGTCAGACCTCACCTGGAGTACTGTGTCCAGTTCTGGGCACCACAGTTCAAGAAGGATACTGACAAGCTGGAACGTGTCCAGAAGATGGCAACCAAAATGGTCAAAGGCCTGGAAACGATGCCTTATGAGGAATGGCTTAGGGAGCTGGGTATGTTTAGCCTGGAGAAGAGAAGGTTAAGGGGTGATATGATAGCCATGTTCAAATATATAAAAGGATGTCATATAGAGGAGAGAGAAAGGTTGTTTTCTGCTGCTCCAGAGAAGCAGACCCAGAGCAATGGATTCAAACTACAAGAAAGAAGATTCCACCTAAACATTAGGAAGAACTTCCTGACAGTAAGAGCTGTTCGACAGTGGAATTTGCTACCAAGGAGTGTGGTGGAGTCTCCTTCTTTGGAGGTCTTTAAGCAGAGGCTTGACAGGCATATGTCAAGAATGCTTTGATGGTGTTTCCTGCTCGGCAGGGGGTTGGACTGGATGGCCCTTGTGGTCTCTTCCAACTCTACGATTCTATGGTTCTAAGGGCAAAACTACATGTTACACTTAATGCGCTTATGACTCCACACAACCAAAAAGAGAGAGAATTAGGTGACTCGAGGAATGAGAGTTGTTATGGAGATCACAGTGATAGAAAGAGGTGGTTTATCCCTTTCCTTCTCAGTCACAGCTACTGGGAACACATGGACTTGATGGTGTAATCCAGTGGATTGGGCAGTGTTTAAGGTAAAATGAACCAAAGTCTCGTAGGCTGATATATATTTACTGAGTCCCATTGAACTCAGAATAGTTTATTTCTGGGCAGACTTGTATAGGATTTCATTACTACTATAGACCAAAACCTACACCCCTCACTCCATGCTCCCCCCCCCCTTTGTAGTCCTGCTTTACTCTTCCATCTTCTTTCTGTGCCCACTTGGAATTAATATATCTCAGCCACTACTGATCTCATACTTTGCTATGCTAATGCCCTGTTCTGGTGTTCATTGTCCTTGGATGAGAGTAGAGAGTTGCAAGCTGTGCTCCTCATCTATGCACATTCGGTCATATATATGTAAGGGTCCCCTGCATGACTATGTGACGGGCTCTTAATGTGTGATTAAGATGGAACCCTCTGTACATACAGATGCATCAATAGGAGAATAGCATCTAGATCAAGGGAAGTAATAGTACCACTGTATTCTGCTCTGGTCAGACCTCACCTGGAGTACTGTGTCCAGTGTCCAGTTCTGGGCACCACAGTTCAAGAAGGATACTGACAAGCTGGAACGTGTCCAGAAGAGGGCAACCAAAATGGTCAAAGGCCTGGAAACGATGCCTTATGAGGAACGGCTTAGGGAGCTGGGTATGTTTAGCCCGGAGAAGAGAAGGTTAAGGGGTGATATGATAGCCATGTTCACATATATAAAAGGATGTCATATGGAGGAGGGAGAAAGATTGTTTTCTGCTGCTCCAGAGAAGCGGACACGGAGCAATGGATTCAAACTTCAAGAAAGAAGATTCCACCTAAACATTAGGAAGAACTTCCTGACAGTAAGAGCTGTTCTGCAGTGGAATTTGCTACCAAGTAGTGTGGCGGAGTCTCCTTCTTTGGAGGTCTTTAAGCAGAGGCTTGACAGGCATATGCCAAGAATGTTTTGACGGTGTTTCCTGCTTGGCAGGGGGTTGGACTGGATGGCCCTTGTGGTCTCTTCCAACTCTATGATTCTATGATTCTATATTCCTGGGAGCTACATTCAGGCAGATCTTGGCACCCTTGCTCTGTGCATGTTTGCAGATACTGAAGGCCTAAATCAGAGTACAGTGGTACCTCTGGTTATGAACTTAATTCGTTCCAGAGGTCTGTGCTTAACCTGAAACCGTTCTTAACCTGAGATACCACTTTAGCTAATGGGGCCTCCTGCTGCCACCGCGCCGCTGGCGTGCGATTTCTGTTCTCATCCTGAGGTAAAGTTCTTAACCCGAGGTACTACTTCTGGCTTAGCGGACTCTGTAACCTGAAGTGTTTGTAACCCGAGGTGTTTGTAACCTGAGACACCACTGTACTTATTCCCATCCATGCTTAGGTTGCCCAGAGCCAGCTATGTACCCATATTGGTCTTCTTTGTATGCTTTCAAGAACTCTGAAAAGGTGTCCATGTGGTAAGCAGAAGCATGAAAACCACTGGTAGGTAATACTTCTTGAATGCTGACATCTGGTAGCTTGTCATGAAGACGTTCTTCTGAGGGCACATTGCTCCTCTTTGCGCTTTGGAATAATTCAGCATCTTGGTTTCCATGCCACAAGGGAAATTGCGTGTGGTTCTCGAGCGTTCTCATAAGGATGTGTTTTCAAAAGTTAGCTCAGCAAGCATTGTTGTGAAGATAGTTTCCTTGGGAAGGGCATGTCTTGAAGTAACAGCATATGTGTCAGGACTGGGAGTGTAAATTAGGGGAAAGAATGAATCCAGGCCAAAGGATGAGAGGAGAGGGAATCCTTCTGTTGTGTGTTTCCTTGCCCTTGAAAAAGTGCTGGGCTGTTCATCTAGTTTTTGTGGCGGTGCTTCCAAGTACAGATGGAACATCTGAGACACATGAGTGATGGGCTGGGGCTGCTGCAAAATAAGTATCTTCTTCTTCAACGTGGTGTCTTGTAAATGTACTGGATTAACCTTGGAATATTCTGATAACAGATGGAATAAAAGATCACATGGCACCGTTTAAATAGTCAAAGCCTGACCCCCAATGTCCTGGTCAGTGTTCCTTCTCCAGTTTAATGACATTGCTAATTAATTGGCACAAGTGTTGCTAGCTAGCCTTATGTGGGTTGCTGCTGAAAGCCTGCTGGGGACTGGCATTCATATATGCTGCAATCACTATCTGGCCAGAATGCCACAGTTTGACCCCACCCCCACCCCCATCTAATTGCGGCAACAAGAGGGATGAATGCAAACTTTGGAAAGTTGTTTCCATGATTGCCTGTTTTTTTAATATATTTTCATCTCTCTTTATAAATCAGTAGAGGAGATTGCTTCTTCAGAAGGTTAGCATATAGGTCTGACTGAAGGGTTTGCAGACAGGCACCAGTGGATTCCATCTTAGCAAACTTGCCAGTGATACATAGGTAAAGGGTAAAGGGATCCCTGACCATTAGGTCCAGTCGTGACCGACTCTGGGGTTGTGGTGCTCATCTCGCATTATTGGCCGAGGGAGCCGGCGTATAGCTTCCAGGTCATGTGGCCAGCATGACAAAGCCACTTCTGGCGAACCAGAGCAGCGCACAGAAAAGCCGTTTACCTTCCCGCTGTAGCGGTTCCTATTTATCTAACTTGCATTTTGACGTGCTTTCGAACTGCTAGGTTGGCAGGAGCTGGGACTGAGCAACGGGAGCTCACCCCGTCACAGGGATTTGAACCGCTGACCTTCTGATCAGCAAGCCCTAAGCTCAGTGGTTTAACCCACAGCGCCACCTGGGTCCCTGATACATAAGGTAGTAATGGCAAATATCTGGTGTAGCAGCTAGTATGGGGAGACTGAGGCTCTCATAACCATTTAGTCCTGAAGCTCACAATGTGTTTTATCTAAAATGATTGTTGTAAGGATTAGAGTGGGATAACTATGTAAAAAGATCTATCCCTCTCTCCCTCTCTCTCCTATATTTTCCCTATATTGATACCACACAGCGCCCATTGGAGCATTTGTAGTCCTGCGTCACAATTCTGGATTTGCATGAAGTCAAGGCAGGATAGGGGAGCAAACGAGAAGACAGGTTGCACAACAGCAGTAGCTGCAGCATAGGAGTGAAAAAATGAGGAGCATTGAGAGAGAGTGAAAAATGCAAGAGCAAGCTGGGAGTGGGGGAAAACAGAGGAGGAGGAGGGGGTAGTAGAAAAGGAATGGAGATGAAAAGAGGGTGCAAAGATGGAGACTTGCAAAAAGAAGAAGAAGAAGAAGAAGAAGAAGAAGAAGAAGAAGAAGAAGAAGAAGAAGAAGAAGAAGAAGAAGAAGAAGAAGAAGAAGAAGAAGAAGAAGAAGAAGAAGGGGGAATTGAAGGCATGGGAATGGGGGCGAAGATGAAAAAGTTGCTTGTGAGTTGCAATGTTTGGGAGTGGGAAGATGCATTGGGGGTGCAGGGGGAGGGGTGCAGAAAAGGAGGAAGAGGCATGGACATGGGGGTGAAGGTGAAAACAGGGTTGTTAAGTGTGCCTGTAGAACAGAAGAGAGAAGGTGGGATGATTTCTTGGTTGGTCAGACAATTTAGCAGGTAGAGTGCCTTATATGGGGTTGGTTAGGGGGTAGAGTGAGCGGGGGGGGGAAAGGGGCGCAGAGCCCCCATAATATATGATGCACACACTATATACTGTATTTTCCACACACTGGTTAGAATGCAGAACTGACCTAAAAGTTGCAAACGAAATAAAATGGTTCAATTTGTATCCTCTCAACTGCTCGCAAAGTTTATCCTCTAAACGTGGGGATTTCACAAAGAATTCTAGATGTTCCTCATGAAAGCAATATCAGTGTTGGATCTCTGTGATAAGGAGATGCGGGACTATTGCCAAAGCTACCAGCTCATATCTCCTCCTCTCTCTTCTGACAATGTCTAGTAAGCCATAACTACACATTCTGACTCGTTTCCTCACTCTGTATGCAGCAGTCAATGAAGCAGAGCAGGGACAGCAAAATTTGGAGTGTGGTGGCATTGCATCCTATCTTTTTGTATTACTAGATATTACTGGGGGCTGCTCCTTTTGCTTGCCTCTATAATCTCATTCTGATATCACTGCTGAATAAATGGAAAACAGTTTTTTGGAAATGTTCTGCATAGTGGTTTTGAAAGATACCTGTGCGCTGCAATCGCATGCATATATTCAGAGGTTCTGCTCTGCTCGATGGGGCTTACAGCCTTGTAAGTGTGCAGCGTAGGTTTGTAACCCTAAATGCTCTTACCAGGGAGTAAGTGACTGAACATAGCGGGGCTTAAAAGGTAAAGGTAAAGGCGCCCCTGACCATCAGGTCCAGTCGTGTCCGACTCTGGGGTTGCGGCGCTCATCTCACTCTATAGGCCGAGGGAGCCGGCGTTTGTCCACAGACAGCTTCCGGGTCATGTGGCCAGCATGACTAAGCTGCTTCTGGCAAACCAGAGCAGCACACGGAAACGCTGTTTACCTTCCCGCCGGAGCGGTCCCTATTTATCTACTTGCACTTTGATATGCTTTTGAACTGCTAGGTTGGCAGGAGCTGGGACCGAGCAATGGGAGCTCACCCCATTGCAGGGATTCGAACCACCAACCTTCTGATCAGCAAGCCCCAGGCTCTGTGGTTTAACCCACAGCGCCACCTGGGCTTACATCTGAGTAAATGTGCATAGATTGCACCGGTGCCACATTTGTTATGTAGCTCTTTACTCTGCTAGTTTTCTGGGTGGAATCCATTTACTAACTAGTAGACAGGGGTGCCAACTTGAATTTTAAAAAATGGGGGGGGAGGGCAGGTAAGGCCAGCCCTGCATAATCACAAGGTTGGTGCGCACACACCATTGAATGGCAATGCCCACTGACTGGGGTTGGCCCCCTCAAATTTTTAATGGGGGGGGGCGACAAAGGGATCTTGGATCCTGGGAGTTGGCTCCTGAGCTAGTAGTTCTTGTAGTTCTTCCTTCATTTTTCACACCTATGTGATTTCACGTGGATCTGGAGTGGGAAAGGGGAAGAGCTGTCAAAATTTTGTGAAACCGAGGTCTTGTTTTTTCCCTCCTCTTCTCTCTTTTTTGCTCATCCTCCCCCATCTAGATTAACCCAAATTAAATTTCCCACAGTCATGCCAGAGGCAGTTAACGATTCATTTGCTTGTAAGGGATTTGGGCTGATTGTGGGGGGAAATGATGATTGCCTTCATTGCAAAATGTGTGAAATCTAGGAGAATAATTGTGGAGCAAAAATACCAACATTTATTGTACAATTAAACCTGTGCAAAATAATAACCAACAGAATTACTGAAATTGCAGGGTAAAAGTAATCATGAATGAAAGGGAATACAATTGTGCCAGAGAATTGAGTACACACTTCATTCGTGTGTTGAAACCATAGTGACTGTACAGGAGGGGGGGAAGGGGGGGGAGAATAGCAACAATGTAGGAGGATAAAATGATTAAGTAAACCAAGTGGTTCCGCTCCTTCCTCCTGGGCCGTATTCAGAAAGTGGTGGGGGGGATGAGTGTTCAGACCCCTGGGCTCTCACTTGTGGGGTGCCTCGGGGTTCCGTTCTCTCCCCCGTGCTTTTTAACATCTACATGCAGCCGCTGGGAGAGATCATCAGGGAGTTTGGGCTGGGTGTTCATCAGTATGCGGATGATACCCAGCTCTACCTCTCTTTCAAATCAGAACCAGTGAAGGCGGTGAAGGTCCTGTGTAAGTGCCTGGAGGCGGTTGGAGGATGGATGGCGGCTAACAGATTGAGGTTGAATCCTGACAAGACAGAAGTACTGTTTGTGGGGGACAGGAGGCGGGCAGGAGTGGAGGACTCCCTGGTCCTGAATGGGGTAACTGTGCCCCTGAAGGACCAGGTGTGCAGCCTGGGAGTCATTTTGGACTCACAGCTGTCCATGGAGGCGCAGGTCAATTCTGTGTCCAGGGCAGCTATCAGCTCCATCTGGTACGCAAGCTGAGACCCTACCTGCCTGCAGATTGTCTCGCCAGAGTGGTGCATGCTCTAGTTATCTCCCGCTTGGACTACTGCAATGCGCTCTACGTGGGGCTACCTTTGAAGGTGACCCGGAAACTACAACTAATCCAGAATGCGGCAGCTAGACTGGTGACTGGGAGCGGCCGCCGAGACCACATAACACCAGTCTTGAAAGATCTGCATTGGCTCCCAGTACGTTTCCGAGCACAGTTCAAAGTGTTGGTGCTGACCTTTAAAGCCCTAAACGGCCTCGCTCCAGTATACCTAAAGGAGTGTCTCCACCCCCATCGTTTAGCCCGGACACTGAGGTCCAGCTCCGAGGGCCTTCTGGCGGTTCCCCCATTGCAAGAAGCCAAGTTGCAGGGAACCAGGCAGAGGGCCTTCTCGGTGGTGGCGCCTACCCTGTGGAACGCCCTCCCATCAGATGTCAAAGAGAAAAACAGCTACCAGATTTTTAGAAGACATCTGAAAGCAGCCCTGTTTAGGGAGGCTTTTAATGTTTAAGAAATTAGTGTATTTTAATGTTTCTGTTGGAAGCCGCCCAGAGTGGCTGGGGAAACCCAGCCAGATGGGTGGGGTATAAATAATAAATTATTATTATTATTATTATTATTATTATTAGATTACAAGATAGACACAACCTAAGCGCAAGAACTCTGTACAGTCATACCTCGGTTTAAGTAAGCCTCGGTTTGAGTATTTTCAGTTTAAGTACTCCGTGAACCCATCTGGAACGGATTAATCCACTTTCCATTACTTTCAGTGGGAAAGTTCGCTTCAGGTTAAGTGTGCTTCAGGTTAAGTACAGACTTCCGGAACCAATTGTGTTTGTATACCGAGGTTTCACTTTACATTCTGAACTTAACTGAGGTGGCAGAAAACCCAAACAAATTATACAGTTGTGTAGTTCTATTGAGCAAATGAACATACATTTCAAGCTGTCTTAAGGCTCGTCAGACATGCCAACTCTAAGACCATTGGTCTATTTAGCTTAGTGCACGCATCCCCAAACTGCGGCCCTCCAGATGTTTTGGCCTACAGCTCCCATGATCCCTAGCTAACAAGACCAGTGGTCAGGGATGATGGGAACTGTAGTCCAAAACATCTGGAGGGCCGAAGTTTCGGGATGCCTGGCTTAGTGCCATCTTTTCAACTAGTAAAAGGTCTTTTCCATCCAGGAAGCTACCTGGCTTATATTCTAACACTTGCTAGTTGCCAGGTTAGAACAGCCTACTCTCCCCCCTCCCACCCACTGCTTCAAGCTCATATATCCATTTCAACTAGGTTTTTGGCACAGAAACTGTTTTGGTCACCCTGTATGACGACCTCTGTCAGGAGAGGAATAGGGGAAATGTGTCCCTGTTAATTCTCCTTGACCTCTCAGTGGCTTTCAATACCATTGACAATGGTATCCTTCTGGAGCAGCTTCTCTCTGCTGTGGTTCCAGAACTACTTGGACAGATGTTTCCAGAGGATGATGCTTGGAGAATGTTCTTGAGCCCCATGTGGGTTCAATTTTATGCTCTATGCTGTTTAACATCTACATGAAACTGTTGAGTGAGAATGAAGAGTGGCATACAAATTTAATAATAATAATAATAATAATAATAATAATAATAATAATATGCATTTATATTTGGCTATTTGGATGGCATGATCTAGTGAGCCAACTTGTGTAGGCTTCCCATAGCACCCACAAGTTTGATATTTGAATAATTGATTGAACATGTGGCTTCCACAAGCTTGTGGCAGGTAATAGTATGCTAATGAGTCTACCATATCCTTGGCAACAACAAAAATAACATTTGAAAATAATTTACTCCGCTTACAGAATATGTTTTTGTAAGTCTCCCGGAGAGAAGAATTCTGAAGGTGAGAGAATGCACCTCTCTGCAACTCTGAATTCTTCATTCGCTCAGAGATATTTAACAAAATTCCTGGTTGATCTTAAAAGCACAGTATCACACAAGGGTGGAGGAGGTCTAAATGTTATGGTTATAAGCTGTTTGGAGCTTTAATGGTGGAAACCAGTAAGCTTAGGAGGCAACAGAAATCCAACGAAGACCCTGGAACACTGTGGCAGTACACTGTCAATGACTTACCTGCATCAAAAAGTAGACCACTATGTCCTATAGATTTGTTGTTGTTTAGTCGTTTAGTCGTGTCCAACTCTTCGTGACCCCATGGACCAGAGCACGCCAGGCACTCCTGTCTTCCACTGCCTCCCGCAGTTTGGTCAAACTCATGTCCTATAGATACTGGGAGTTAAATGTTACTGAGTTACTGAGTTAAATTCCCTTCTGTTTGATGCTATCATTGTCATTGCCATCCTCATAATTCCATCTATCTTAGTTCATACACCATACAAACAAGATAGCTACCCCAGAACCATTTTGAAAGATAGCCTTTGGCTTTCATGTAAAGTGTTGCATTATTTTTCTCTGTATCTTAAATCACTTCTAAGTGGTTTTCAGGCTGACCTGCTGGGGCTCTTGTGCAGAAAATTGTACAGATTACCTGAAGTGAAAACTGTAACACACAAATGTATTCAACTTTATTGCCTGTGACTTAAAAGAACTTCATCTGTTGAAAGGGTTATATGAGCTTGAATGGACTTGCACTCCAGACATAAATTGTTTATGTAAATACTAGATTCTCACAGTAAATCTTCACTGAGTAATGCTCCCTTTTTGGAGTTCAAAGAACAAAATAAGAGGCGATCATGACAGAATTGTGGTTTTCAACTGGTATTATTATATATGCTTAAGTCTGGGATTCCCAACGGGACCAATTTGCAAACACTAAACATGCTCATTTCAAATAGGATGCAGTGAATCCATAGTTGTCCCGTCCCCCTCCCCCCCCCCAGTTTACAGCTTAATTTCCTGTCTCTCTTAGTAGCCCTGGAGTTCCAAATTAGTGGAACTTTCCCCTAACCCTCTTATTAATTAGGAATTATCCGAAGGTGAAATATCGACATTAGCTTGCCAGAGGCGGAATAAAGATTGATGTATTGTGGTACCCGAAAGCTCGTGGTGGTGATAACGCAGAGCAGAAAACTTATAATAAACTAGGAATGACTTTGATGAACTTGACAACAGACAATTAATGTAAATCCTCTTTCCCAGGAGATGCTTTTTGCTGTCTTTCTTTCTTTCTTTTTTGTTAGTACCGTTGCTGGGGATTCTCCTTTTCCTGTTGGTTTCATGCATCAACCAATAATAGAGTATATATAGCATTAACTGGTCGGTTGCCTCTTTAAAAAGAGATTATTTTTGGATGGGGAACAGAATTGCAGGTAAAATTGCCAGCTTTGGATTTCAAAAAAATACTGTTCTCCCGAGTGTGGTCAGCTGACAGACCTGGGACAAAGAGAAGTAGGAAAGAATTAGAATGAGTCAGAAGAAGGAATAGAAAACTCCTTGAGTGTGCTGAAGGCTGAAATGTCCTTAGGGATTCAGGGTCTCTCTCTTCCTCTGAAAATCTGATGCAGGGTTTGTGAATTTCCTGCTTTCTAAAGAAGTCACTATTTGTTTCCAATATGCTCTGCTCACATCTTTGTAAAAAAAAGCAAAACAAATTCACATCAGTTTCCAATGCTCTTTCATTCAATGAAAACTAGACATTTTAGTTATTCCCTTTGGAACTTCTCACTTCATGGAGAAATGGAGATGTTCTCAAATATGTTTTTATTGTTCTATCGCTTTTGGGTTGACGCCCTGCATGCCTTTGAAAGTAAGGCTGGGCTATAAATCAAATAAATAAACAAACAGCATTATCTGCATAAGTGTATGGTTCTTTAGAGAACAGCATATTCCTCCCTATTGTTTTAAGAGCAGGTGCAGAAGGGACATCAATCTGTGAGTTTAAAATGTGTGAGTATTCAAGCCAGAACAGCTTCATTTCCCAGAAAGCCTTGTCAGGGAACATCACTACTCAGATGTGAACACCAGAATGCCTGCTGAGTCCAGCTCACAAATATCTCTCTTCAAAAAGGGCACAGATAACATAACACTTTTTTAATATGGTTAAAAGCAGCTGCTACTTTGCACACTTAACAAGGATCATGTCCATTACTGTGATACAAGATGGAGGCATTATTTGTATATGGTTTATTGGTTCCAAAAATGGTGGCCATCCTTTTCTGATGGGCTTATATTTCTCCTCCCTGAAAAGATCAGGCTTTTTTAGCTGCTGCATCACACAGTGTGTTAACATTCTCCTCAACACCTGACAGGAGGCCACAAAGGACCAAGCCACTACATACAGAGCAAACTCTTTCATTCTGAATGGTTTGGCCATCTGCATGAACTCTGTTTTGTTTCCAATTGAGGGCTAAATGATTTCAGATTTAAAATATCTCTGTCACAACCAACTCTCACTGTCACGGTGGCCGGAGTGGACTACTTCAGAGTAACGACGCCACGCAGCTCTGCATTTTATTCTTTTATTGGTGCTGCGTATTTACAGTGCTCAAGTCATTGCTATTTACACGGAGTGATGTGGTCAGTCGGTTTCAGAACCTCCTAATGGCTTTTGGCGCGTCTTTCTCCAACACAAAAGCTTTGGCAGACCCATCCTCTTGCCCCTCCTCTTCCTGCGTAATTCTGGAGTTGGGGGGATGGGTCTTCCCCCCTTGCTTGCCCCTTCCTGTCCCACCTGGGACCCTGGCTCCACTACCTTGCCTGAGCCTCGGACACGACTTCCTGCTTCCCCACTGGAATCGGAACTCTCCCTGCTTTCCCCTTTGCTCGGGGACGGGCTTGAACTCAGGAGGGGAGGGACTTCGCGATATCCCCTGTCCCTCACATCCACCCCCCTCCCAAGCTCTCCTGCACCCCTCCCCAGGCCCCCCCCATGTGTCGGTGACGACTGGAAGCCTAAGAACTCAGTGCTCTCCGAGCCCGTTGGTGTGAATACCTCCCCCCAGTCCTGCGAGCCCCCCCCTTCCGCCTGGGAGGACGGGAATCCCAAAAAGTCCGTGGCGTCAGAGCTGGTGGGGGTAAAAACGTTCTGCCAATCTGCTCCTTCCTCTGACTGGGTGGATCTCGGTGACACCCATACCTCATCCTCTGGTTCCTCAAACTCCGCTTCCCAGCGCCATGGTGAGCTGCTCTCCCGTGCCTCCTCCTCCTCCCCCTCCCTTTCCATGTGCCAGGGCTTGGGTCTGTGGGGAAAGAGGGCGTGAAATTCTTCCACCAAGAATTCCTCCTGTATCTGCGTGGCTGGGACCCATTCATTCTGGGACGATGGAGCATCCTCCCATGCCATGAGGTACTCCAGTCCCCCCACCCCCCACCTTGAATCCAGGATGGCCGTGGCCTCATTGAGTTGCTCCCTGCCTTCCCTCTCCCCCCCTCCCTCGGGGGTTTGTTCGCTGTCTCGGAGCCTGCTGCTTTCCCTGTACGGCGACAGCAGCGATCTATGAAACACTGGATGCACCCTCATGTCCTCTGGCAGTGCCAGCCTGTATGCCACCGGGTTGACCTGTTGCGTGACCGTGAAGGGGCCCAGCCTTTTGGGTGCCAGCTTTTTGCACCTCCCTCTGGTGGGAAGGCCCTCCGAGGACAACCACACCTTGTCCCCCACCCTGATGACCTCCCCTAGTCGCCTGTGGCGATCTGCCCCCTTTTTGTACGCTTCCTTGGCCCTCTCCAAGTGTTCTCTGAGCTGCTGGTGCACCGTCTCCAGTTCCTCTGCCCAATCCTCAGCCTGTGGGCCCTCCTCCTCCTCCTCCCCCTCCCTCTCTGGGAAAGATCTGAGGTCGCGCCCGTAATTGGCCTTAAAGGGCGACACCCCTGTGGAGACGTGCACTGCATTGTTGTAGGCAAATTCTGCTAGTGGCAGGCGATCCACCCAGTCCGTTTGCCTCTGGCTGACGTAGCATCTCAGGTACTGCTGCAGAATGGCGTTGACCCTCTCCGCTTGTCCGTTGGTCTGCGGGTGTCTAGCCGTCGACAAGCTGACCTCCACCTGCAGGAGGTTCATGAGCCGCCGCCAGAACCTGGAAACAAATTGGCGGCCACGATCCGAAATAACCCTTAAAGGTAATCCATGCAGTCTGAAAACGTGATCAACAAACAGTTTGGCTGTCTCTTCTGCAGAGACTGCCCTGGCACACGGTATAAAGTGGCACATTTTGGACATGAGGTCCACCACCACCAACACTGCGGTCTTACCCCGGGAAGAAGGCAGATCTGTGATGAAGTCCATGGACACCACTTCCCACGGCCTGTGTGGCGTGGCTAAGGGCTCCAGCAACCCTGGTGGCGCTGCTCTGACCACCTTTGCCCGCTGGCAGGTGTCACAGCCCCGTACATAGTCTCGAACATCTTCCCTCACCCCTGGCCACCAGAAGTGTCTCATGACTAGGTGAGTGGTCTTGTCCCTTCCAAAATGCCCCGCCGTTGGGTTGTCGTGCATCTGTTTGAGGACCGTACGTCTGAGCTGGGTGGTGGGCAGGTACAGTGCACCCTTGTAGAAAAGCAGCCCTCTGCGTTCTGCAAAGTCTTTTGCCTGCTCCCTCCCCCCTCTCAGTTCTCTGAAGATGCGGTTGGCAAATTCATCCGCTGCCGTCAGTGCTGTGAGTTCTGCCTCGCTCACCACTGCTGCTCCGCAGGACCATGCCGACGGGGGGAAAATGTGCCTTGGGGCTGGTGGCTCCTCCTCCTCCATGTACTCTGGCTTGCGGGAGAGGGCATCCGCCCTGACGTTCTGCTCTCCCGGGATGTAGTGTATGGAGAAGTTGAAGTTCGAGAAGAACTCTGCCCACCGTATCTGCCGCTGGTTGAGCACCCTGGCAGTTCTCCAGAACTCCAGGTTCTTGTGGTCTGTGCACACCTGGATGGGGTGCTTGGCGCCCACCAGGAAGTGTCTCCAGTGCTGGAACGCCGCGTGGATCGCCAGAAGTTCCCGATCAAAAACTGTGTAGTTCCGCTCTGGCTGGGTCAGCTTCCTGGAGAAGAAGGCACAGGGTCTCCACTCTCTGTTGGCGTCCAGTTGCAACAAAATGGCGCCCACAGCTTTATCAGAGGCATCTGTCTCAATGCGTAGGGGCGCGTCCTGAACCACGTGGAACAGGTTCTGGTCTGAGGCGAACACCCTCTTGAGGCTTTCGAACGCTGCTTGCGCCTCTGGTGTCCACCGGAACTTCTGCTTGCCTCTCAGGCAGTCAGTGATGGGAGCCGTAACTCGAGAGAAGTTCTTGATGAACTTCCTGTAGAAGTTGGCGAAGCCTAGTAGGCGTTGGGCATCTTTGCGCGTCCTGGGGCTGTGCCAGTCCAGGATGGCCTGCACCTTGTCCTTGTCCATCGCTAGCCCCTTGTCTGACAGCTTGTAGCCCAGGAAGTCCACCTCCTTGGTGTGAAACTTGCACTTCTCCAGCTTCACATACAGGTGGTTCTCCTTCAGGCGCTGTAACACCTCCCTGACGTCCTTCACGTGCTGCACTGGGTCGTTGGAATAAATAAGGATGTCATCCAGAAAGACCAAGCATTTCCTGAAGAGGAGGGACCCCAGGACGTGGTGCATGAAGGCCTGGAAGCATGCTGAGCCCCCTTGCAAACCGAAGGGCATCACCAGATATTCAAAAGAGCCCAGAGGCGTGAACATCGTGGTTTTCCATTCATCGCCTTCCCGGATCCTGATTAAGTTGTACGCCCCCCTCAGGTCTAGCTTGGTGAAAATCTTACCCCTGCGTGCCGCTGTCAGGAGATCATCCACTCTGGGCATGGGGAAAGCCACTGGCTCTGTCACCGAATTCAGCCGTCTAAAATCCACCACAAGACGGCGCTGTTGCGTGTCTTTCTTGTCCACCCAGAAGACTGGGCTGCCCCCTGCTGCCTTGCTTTCTCTGATGAACCCCCGCTTGAGGTTCTTGTCGATGAAAGCGCGCAGATCCTCCAGTTCCTGGTCTGACATGGCGTACAGCTTGGCTGGGGGTATAGTTGCCCCTGGCACCAGGTTGATCTGGCAGTCAAAAGGCCTGTGCGGGGGTAGGTGGTCGGACTCCGCTTCGCTGAAGACCTCCTGCAGGTCCCAGTACGGCTTGGGTATCGCCTCACCCCCTTTGACGTGCATGGTGGCCACCGTGGCTATCGGAGGCCCCTCCCCTGGTTGGTGCTGCATGCAATGTTCCAGGCAAAAGTCCGATCCAAAAGTGATGCATCTCTGGTGCCAACTGATGGAGGGGTCGTGGCGCGCCAGCCAGCTCATGCCCAAGACGATGGGGGGGTCTGAGATGGTGGTGACGTTGAATGCCAGTGTCTCTGAGTGCCTCCCCACCGTCATTCTCATGGGGGGGGTTTGATGAGTGATGGCCCCTCCCAGCAGCTCTCTGCCGTCAATGGTTGCCACGTGCAGAGGAAAATCCAGCTGCAGAAGCTGGATCTGGTGCTCTTCTGCAAAGTTTCTCGAGAAGAAGTTCGCTGACGCCCCACTGTCAATTAGGGCGAGGACTGTCAGGGGATAGCCATTTGGAAGCGTGAGCGTCACTTCTAGAACCACTCCTGCTCTGGGAGGGGTGGGCTGGCTCTGCTCCTCTCTGTGCGGGTGGGTGGGCTGGGGCTGTTGTCTGCTGACTGTGCCTGGCTGCCGCCCCTTGTCTCCTGCAGCCAGGCTTTCCCGTTTCCCTGCTGTGGTGCTGCTTCAGTGGGGGAGGGCACAACCGTTCCCGCCTTTCCTTGCCACTCCCTGCGATGTGGGCAGTCTCTGACGAGATGCTGTGGGGAGTTGCAGAGAAAGCAATTCCCACCCCTTCCCTCCTTGCGTCTTGGCGCCGCTGGGGTTTGAAAAGCCCGCGCGCGCGCGCTATCAATCTGCATGGGTTCCTGGTCCTGACTGGCCCCAGGCGTGGCTTGAAAGGGCTGTTGGGGGAGTGGCTTCTCCTGCGACCGTGGGAACCAAGCCCGCTTTGCGCGCGTTGCTTGCTTGTCGCTCCACCGGGATTCCTGTCTCACCCCCACCGCCAGAGCCGCTTTGCTCAGCTGATCCATATTACTGGGCTTTGGACCTCTCGAGAGCTCATCCTTCACCTCCTCATGCAACCCCAAGTAGAACGCCGCTTGCATTGGGGGGGACCCCAGTTCCCACCCCAATCTGTGCACCAGCATGGTGAATTTCGCCCAATACGCGCGAACTGTCATATTTCCTTGGCGTAAATTATGAAGTTCCTCCTTAGTCTGGTCCATATGACTATCGGACGAATACATCGTTTTCAAACCTTCTAGAAATAGTTTGACATTCTTCATGCAAGGATTCCTTGTTGCAATTAACGGTCTTAGCCACTCCCTGGCTGCCCCGGTAAGGTGCTCCACAATAAACGCTACTCTGTGCTCATCATCAGGGAACTCATCGTGGTGCAGCTCAAGAGCATACACAATCTCAGTCTCAAAGCCCTGAAATTCCTTCGGGTCTCCATTGAACTTGCTAACTAGGGTCCCAGCTCTCCTTCCTGGCAGCACTTGGACTTGGGGTGCCCCTCCCGCCTTGTTTTTCTCTGCATCCAGCTTGTTTTGGAGGTCTACCGCCACCGCCCTTAATTGCTGCTCTTTTTCCTGAAGCTCTCTCACCTGTTCCGCAAGTTGTAGCCGGTCGTCCTGGACCTTCTTAGTCTCCTCTTTAGCTGCCTTCAATTCTCCCTGCGCCTGCAGCGACAGCTGCTGCAGTTCTAGCTGGGCTTGCTCAGCGATCTGCCGCCACTTCTCCGCCTCTGACACGCTCATCCCGGCAACTCCAAAGTAGCCCAAAAATGATTAGGAGGTTGCTGTCACGGTGGCCGGAGTGGACTACTTCAGAGTAACGACGCCACGCAGCTCTGCATTTTATTCTTTTATTGGTGCTGCGTATTTACAGTGCTCAAGTCATTGCTATTTACACGGAGTGATGTGGTCAGTCGGTTTCAGAACCTCCTAATGGCTTTTGGCGCGTCTTTCTCCAACACAAAAGCTTTGGCAGACCCATCCTCTTGCCCCTCCTCTTCCTGCGTAATTCTGGAGTTGGGGGGATGGGTCTTCCCCCCTTGCTTGCCCCTTCCTGTCCCACCTGGGACCCTGGCTCCACTACCTTGCCTGAGCCTCGGACACGACTTCCTGCTTCCCCACTGGAATCGGAACTCTCCCTGCTTTCCCCTTTGCTCGGGGACGGGCTTGAACTCAGGAGGGGAGGGACTTCGCGATATCCCCTGTCCCTCACACTCACCCTCCTTCCCCTCATGGTTTTTCTCTTCTCACTTACCCATCCTTGTTCCTGGCATCTTCTCTCTTCAGACACACCTATAGGACTGTGCCATTTGCCTGTGTTTGAATTCACTGCCTTTTATTTGAGAAATGCAAGTTCTATTAAAATTCATGGGTGGCTGTCACCATTGATTTTAGTAGTAAAAATAATGGACAGTCATATTTTGTTTTATTATATGATATAACATTACATGCGAACATAAAGCAGTCAGTTGCCCTGACTTGTATGTGATATGTGGGTGTGATAAAATCATTGCTATGCTTCTACAGGCATCTGAGATGCTGCGCTTCACCTTGGCTCCCAGCATCTCTGAGTGTAGTCAGAGTGGGTGACTTCCTTTTCTCTGGATATACAGTGGTACCTCTAGTTACGAACTTAATTTGTTCTGGAGGTCCGTTCTTAACCTGAAACTGTTCTTAACTAGAGGCGTGCCTTCACTAATGGGGCCTCTTGCTGCCGTTGCGCCGCTGGCACACAATTTCTGTTCTCATCCTGGGGCAAAGTTCTCAATTCGAGGTAACTCTTCCAGGTTAGCAGAGTTTGTAATCTGAGGCGTTTGTAACTCGAGGTACCACTGTAATCTCACTGTCCTATCACCCCTCGCCCCAAGCTGAGGACTAGGCCCCAGCCCAACTCTTGTTCGTTCACGCAGGTCGTGAGTGTAGTCAACATTGGGTGAATATAAGCAGACACTTGAATGGATAATGCAAGTGGTTTGAATACACCCTTTCTTCATTCTGAAGCATTAGTTTTCTAGGCAAAGATCTTGGATGATCTAGCAGTACCCAATCACTGCTGTTTTAAGCTGGATGTGGAATGACAATTCTGCTTACATAATTCTGGAATCCAAATGGTATTCTGTTGCCAAGTGGACAGCTGCTCTTTCCCCAACTTTAACATTGGGGCTGGGGGTGGGTTTTCATTGGAACCATTGTGTGGTGAGAAAGGATTAAATAGTCCTTCCATCACCATGGGAGTCCCAGTCAAGATTGCCATCCTGCTGCAATTTGAGGGAAAACAAACTGCTATTCTAGAAGATCATAGACAAGTGGGAATTTCTGCACCTATCATTTACCATGCGAGCTATACTCCTGAAATTTCCTCTTCTACACAGCTGTAAAAGATGCAGGAGCCCTGCCTATTAAGTAACATCAGGTGCAACCCCAGTGCGAGAGTCTTCAGTGGGGTCAGCAAAGGATGTGTAGGGCAGAGCAGCACCTTCCGGTTTCACATCAGGCGACCAGCAGGTGTCCACAGATTGTGGCTTTGATAGCCAACCCCCTCCCCTGAGTCCTCTGGAAAAGAGCAGGAGCTTTGTTGGGAGAGTTTGGGGGGGTGGGCTCTGTCACTTTGCACCATTCTTTATAAAAAGAAAGAAGCAGAAGGAATATCTCTCATTCTTTCCCTACTCCCCAGGACAGGTAGGTGTGAAGTGAGAGTGAATCACTTTTTTTTTTCTTTAAACACACCATGAAATTGAAGAGGTCATCTCTAAATGGGCATGGTTAATGAAGGCGGCCACAAGACCAAGATTCAGCGGCCCTTGCAAGAGTTTTCCTTTCCGCTTATGCAGTGAACTTTTTTTTAACAGTCACTCTGGGGTTAGTGGTCTTCTGAAACCTCCCATTATTTGGACAGATGCTATTCGAGCTCATCTGACGTTGTGTTCCATGCTGCAGCTGCCTCTTCTTACTTCAGCCCACTGCCTTTTGGTTTGAAATTGAAATTCACGGTGTATCGGGTATCAGTTTGTTGGTGTGGGCTGTTGCCACCAACCTCTTTTCTGCTAAGGCCCTGAATAGTCAGAATCTGAATGCCAACTTCCACTGATAAAGAGCTAAATTATGAACTGCTAATCTCCCCTATGCACCAAACATCATAAAGTATGTAAGAATGCCCACTGTTCTGAGACCCCCTAATAGCCCAAGCCTTTAATGTTATTTTTACATTTTTTTAAAAAAATTAATCTTGTATGCTCTAGTTGAGTTACATGAATGGATTAGTATACAGCATCAGCCAAGGCGAATTCCAGTACAATAGATCGAGGGTTGGGTGGACAGACAGACAGATGCAAGTTTAAAGCACCAGAGGATTTGCATATTTAGTTCTACTTTTACAGCCTGTTTTAGAAGAGTGGGATTAATGATCTGCTAAATTATCAGAGTCCTCTTCACTGGTATGAATTTCTACCCGGCTTCTTTCTGCAGGGCCCATTTTGCAACTTCCTTTGAATGAAAGCAGAAACCGAACTCAGGCACGATGGCTGATAACATTGCAAGAGCAGGTTCTCATCATTAGAAGCTATTGCATTCATCCCTGCTTCTTATGACCAGTTGCCAAACACATTGGCTAAGAGAGCTCCCAGGCTTGTCCTGACTAATGAGATTACTCTGAAGGTTAAGGAGATTCTGGGCAGTGCAAGCTTGGAAAACTCTTTGAGGCTGCTCATAGCTCCCAGCCTCATGCAGCCTAATGAGGCTTCCCATGAAACAGCATTGCTGTGAATTGCTCCTTGGAGCAGGTCTCAACCTCTGAACTCAGATGTTTGGGTATCCACGTTTAGAAGGCTCAGTAAAGCTTCTGAGGAGAGGGAGCTGTCCATGAAGCATTTCCCAAATAACGTGGCCCTCTCTGGCACCCTATTTTGTATACAGTGGGCCATTTTGATGTTGACCTGTAAGACAGTGTACAATGAGGCAATTTCAGACTGGGGTACTCAGATAAAGCCACTTGGTTTAGGGAGGATATCTGTTCATTCCTGATTTTCGCTGGACGGCCTAACTTGGCTGGCCCCTGTTCCTCAGCCTAGTTCCTAGATTATCACATATTTGTGAGGATAGAGTGGGGAAACCCCCTTGCATGTTGCCTTAAACTCTGGGAGATGGATGGAATACAAATGCAATATGTTTTTCCAAGGATGGGCCTACGAGCAATCCTTGAATTCCTGTTGAGTCCGTCTGTCTCATCAAAAATTACATAGGTAACAACGATAGCACTTTTAAATGTCATTTAAAAGCAGGTGTTACATTGCAGCTGCAGTACTATATACACTTAACTGGGAGTGTGTCCAACAGAACTTAGTGGAGCTTATTTTTGAGTAGGCATGCAAAGATTTTCACTACAAAGCTTTCAGTTAACAATACATGCATTTCCCCAGCACCTCATCCTCGAACCAGTGGTGATGATACAAAATTGACATTTGGCATGCTTCTCAAGGTTGCAGAAAGGTGTTATAGGAGCAGTCATTGTAGTCCTGGCTTCAGGAGCTGCTCGCTGCCATGGTGCCTGCCATTTTGCCTCGTCGAAAGTCCCCATATGATATGTCTTGTGCCGTTGAACAATCACACAACAATCACTCCCTATTAATAAATCTACAACACTTAAAATATAAATCCGGGGACATTTAATGAAATCCGGGGACATTCCGGGGACGGATTTTGTCCGGGGACAGATTTGTCAAATCGGGGATCTGAAGAAAAGGGAGAAAATGCCCTCAGTAGAGCATAGTGAGGTGGCTCCTGTATCTACAGAGGTTGTTTTTACACCCGTTTCACTGCACTTCTCTTCTATCCTATGCTATAAACAAAATGCAGTCTCTCAGTACACCGTACCTGCCAGCCATCACAGGAGAAAGCGATCCCTTTTAGCTGTGCCAATGGCCTACCAGGTTTTCAGGATTTTGTTCCCCACCTGTAGACCTTGAGATCCTCATTCGGTGATCAGGTCCCAAGTACCAAAATGAAAAGCTGGCAAGTCAAAGTAGAAATACACTTGTTCTGCTTGGTCTGAATAAGGGCTGTAGCGGATGCTTCATCTTACCGGGGTTCGCCTCCCAATCACAGATGCACATTCGCATCCAGACTCTGCCTGGTCTTCCCAAACCAGCAAGGAAATCCACATGTGCAAGCTTCCGAGGGCAGAAAAGGCATTTTCTGCAACGTGCCAGACTTTGTTCACTTTTTTTCCATTGCTTTTCATTTTTTAACTGCAATTTGTGAATTAATTTTCTTATCTCCACTCTACAGTTAGTTCCCTTCTTTGGAGTTATTCTCTAAACAGTGTGCCTCAATTTCTCTCTCTCTCTCTCTCTCTCTCTCTCTCTGACTCTCTCTCTCTCTCATTTCACAAATATATATATTCATTGATTTCACCACTGTCCCCTCCTTAATTCTTTCCAGGGTTACCTGGGAGGGAGAAACTCCTCTTCCCCTGCCCCCCCTTCCCAACTGCATGTAACTATTCCTCATGTCATGCTATAAGCTATGAAAGGAAAGTTGGGATAATATGTATTCTCTCATGAACAGGCCTGCTTTTTAATTGACCACTGGCCAAAGGTGAGTCAATTAAAGGTGAGTCAGTGAAAGGACTTAACCTTAAGGCTTAGTTGGGCATGCTCTGGAAGACCTTTCATGTTGGGGTGCATAGGAATTGTAGTTTCAAAGACCGGCTAGTTGGAGGGGGAAACACTGAATACGCAAGCTGGCAAGACAGGGGAGTTGGGCACACTCTGCAAAGCCTCCTCTATTAGCAGGCAGCCATTCCCACGACTAGTTCATCTTGCTTCAGAGAGGTATATTTGCTTGGGAAATGAGGGACTAGCAAGGGTGAATGGGTTGTGGCGGCGGGGGCTGCCCTAGGCTTGAACTGTAGCCAATTACAAGCCACAGGGGTTAGGGGAAATCACTAATATAAAGAAGTCAATGGACCTAATCTATAATATTTGCCAAAGGCAGGGCACCTTCATTTTGAAAGTGACTCTTTTTTGAGTTGTGTCTCTGGGAGTTTTCATCCACCACCTGAACATTCAGTAAATGTGTGATGAGGGAGGGGGATTATTTCTGCTCTTTGCACCACTAAACCTGCTAGCAACGCACCCACACTTCATACCCCCAGCAGGCACACATCCATCCTTTAGCAGGTAGAGGGTCTACCTTCTGGGATAGCTCAGTCAATAGACGGTGAGGCTCAGGGTTGCTGGGTTTAAGCCCCATGTTGGGCAAAAGATTCCTGCATCGCAGGGGGTTGGACTAGATGAGCCTTGTGGTCCCGTCCAACTGTTCCATTCTGTGATTCTATGAGATCTACATGCGTGGGGTTTTTCCATGCAAGTGGAAGCCCTGCTCAGTCAGAAGCCCTGGCTATTTGAGGGCACAACAGGCATGTTGTCATCAGGAGGCATGACTTGCAGGACTCCTTCCTATGGGCATCACCAAGACTGCCTTTTATCATCTCCAGGCAGATGTTGAAGACATGTTATTCTGCAAGTTACTTTATGAGTACAGTGGTACTTAATTCGTTCCAGAAGACCGTTCTTAGCCTGAAACTGTTCTTAACCAGAGGCATGCTTTTGCTCATGGGGCTTCTTGGCTGCCGCTGTGTCGCCAGCACACAATTTCCGTTCTCATCCTGGGGCAAAGTTCTCAACTCAAGGTAACTCTTCCAGGTTGGCAGAGTTTGTAACTTGAAGCGTTTGTAACTCGAGGTACCACTGTAAATGTTGTGCTGGTTTTATGTATTTTTATGCCGAGGTATATTAAAAAAGGGTATTTTAAAAAGGGGATGCAGGTGGCGGTGTGGTCTAAACCACAGAGCCTCTTGGGCTTGCCGATCAGAAGGTAGGTGGTTCGAATCCCCGCCATGGGGTGAGCTCCCGTTGCTCGGTCCCAGCTCCTGCCCACCTAGCAGTTTGAAAGCATGTCAAAGTGGAAGTAGATAAATACGTACCGCCCTGGCGGGAAGGTAAACAGCATTTCCGTGTGCTGCTCTGGTTCGCCAGAAGCAGCTTAATCATGCTGGCCACATGACCCTTAAGAGAGATGAGCGCCGCAACCACAGAGTCGTCCGCGACTGGACCTAACAGTCCAGGGTCCCTTTACCTTTAACTTTACTATTTTACAAAAAACATTGGGTGGGGTAGATTTTGTTTGCATTATTATTGTGTTGGTTGTGTTTTTTTGTTTTTTTTAAAAAAAAATATATTGTAAGCCACTCTGGACAAATGTTTTATTCTGAAAGACTGGATACTGGTGACTTAACCAAAATAATCTCCACTCACCTCTCCATGAAATCTCATTCCCTTTCCTATCTAAAATTCTTTTGCTCACCGCATCTAAGCTGGGACTTAGCGGCAGCTTTGTGTTACTACTGGAATGTGGATGTACCGATGCACTAAAGACAGCTGAGGTCCTGCTATGGTGTTTACAGCTCCCATTCTCTTGCCGTTGGGGACTAGGTATAAAAGATGTCACACTATGAAAGCAAAGTTGGGACAATCTGTATTCTCTCATGAGCTGGAGTGCCTTTTGATCGACCGATGCCAAAGCTGGCAAAGCTACATACACTCTCATCCTATTTCACAGGGAATATTTACTCATAATTCTCCTAATGTCTTACAGTCTCACATGACTCCAATGTGCTCTGCTGTATTCCTTCCATTGGCATTCAACGCTCCTTATCCGTTTCCAGAGCTGTTTTGAACAGCAGTCATTGAATGACAGAAGTCATGATATCCTTTTCAGATTCCACCATTACCTTATGAAATTATGGGTGCTTCCAAAAGGAAACCTTAAAGGACATAAATTATGTCTCTCATTTCAGAGTTCACAGTGTCTTCAAACATGCAGCTTTGTTATTATAGTTTATTATTACTGCCATTTATATAGCATTTTGTATAGTGGTTTTGTTTTGTTTTTACTATTTTCTTGTCTTGTCTGCACAACTTCCTGGTGCAAAAAAAGCCATTGTCATCTACCTTTGGCATATGGTGAAGGGAGGCAAAGAGAAAGTAATTTGGCCAAGGTAAAAAAATTAGTCAACTTCAGAGGTGGATCCAGATCGCAACATAGCTCTTACTGCAGTGGGCCGTATCTGCTAGATTGAGGGTAATTTTCCCCCCTGCCCCCACTTCTGTGTATCTTTTCTGATACTCTGTTCCTGCCTCTGAGTTGGTTCACACCTGCAATACTTGCTTGTTTGCTTCACGTTACTAGATATATGTGAATTGGGTAGCACATGGGACTGCAGTGATCCCCTACAAACAGAGGTCAATGGATTCCAGCTGTCTTCTTATATTGTCCGGCCATTTCCAGACTATCTCTGTTTTGGGGTCTGATTCTGTCACATACTGGCAAATTCAGGGTCCGCTATTAAAGTTGATTTGGGACTTTGGTGCAAAGTTCCCCCTTTCCCCCACGAAACCTGACTCTGCAAACCTCCCCTCCCTGCAAACCTTGTGCGAGCAAATCAGGGCGAATGCTCAATTGGCAGAACATGTGCAAGAAACCTCAGGTCATATTTCTCAACGTGACCTGTGTATAGCTGCAGTTTGTGCAAATATTCACCTCCCTCAAAGTTTGCATCAATGCCACTTCCCTCCCTTGCTCCCCCCCCCCTTCCTGGCCTTCATCTTTCTCTTGAGTGACACCAGTGGATATATACCTTCATTATGGCAAGCCTGGAGTGTTATTCAGTGGCGTAGCAAGGGGGGGTGTTGGGGGCAGTCCGCCCCAGGTGGAATGTGGAGGGGGGTGACACTCCGCACACACCCCGTGACTCCCAAGCTGAGCCCCGCCACCTGGTAAAAAGCCTCGCCCAGCGCAGCGGCGGCCGGCTTGCTTGCTTGCTTGCTTGCTCACCTGCTTGACTTCTTCCTTCCTGCTGGGCAGAGCCGTGGAGGCGAGGCCTCCCTGGCCCACCCCTCGCCTCCGCGGCTCCGCCCAGCAGGAAGGAAGAAGCAAAGCATGCGCCAGCCAAGCAGGTGAGTGAGCAAGTCAGCCGCTGCCGCGCCAAGTGAGGCTTTTTACCGGGATGCTGGAGGCTGGTGGGGAGAAGCGTCCCCTCCCACTTACCCACTGCTTCCAGCTCCGTCTTTTGGGGGGGCAGCGTGAACGCCGCCGCCGGCACCTCGCTATGTAGCACGGCCTCGGTCCTATATACCTGAAGGAGCGTCTCCACCCCCATCATTCAGCCCGGACACTGAGGTCCAGCGCCGAGGGCCTTCTGGCGGTTCCCTCACTGCGAGAAGCCAAGTTACAGGGAACCAGGCAGAGGGCCTTCTCGGTAGTGGCGCCCGCCCTTTGGAATGCCCTTCCATTGGAGGTCAAGGAGATAAACAGCTACCTGGCATTTAGAAAACACCTAAAGGCAGCCCTGTTTAGGGAAGTTTTTAATCTGTGATGTTTTAATGTATTTTGGTATTTGTTGGAAGCCGCCCAGAGTGGCAGGGGAAACCCAGCCAGATGGGCGGGGTATAAATAATAAAGAATAATGCGCAGCATCGCTATGTAGTGATGCATGAGTCATACGTAGCGACACATGCATTGACACGTTGTATGTAGCGACGCTGTGCATGCGCGCTATGTAGCGACACCCCGCCCCCAGGTGCGTGTCATGTTTGCCACTCCGGGTGCCCGAGCGACTTCCTACGCCAGTGGTGTTATTTCATTATTTCTCTCCCCCCCCAACCCACAATTGAACAGCAAAAATCAAAGGCCTGCTCTTGGGTAAATTCAAGTTTAAATAATAACAACAACAACAACAACAACGTCCCAGCATGCTTTACTTGTGTTTGTTGTTGTTGTTGTGTATATGTTCCATAAAGAAAACCCAAAGCATGCTCTCCAGGAATAATCCCATGTTGTCTGAAACACTGTGCATATGTGCCACGATAGCATCCTTGTGCCACTCTGTTGCCTTTTCTGCTTCACGCTAGTCTCTGTTATAAAGGCACACATTATTCTCTGGAATCGTGGAGGAGTGAAGAGTTGGTATTCAGAAAACAGGGATTTCTCTATGATAATCCCTGCTCCTGCATCTTTTCTTAAAGCTGGATCTCATTTCATTGCCTGAAGGAAACTTTCTCTCCCCCCCCCCCCCCGCGCCAACTACTGTTATGTTTCATCATCAGTAAGTGGGAGTTGCCAATAAGGGCAGGGCCTTTGGGTTCCTGCATTTAGTTTAAGACCATCTACGAATATCTAAGCCAAAGTTCAGATGAAGGGCAGAGTTTCAGCCAGAAAGTCATGCAGCTCACATGTTGGTTAGTATGTCACTTTGAACAGCCCTTATCTGATATTATTATGACTAACCCTGTGCTGACAGCATGGAACAGATTGCAGAAGCCATGTGATGATTATTTAAGGCCTCGCTGGGTACGTGTTGCTAATATTAACCCATTCTTTCCGGAATAGCTTTATGTGTAAATTACACCCTCGGAGGGAGACTGCAGTAAGGGAACACTGGGCAATTACACCAAGGTTTTTTTTTCCCCCTATGAAAACTAATTGCCAGCAGTAATATATTTATAGCCTGACTCTTCTGGCCTGCCCTACACATTACAGCTTAAAGCAGGGAATAAAGGTTTGCAGATTGCAGCTATGGGTCTAAGGTTTGCTTTTTGCTTCTTCTTTTTTTAAAAAAGAAAAATTAAAAAAAGAAAAAGAAATAGGAAACTATTACTTCTGGTGGATGTAGGACTTTTTTCCAAACACTGCATGCCAATAAAATGTGGACTTTGGTTTGGTCCTTTTGATGGCTGATCTTTAAAGTTTATTGCAAAGTGCGTCGAAGTCACAGGCTGCAGAAACAGTCTCTCAGCGCAGTACAGAAATGTCACAGTAAGAAGGCAATACAAACAACAGAGGTAATGATTTGTGCATAGTGTGAGGTCATGGGGCAAGCACACATATTGAACCCTTAATAAAGTCTCCTACCAGTACATGGGCATTTCAAAACACCACCAGATGTAATGTTATATGAAGTGTAAATAATGGTCGGAAAGAACAGAGTTGGGACAAGAGGAGATGCTGATCTTCACCTCATTGCACCCCCTTTTTTTGGAGATGCATTTGGGAAAGAGGCTGTCCTCGTGGAAGGAGGCCACTCGCACAACAATTTGGGAGAGGGGCAAAGCAAAATGTCAAAAAGTGCTTCCATTGATGCTGGAAAGAAGTTTGGGGGAAGTGTCCTCACGTGGGAGGCATAGGAATAAAAGCAAGTTGTTATGTACTGAGCTTGGATCCTAGAACAATAGGCAAGCAGGATCCTAGGAGACAGCAACCTGATTGGCTTGCAGGAGCCGCCCAATCCGGCTCCAGGAGGAAGTGAATCAGCAACCTGATTGGCCTGCAGGAACAGTCCAATCAGGCTCCAGGAGGGGAGTTGAATCAGCCAAGACCGTTGTGTAAATAATGTATATATAGCCAGAGGTTTTGGGGGAAAGCACTCACTCCCTGTTTACCATGAGCTGAAGTATACTCTGAGTATATTTCATAAGTAATTGCAGCAAATGGTTTGGGGACAATAAGAAGAGAAGCCTCTATCTCCTAGGATTGTCTGTGGCACTCTGGGTGCTGTGTAGTCGGTGCTGCTCCTGAAGTCTCAGGCCACAAAGTGCCGTGCTGAGAGGGCATGATGGGTTTTCTCTATTTAGCCCCTGCCCCCCCTCCGCCTTTTAACCATGCCCATTCATTTAGTCAAGGGGTGGAAGGTCACACTGCCCTCAGATTGATGTCCTTGTCCCAAGGCAACGTCTGGCCTTTTAAATATTCTACCACTAAACTGTGCATATTCCACGAGGCACTTTCCCGTGGTGTGAGAGAGATTATATTCTCACTGGAGAGTTCGGTGGTGTTGCTTTTTGGAACAGCTGCTGAGTCAGGTCTACAGGCACCCTGTGAATCGAAACCACATCATTCTTCCTTCATGGTCTTTTCGGTGGTAGTGCCCTGGCTTTGGAATCGCCTCCTGAATAAAATAGGACTATATTCTTTTTGGCACCTGGTTAATAATGGTAATTTTTATTTTGGGGGGGGGACCCCACCCTGTCCAGCCAGAGCCAGGCTCAGAGCGGCTAACATCATATAAGTAATACAATATGCATAAAAGCAATCAATCAATCAATTAAAATGCATCCCAGGCCTTTAAATTTTACTTACTGTATTTTCTTAGCTGACTTAGATTTTTTTTTAAATGGTTGCTATAACATTGTATTGATGTTTCAATTTTATGTACATTGTCCTGGAATCCATATTTTGAATGAGGGTGCTACAAACAAATTCAAAATGCATATGGTATATACACTAATGGCATGCTATAAATCAGGTATATCCAACAGGTAGATCGTGATCTACCGGTAGATCACTGGATGTCTGTGGTAGATCACTGGTTCCCCCCAAAGAAGCTCAACAACTTTGGCTCCCTTTAAAAATGCTCAACATTTTAGCCCTTCAGCCCCCCAAAACAGGGCTTTCCTCCCGTCTCAGAAAAGCTCAACAACTCTGACCACAACCCCTAAAAATGGGCCTTCCTCCTTCCTAAAAAAATCTCAACAACTTTGACCTGAACCCCTGAAAAACGGGGCTTTCCTCCTCCCTAAAAAAGCTTAACAACTTTTACCTGAAACCCCCCCCCCCAAAAAGGTGGTAGATCACTGCCAGTTTTTACCTCTGTAAGTAGATCACAGACTCTTCAGAGTTGGGCACCCCTGCTATAAATAAATTGATGCTAATGCTTTGCATGGTTACCCTTAGAGACAGTCGATTGACTTGTGCTGCATAAGCACTATGATGGACAGGGGCCATTCATAGCACTGAAGAGATGGTGTTGCCATCTACCAGAACACACAAAGTCTGTGTGCTGTACCTACTTCAGAGGTTGCCTACGGTATGGGGGGGGGGGAGGCATTTCCAATGTGAAGAGACGGCCGGGCTGCTTCTGCGGCATTTCTACCTCCTGCAGACCAGAATGGAGAAAATTAATTGGATTCCTACTAGCATGGAGAGGAGTAGCTCTTCAAAGGAATGAGGCAGTTTAAGCCTTTTTGTGTTCAGATTATTTTTATTCCTGCTATGACATTGTAGTCCGAACTCTCATCGCACCATGCAAGAGAAGTTCAAAATTCTTTCTTGCTACTTATCCAAATGTCCTTATACCGCACACCATTTAAGCATAAATCTATGTAAATAATAAGAGCAGTGGCCATTTCAGAATTGACCCTTCCTTTACTTTGCACAGGGACGCGGGTGGAGCTGAGGTCTAAACCACTGAGCCTAGGGCTTGCTGATCAGAAGGTCGGCGGTTCAAATCCCCGCGAAGGGGTGAGCTCCCGTTGCTCGGTCCCAGCTCCTGCCAACCTAGCAGTTTAAAAGCACGTCAAAGTGCAAGTAGATAAATAGGTACTGCTGCGGCGGGAAGGTAAACGGCGTTTCCATGTGCTGCTCTGGTTCGCCAGAAGCGGTTTAGTCCTGCTGGCCACATGACCCAGAAGCTGTCTGCGGACAAACGCTGGCTCCCTCGGCCTGTAGAGCGAGATGAGCGCCGCAACCCCAGAGTCATCCACGACTGGACCTAACGGTCAGAGGTACCTTTACCTTTATGTCTCATTGAAAACCAAACTCTTTAAATGTGCACATAATCATCAGCTTCCAAAACATGCTAGGTCACAGATTGTTCACCTCTGGAGTAGACTCTATGCATAAAGTTTATGTAATGATAAATCTGCTAAGTTTTTAAGGTTCCACAACATGGGCGTAGCCAAGGGGGGCCGGGGGTAGCTGCCCCCCTAAATCAAGTAAATCAATAAAAACACTTAACTAACTGAGGTTCTTCTCCCCCCCCCAACATGAAGCCTGCTCCCCTAACATAAATCCTGTCAATGCCCATGTTCCACAAGACTCTCACTTGTTTGTTTGTTTTGTTTTTGCTGCAACGGAGTAACATAATTATCCCTCTTGAATATGAATGTAGTTTAGTTACTCCTTGAGTTGCTTTACTGGGGGAGGGCGTTCTATGCTCTATTCGCAGGCAGGGATTTCTTCCTCTCACCCTTTCAATGCATGCTTTTGGGTGAAGTGGGGATTCTTTTTTAATATGTACTAGGTGATTGTCAGTGTGTGACCAGCTGTGTATGTTAATTATTCTGGATTAATTAAATTGATTGTATAGTTTTTTTGCTTTTTTACGGATTGGCAAGCAAAATTATTTTGGCACAAGTAGTGTAGCAGGGTAGAAATTTCTTTCCTGATAAAGAAGAAGAAGAGTTTGGCCTTTCACTACCCTAAGTAGTCTCAAAGGGCTAACAATCTCCTTTCGCTTCCTCCCCCACAACAAACACTCTGTGAGGTGAGTGAGGCTGAGAGACTTCAGAGAAGTGTGACTGGTCCAAGGTCACCCAGAAGCTGCATGTGGAGGAGCGGGGAAGTGAACCCGGTTCACCAGATTACGAGTCCACCGCTCTTAACCACTACAGCAGGCATCCCCAACCTGCGGCCCTCCAGATGTTTTGGCCCTCAACTCCCATGATCCCTAGCTAACAGGACCAGTGGTTGGGGAAGATGGGAATTGTAGTCCAGAACATCTGGAGAGCCGAAGTTTGGGGATGCCTGCACTACACCATGCTGGATGAGCAAAACCTGCCTCTTTCTTTTTGAGAATTTTTCCACTTTCCCTAGCACTGGAATTGCATGGTAGGGACATGTTTCAGAAGCCTTGCTGTGTATCGCATACATATTCACGCCCACAATATTGAACTATTGCTTATTATTTCTCTTTGTGTTTCCTCTTCTCATCTCCGAGTTCCCTCTTTTTACCTTCTCTGTTGGAAAAGAAAGTGTATAAGCAGCACTCCCCTTCTCTCCTGATTTCTAGAGCGGGGCTTGGTATTCTAGTCCTGTGTGCCCCTTGGTTTGTGTGCTTCCTCTTTCCTTCCTGGCTCGTACAATTGAGCATCCTCTGTGGCAAGGCGACAGCTGGACCTTCCTTTTGCTTCCATCGGGATGTCCTGCCAAGTTGGAGTATTTGTGTAGTTCCCCTGGGGCTGTGGTGCCTGAGCTGAGGCGTTTTCCTAGAAGTGCTTGGACACCCTGGTGTTTGTGTCCCATCCCCGTGATCTCCTTTTTCGGTTCTCTTATTCAGAGTTGTTGTGGGATTGTTGTCCGCTGCGCTGTTTCTCTTTTCTTTGACGGACTGAGTCTGTGTCTGCCTGTCGGTTAATGATGAGTAGCTCTCTGGTGCAGGTATAGTTATGCCAGTGTATTGCTGTGACCCAGGCTGCTTGTTATAATTATTTCTCCCCCATCCCAACAGATCCCAGTTTTTGTCACTGCTTGGAGACAGAGAGTCAGGTCGTGTGTCCACAGCAGTGACTACTACAGGTAGGGTTGCCAGACTCAATAGAGGACAGGACTTCTGTGCCTTTAATTGCCCTGCTCTCTTTTTGAGTCTGGAAACCTCAAAGAGAAACCAGCAGACCCTTTGCTAGGAAATTAAACAAAGTGTCTGCTGGTTTCTCTTTAAGGTTTCCAGACTCAAAAGAGAGCAGGGCAATTAAAGGCACAGAGGTCCTGTCTTCTACTGAGTCTGGCAACCCTAACTACAGGGCAAATGACCACTGTGAGGAACGCAGAGAGAAGAAATGCTACGCTGCACCTGTAGCAGCAAAATTAGAAGCCTTCATCTGCCCCAACTGCAATAAAACATGTCTGTCCTGCATCGGTCTCTACAGCCACAGCAGGCGCTGTAACTCTCCAGTGGTTTGACTTTACCCCCCAAGGGGGCACTCCTCTATTGTCTCCCAAAAAGACTGCCAAACATATATTTTGTGCATGGCTCCCCCAATAGAGGTTATTATCTTTATATCTTAACCGTGGGTGCTGAATTGTTCGCTCCCATAACAGGTGTATCCCACTTTCCCCTTTTTCAAACTGTTGACTTAAGAGCACACGGCCTGCAGCGACTCTTGAGCAGCCAATTTACTGTTTTAAAGATTTATGCTTATATTGCTGTTTTCCGCCTTTGGTACAAGAATTTGCAGAGTACAAGACACGATGGGAAGCAGCACTGGATTAGTAAAAAAGAAACCAGCCTGCTGATAAGTTTCATTTATTTATTTTATACTGCCTAGAGATTAAAATACCGGCAGACACTTCCCCACTTGAGTGAGGGACAATGGGGCTTTTGGATGGAAACTTGTGGTGCCTTTGTAGTATTTGCCGCTTTTGCAAATGCACAAGGAGAGCATCGTGGAGACCACAGGCAAAGCATCTGCCAACACTGTGCCTGATTCCCAAAGAGAACCTTACCTTTCTCAGTCCCAAGGTGCTTCACATTTAGGCAGCACTCAGACCTGGGGGTTCTTGCATTAGTTTTACTAGTTATAATGCTAGCACCCCGTCCCGCTTTATAATATTCCTTTTTCACTGCGGTACCCTGTGCGGCTTGGGACCCTCGTACCTATGGGACCGCCTCTCCTGGTATGCCCCGCGGAGGACCTTAAGGTCCACAAACAACAATACTCTGGAGATCCCAAGCCATAAGGTGGCTAGATTGGCCTCTACTAGGGCCAGGGCCTTTTCAGTATTGGCCCCAACTTGGTGGAATGCTCTTTCACAGAAGACCAGGCCCTGCGGGATTTGTCATCTTTCCGCAGGGCCTGCAAGACAGAGTTGTTCCGCCTGGCCTTTGGGTTGGACTTAGTCTGACCCCTGTGTTTTCCTCCCTCATGGCTTGGATTTATGGACTACTTAAAATGAGGCTGCATTTTAAAATTTTAATGCTGTATTTTAATCACTTGCTTTTCATGTTTTATTGTAATTTTATTGGTGTGAGCCGCCCTGAGCCCGGTTTTGACTGGGGAGGGCAGGGTATAAATAAATAAATTATTATTATTATTATTATTATTATTATTATTATTACCTGTTGCACTATGGAACTGCGGCTTTTTACTGATATACTACCATGTCATGTGGAATTTTAAGGGGTGGGAAAGAACTGAATGCCATAATACCACCCCAAAGTTTATCGTGTGAATGGCATGATTTAAAAAAACAACCAACAGCCATGAAGGAATTATAATGCAAATCTCCTGCGGTTTTCTGAGATAAGAAAGTTGCAAATGGGTATTTTTCTGGAAACGAGTACTAAACATCTGCTAGATCTGCTATACTTCCAGGAGTGGCTTTTGCATCATAGGAAAGATATAAAACACAAAAATGATCAGGTAAGGGAATGTCGAGAAGATGGAATAAAGTGCCGTCTGAAGGCAGCCTTAGCATAGTTGCAGCTCCCTACCCTCTTCCGTCTACCAACTCAGCCTGCAAAATGTCTGGAACCTGCTTCTGTCCCTGCTCCCAAACTGTGATGGACATTGCCCTGTAAGGGTCAAACCATAAAGGAGCCTTAGGACTTTCCTATTGGTGCTTCTGGTGCTGCTGTCAAAGCCCTGGTCATGTGATGCCGTGCTAAACTGACCCAACCTGCTTTCCAGAATATTCCTAAACCAGGGGTAGGCAACTTAAGGCCCGTGGGCCAGATGCGGCCCAATCACCTTCTAAATCCGGCCCGCGGACGGTCGGGGAATCAGCGTGTTTTTACATGAGTAGAATGTGCCCTTTTATTTAAAATGCATCTCTGGGTTATTTGTGGGGCCTGCCTGGTGTTTTTACATGAGTAGAATGTGTGCTTTTATTTAATATGCATCTCTGGGTTATTTGTGGGGCATAGGAATTCATTCATTTTTTTCCCAAAATACAATCCGGCCCACCACATGGTCTGAGGGACAGTGGACTGGCCCACGGCTGAGAAAGGTTGCTGACCCCTGCTCCTAAGCACCCTTTCCAGACTAAAAGCACCAGACTTTTAGAAGACATCTGAAGGCAGCCCTGTTTAGGGAAGCTTTTAATGTTTAATAGATTATCGTATTTTAATATCCTGTTGGAAGCCGCCCAGAGTGGCTGGGGAAACCCAGCCAGATGGGCGGGGTATAAATATTATTAATATTAATAATAATAATAATAATAATAATAATAATTCCCCCTCAACAGAAACCGCACACTTACCGAATATATCCAGGCAATGGACACTGCGAAGTAGCAGGGATGATGGCTAGAACACCAGTGGAGGAAGGCTCTGTCTGAATATGACAGAACATAAGTTTACAGCTCTTGTCTGAGCCTGCTGAGTGGCATTAATGGCCCAAAGGAGGGATGCTTTTCTGTAACCCCTGTGTCCACTTAATGCTGTTCAACAAAGTGCTGTTTTGAATAGTTCGGGGATTCCTTTAGTCAGGTCACCAGGGTGAACTCAGAGAATTCGTAGGCCTGCTGTGATACATTTGCAAAGCACTTTGATAAAATCACTCATATCCATTTCAATTTGGAGTCCACAGTTAAAGCAGTTCAGTCGCCGAGTGTGTCTAGGGAACCGCAGCTGGCAACCTAAGTATTTAGAGGGGGGTCCGAAGGGGTTTAGTCTACTATCTCTTTATTTGCCACCTGTCTATCTTGGCTAAACATCTGTCAGGGGGCTGACTGGATAGATCTGTGAAGTGATAAATTAAGAGGTCCTGGCTGCTGGCCTGAAGAAGGTGGCCATGCAGCCACTTTTAATTTTTTTTTAAAAAAAGAAGAAGTATTCCCTCGACCCAGAGGATTGCTTCAACCATCACTTGGTTGCAGATATATTTCCTTCCTAAGCATGTTGCTTAAGGATCTGTTAGCTAGGAAACTCCAGTCATTTTTGGATGGCATCGATTTTTGGATCTATTTCCATTTGGCTTCAGTCCTGGATTTTGCCAGAAACTGCTTTGGTCACCCTGATGGATGACCTCTTCCTGGGGAAGGATAGGGCTTGGAACATGTCCTCAGGAGGGTGACAAAGGTAGACCAGTTCCTATGAGAAACGATTGAAAGATTTGGATATGTTGAAGGAAGTTATTAAGAGGCAACATGGTAGTCATCTTCAAATATTTGGAGGGCTGTCACATAGACGAAGGAGAATGTTTGCTTCCTGTTTCTCCCAAGGGAAAGACCTAATCCAACGAGTTTAAATTACAAGGAAAATGATTCAGGCTAAACATTAGGAAGAACTTCCTGCTTGTATGGGTCATTTGACAGATTGCCTTAGAAGGCAGTGGAGTCTCCATTACTGGTAGTTTTAAACAGAGGCTGGATGGGCACATATCTGGAACGCTGTATTAGTGGGTTTCCAGCATTGGTAGAGAATTAGATGGCATTTGATTCTGAATCCTGAACCAGTGTCTGTGGGTGGTAAAGGACTGGATGAAAGCCAATCAATCAATGCTCAATTCAGACAAGATGCAAGTGCTGTTAGCTGATGGGTCTGTCTGACCAACCTGTTCTGAACAAGGATATGCCCCCCCTCCCTTAAGGATCAGAGTAACAGTTTGGTTTTTACTTCGAATGCCTAAAAGAGGTGTCGGTGGTATGTCACGCTTTCCACTGCCAGGTTGGTGCACCAGAATTCCTCCTGGACAGAGAGAGGCTGAGAGCAGTTATCCAAATCTAAGTGATCCATGCCCAAATAATATGCAGTATTGACTACTGCAGTGTGTTGTGTGTTGGAGGGTTCCTTTGAAAACCTCTCTGAAGCTACAGTGGATGGGCAAAGCTGCAGCAATCCTACTAACTTAGGCAGAGCATGTCTCCCCAGTTTTAAAACAGCTGCACTTGGTTTCTGTGTGTTCCCCTGCACAATTCAGAGTGTTTTAATCAATGAAGCTTCAAACAGCTTGACACTGGGGGAATCTCAAGGATGTCCTGTTCCCATACAAAACTGATTGAGGTCATCAGGTGAGGCATTGCTGCAGGTACCCATTCAGACCCGGTGTATGGTGGTTGAGACTGGGCCTTCTCAGTAGTGACACCATTGCAAGGGAACTTGTACTCAGTTTCCTTATAATCAGAGTCCAGCAAGGGTTTTAGGTGTTAGGAAAATATGGCTTCATTTGCCCAGGCTTATAAATCCCCCCCTGCTGCTACATTGAGTTTTTTATTTGAGTTTTATATGCTCCTTCAAGGGTTTTTATGGTGAGTGCACTGTATTTTATTGCCATATGCTTTGACGGTCTGCTACTATTTTCCCATCTTCTTATTTTGTTTTTACACTTATTTATGTATTTTAAAATGTTGATGATGAGAAGCTGCCTTGAAAGATATTACATGATGTAAGGAGCATTGTTGTTGTTTAGTTGTTAGTCGTGTCCGACTCTTCGTGACCCCATGGACCAGAGCACGCCAGGCACTCCTGTCTTCCACTGCCTCCTACAGTTTGGTCAAACTCATGTTCGTAGCTTCGAGAACACTGTCCGACCATCTCATCCTCTGTCGTCCCCTTCTCCTAGTGCCCTCCATCTTTCCCAACATCAGGGTCTTTTCCAGGGAGTCTTCTCTTCTCATGAGGTGGCCAAAGTATTGGAGCCTCAGCTTCAGGATCTGTCCTTCCAGTGAGCACTCAGGGCTGATTTCCTTCAGAATGGAGAGGTTTGATCTTCTTGCAGTCCATGGGACTCTCAAGAGTCTCCTCCAGCACCATAATTCAAAAGCATAAATTCTTTGGCGATCAGCCTTAATTGTGGTCCAGCTCTCACTTCCATACATCACTACTGGGAAAACCATAGCTTTAACTATACGGACCTTTGTTGGCAAGGTGATGTCTCTGCTTTTTAAGATGCTGTCTAGGTTTGTCATCACTTTTCTCCCAAGAAGCAGGCATCTTTTAATTTCGTGACTGCTGTCACTTCTGCAGTGATCATGGAACCCAAGAAAGTAAAATCTCTCACTGCCTCCATTTCTTCCCCTTCTATTTGCCAGGAGGTGATGGGACCAGTGGCCATGATCTTAGGTTTTTTTTTTATGTTGAGCTTCATATAAACAAACAAACAAACATTCTGTATGGGGTGGGGTTGTGCTCTTCTGAAGCAGCAGGTGTGTAGTTTGTGGGTGCTGCTACAGAATGATAGAATTGTAGGGTTGGAAGGGACCCCAAGGGTCATGTAGTCCAACTTCCTGCAATTCAGGAACATAGGAGTTTTGACAATCAAGTATATGACTCACAATTGTTTTCACTGCCACTTTCACAGTTTATAGCAGGACTATCCAACTTCTAAGAGACTGCGATCTACAACCACTATTTTTTTTAAAAAAAAACTGGCAGTGATCTACCCATTGGATTGATCAGAGTGGTTGAGCTTTTGGGGTGAAAGCTTCATCAAACTTCTTAAGCTTTTTTTTTAGGGAACCCAAAGTTCTTGAGCTTTTTCTTTTTTATAGCAATGCTTCACAGCAGAAAGAACCGCCTTTTGCACTGATTTTCCTATTGGGGCTGACATTAAGACTGATCCCTTTTAAAGAGCAAGTCAGGTTACTTATTCCAATGTGCACATGTTGCATAATTCTAAGGCTCTGCTTAAAAACCTGAGTTGTATTTCCAGAAGCATTGGATGTGTCGTTGTCATTGGAGGCATAGCTGGCCTGTTTCTAACTAGGACTGGCTCACCAGCTAGAGCCACACCTGGGCCAAGATAGAACAGGATCAGTCGCTCATGCTCTGGTGACCCCACATTTGGATTATTGCAATGTACTCTACATGGGGCTACCCTTGAGAATGGTCTAGAAACTGCAGCTAGTGCAGAATGCAGCTTCCATAGTGTTAGCTTGGCCAACAAGATGGAAGAACGCAATGCCACTCCTTAAAACACTATACCTGGCTACTTGTAAACTACTGGACCCAATTCAAGGTTATTAATTCTGTGTCCAGGGCGGCTGTCTATCAGCTCCATCTGGTACGCAGGCTGAGACCCTACCTGCCCGCGGACTGTCTCGTCAGAGTGGTGCATGCTCTGGTTATCTCCCGCTTGGACTACTGCAATGCACTCTACGTGGGGCTACCTTTGAAGGTGACCCGGAAACTGCAACTCATCCAGAATGCGGCAGCTAGACTGGTGACTGGGAGTGGCCGCCGGGACCACATAACACCGGTCCTCAGAGATCTACACTGGCTCCCAGTACGTTTCCGAGCACAATTCAAAGTGTTGGTACTGACCTTTAAAGCCCTAAATGGCTTTGGTCCTGTATACCTGAAGGAGCGTCTCCACCCCCACCATTCAGCCCAGACACTGAAATCCAGCACCTAGGGCCTTCTGGCGGTTCCCTCATTGCGAGAAGTGAGGTTACAGGGAACCAGACAGAGGGCCTTCTCGGTAGTGGCACCCGCCCTGTGGAACGCCCTCCCAGCAGATGTCAAGGCAATAAGTAACTATTCTACTTTCAGAAGACAACTGAAGGCAGCCCTGTTTAGTGAAGTTTTTAATGTTTGATGCTGTACTGTTTTTAATATTCGGATGGAAGCTGCCCAGAGTGGCTGGGGAAACCCAGCCAGATGGGCGGGGTATAAATAATAAATTATTATTATTATTATTGATAATGGTCTGTAAAACTCTAAATGGCTTAGGGATCAAGTATCTGCAGGAGTGCCTCTTCCACTTGAACCTTAAGTGGCAGGTGGGGAGATCTGCTTGTAGTCCCTATAAGAGAACTTGTACAAGCAATTTCAGCTCTGGAATGATCTGTCCTTGTCACTGTTTAAATGTTGACTAAATATTTTTCACCCACATCTTTGCAGTCTGATAGGTTAGTTAGTATGTGTCATGAACAGCAGCGTGTGGACTTGTGTTTCGAATCACTGTAGCTTCTGTATATTTTAGTCCTATATTTGTTTTTACAGTATTCCTTGATTTGTTGTACAAGACCCTTGGCTCTGTTGTAGGAAATGCAATTAAGTAACAGCACATTTGTGTGATTTCTCAAATCTTGGAACAGCCATACTCCTTTAAAAAAGAAAAAAGAAAATCTTTGCATAATGTATTCTGCTTCTGGACTATGCAGGGCACTGAAGCCCATCCAGGACCACTGGCAATCTATTCAAGCACAGCCCCTCTAGCTTCCGAGATTTCACCAGGCGTACTTGCAAGCTGAGTTTTAAAAAACAGGAAGGCCGGGATTCTCAGAAAGGCCCATTCTGTGTCCAGTATTAGTATTATTGTATTAAATTTGTATACTGACCTACATCCATGGATCTCAGGGAGGTTCACAAGATAAAATCATAACAGAAAAACTAAAAACACACAATCAAAATAGAAACAATAGGAAACCAATAACCGCCCCCCTCTTCTTAAGAGGGCATTGGATTTTACTCAGCCAAAGGCCTGGTTAAAAAGGAACGTTTTTGCCTGGCGCCTAAAGGTGTATAGCGAAGAATCCCTGGGGAGAGCATTCCACAAACCTCCCTGGGGAGCCACCACAGAAAAGACCTGTTCTCGTTTTGCTACCCTACGGACCTCTTGTGGAGGAGGCACACAAAGAAGGGCCTCGGAGGATGATCTGAGGGTCCAAGTAGGTTCATATGGAGAGAAACGGTCCTTGAGGTATTGCACTCTACTTTGTGTTGCATCCTAGCATACAGAGAGAACCCTGGGAACTCCCACAAAAAGATTTTGTGGGAGAAGCTCTTAGGAAATGGTAGCCAGGGGGACATCTTCCTGCCCTCCTGTGGTCACAGACTTAATTTTCATGAAAGCCTTACAGTAGGACTGGCCTGTAACACTTCAGACTTCAAGCAGAGAATCACAAGATCCAATGTTTCTCCATTCAGAAACAACACACCCCTCCACAAAAAGGCTTATTGACAGGTTGAAATTGCTTGACTGAAGGGAAAGTATTATTCTTTATTTTTAAAAAATGCGGAAAATGCTTGTTGCTTTTTGTGTTGTTTTTGTACAGATGTGTATTCAGACATATGAACTTCAACCTGCAATCTGAAGTGCTAGACTGCAGGCATCCCCAAACTGCGGCCCTCCAGATTGTTTTGGCCTACAACTCCCATGATCCCTAGCTAACAGGACCAGTGGTCAGGGATGATGGGAATTGTAGTCCAAAACATCTGGAGGGCCGAAGTTTGGGGATGCCTGTGCTAGAGGTCACACAACTTTGGTGACAACAGTGCCTGATGCGTAGTATTTCTCCCCCCTTTTCTCTTCTTCCAAAAACTGTTATGCATCACCCTCCCCTCTCCTCAACAAGTTATCTTGAAATGTGTGATCTTCTAAGGCATTAGATTCCTCTCAAATATAGACCCATTGCAAAAACTCCACACATGGCACTCTCTTCAACCACAAACTCTGCGCTGCCTGGCAAGCCAACAGCCGGAGCCAGCAGAAGCTCAGCCACTTGAATGTAGGTTGTGTAATTGCTAGAATATAAATGGCAACAGCCTTGCGAACTCCCTTTTATGTTGGTAGAAGGGCAAAGAATTCCTGTGGGCAGCCGTGTGACCGGGTCCTGCATGAATGAGAAGCCAACACCTCCCTTTCCCCATTGTGCTGCCACACAGAAACTTGGGTAACCAAGAGGAGGTAAATTCTTCCAGTGCCTTGTGACTCAATCCCTAACTGGGGGGAGCAGCAGCATAAAGAGCTATTATTTGAGCACTGGTTTGCAATCAGCAGGCTGTGTGAATGTCAGAACGAAGATTTTCTCACTAGCAAACTGCCTCTCCTTACGATGGGAGTGTGTGTGTGTGAGAGAGAGAGAGTGTGCGTGCGCACACGCGCTGTTGTAAGGACCCTGGGGTTAGAGGGGAGGTGCATCTCTCACATAGCGACACATTGAAAACATACCCTGTGAAATCCCTGCCAGCAAAACGCCAGCCTCCTAGTATCAGATTTTGCCTTACCACAACATACTCCCTACAGGAGAAAAGAAAAGGGGTGTCAGAGTGGCTATCTGCAGAGCTCCGTCGAGGGTTTGGTCAAGGATTTGCTGGGAACTGAGATAGATAAACAATGGACCACGGAACAGAGTAGAAAAACTGATATTTTAAATATTGCGTCCACTATTGAAAAAGGCTGTGTTGGACCTTCAGCTTGAAATTTATGAAGGCAAGATATTCAGAGTCTGTAAGGACTAGTTCATGGGTAGGCAAACTAAGGCCTGGAGGCCAGATCCGGCACACGGACGGTCTGGGAATCAGTGTGTTTTTACATGAGTAGAATGTGACCTTTTATTTAAAATGCATCTCTGGGTTATTTGTGGGGCATAGGAATTCATTCACCCCCCCCCCAAAAAAAAATATAGTCCGTCCGTCCCCACAAGGTCTGAGGGACAGTGGACCGACCCCCTGCTGAAAAATTTGCTGACTCCTGGACTAGTTAATGACAGTAAGAATCGAGGGCAGGTATACAGGTTTCACAAGTAAATCCATATACTATTGTCAGTGTGGGTGACATTCTCCTCAAATCTGTTTTGGAGTCCAGCTGGGTTGCTGCATGAAAAAGAGCTTGATGGTGTTGGGTCAATCCCTTGTGAATTATTCTCAACGTAAAGTGGTTTGTCAGTGATTCACCATGTCCTGGTATTATTTTCATGCTGAACCCAGGAGGGGCCAGAAATGACCTAGCATGAAAACAGAATTGAGTTTGCTTCCTTCCCTTGTCCTACCCTAAACGGTCAGGGTTAAGGTCATGAACAAATTCCATGAGTGAGAAGGTTACTACACCTTCCCTTTACACGTTGAATAATAAGGCAATGCCACAAAGTTATATTCGTGTTTTAATCCTATAAGTGATTGCTTTTATTTTTGAGTAATTCTGAGCTACCCCCTTCAAGATGTAAGTGCTTATCGGCAAACTGCCAAATACATTAAACTTCTGTAGGAGTTAGGTGGGTGTTTTTTTTATTGTCCCCTGCCTCTTATCAGGGTGTTCATACTGAGTATTTCTTCTGAAATTCATCATGGTGAAAGCAAAGTTTGAGCTCATCCTCTCGTTTTTGACCTGCTCCTTTCTCGGGTACACTCCTTAACTCTGTACTAGGACATGAATGAGTGTGATTGCTCATGCAAGAGAGAGAGAGAAGAGAGAGACAGAAGAAGAAGAAGAAGAAGAAGAAGAAGAAGAAGAAGAAGAAGAAGAAGAAGAAGAAGAAGAAGAAGAAGAAGCTGCTACAACCTGAGTGTTGTAGCCACAGTTCATTCAGAAGCCTGGGGTAGTTCAAATGACCTTCCTTTTGCATTTACAAAGACAGGTGGTGGGGAGTAATTATTATTATTATTATTATTATTATTATTATTATTATTATTATTATTATTATTTATTCCCCACCCATCTGGCTGGGTTTCCCCAGCCACTCTGGGCGGCTTCCAACCGAATATTAAAAACAGTACAGCATCAAACATTAAAAACTTCCCTAAACAGCTGTCTTCTGAAACTAGAATAGTTACTTATTGCCTTGACATCTGCTGGGAGGGCGTTCCACAGGGCGGGTGCCACTACCGAGTGCCATTGGAGTGCCATTGCCAGCTGGCTACCTCCTTGCACCCTCATGACTCACCACGTAATAGGTCTCTTGAGCACAAGAGGAGATCCTGGGATAATCAGGGTCCTCCTCTCTTTCATCACGGAATCCTATGTGTGTCCAGCCCATTCACACTGATGCAGAATGTGTGGCCTGCAAGGGACATCGTCAGCACACAGGTGGCCTTCTCTCCTGTATTAATAAGCACGTGAGTTGGGCGGTGTGAATCCGTCTCCAGGTGGAAAGGAGATGCTGACACAATCTGTTCATTCTGCAAGTTTCTAGCTCTCCCTCAGTTTTGCCAGCCCTCCCACTCAAGGGGGTTTGGAACTTGCTCGGGGTTTAACTCATGTGCGCATTGAAACTTGTGTGGGATAGTTCCTACTCCACATTGTTCCTTTCGCATCATTCCCATTTTTAGCCTATTATTTCTCCCAATAATTCGTGAGGTTTGAGGCTCACGGCACGTGGGAGAAGCCATTTCAAATCCCCAAATGGCTAGGGACTAAGAATGGAAGAGAATGGGTGCATTTTAAGTGGTCTGACCTATTGCACATTTTGTGGTCCGATACACAGCTTGGAACATAGTTATCCTTCTCAGCTCAGAAACATGCGGGAAAAGGTAGATATGATGAATAAAATACATTTAGAAATACATACTGAAATAGGTATTTAGTGATTAAATATGTTTTGAACATTACATAATACATTTTTCTTTAAAATGAGTTCACATATTGATGCACAGATTGACAGAATGCATTTGCGAACAAGCATATGCAATATTGTATTGACATGGTCTTGAAATAGGTTGATCCATCCATGGATACTTGAGACCAGTGAACCTTGAGGTCTATTAACCATTAATTCCATATGAACCTGCCCAGATTTAAGACCCGGCCCTTCTTAGGATCCTCCTGCTTTCAGAGACAAGCCAAGTGGTGACCTGAGAGAGGGCCTTTTTGGTGGTGGCGCCCTCTCTCTGGAATGCCCTCTCCAGGGAGGCTCCCTTGAAACCAGCTGAATAGCTTTTCATTTTATTTTTTTCAGTTCCTTTTGATTGTCTGCTTAATTGGTCTTTTAAATCCCAGTACTGCTCAGGTTTTATAATAGTTTAATTCCTCTTCTGCTGTTCTGGTAATCCCTTTTGGTGTTTATGAGAGGGATAGAACTTGTTCAAAGGAAGGAAGGAATGAAAGGAATGGGCATTTAAAAATACCGTACTGTTTTCCACTTTATATGTGTTACTGCTGAATTTGAGGTGGGTATAGCTCTTCTCTAGCAAGGCAACCATTTTGTCTCTTGTGGTTTCATTCTGCTGACTCAATACCTACAACATAAGCTTTTATGCTATCTCTGTGTGTATGTTTTATTTATTTATTTATTTAAAAAACTGTTCCTCTGTGAGTATGAAGAGTCTGCGAAATAGCTTCATCAGCACCACAAGAAAAAGGTGAAAACCTGTTGTCAATCGCTAGACATTTAATCTAGTAGGATCCCAGCAAATTACTGTTATCAGTCAATTCTAATTTTTTTTATTGTGTGCAAACATCAGTGGGTGTGTTTTTATTACTAGTTGTGGTACATACAGAGATGATCCATTTATTTATAGGATTAGGGAGTTATAGGTGATTGTGAAATAAGCTTGCCCCTCTGTCAAATTCTGCTCTCAGTTGGAAGATTTCCCCATTTTTACAGGGTGAGATGCAGTTCATCTTGTCTAGTACATGACATTCTTCCCTTTCTTACTTAATACCACTTTTGTGTCATATCGCTCTAATTACCCGGCTTGTGTCAGCTTGGCAAATTTAGAAATTAAATTGCATTGATCTCTTGATATAGTGTGACTCCAAAATACTTTACACTGAGAGGTTAATAGTGAACTTTCGGAGGTCAAGAGCCCATGCTTTATCCAGCAAAGCACCTTGTCTACTCCGAAACTATTTCAAAGAGTCCTTCTGCCGTATGTCTCAATGAACAGAACTATTGTATTCAGTGAGATTCTTATCAGCGGGGTCCTCTGTTTCCTACCATGCACATTTGCTCTGAGTCACAAAATTAATTAATGGAGAAAAATTTATTTCAAAATGAAGCAGAGAAGCTGATTGAGTGCTCTTCTCTTCATTTATAAATGTCTCTACCCCTATGGCTACGAGTTACATTAGTTATTTTTCTTTTCTCTTCAATCTATGTACAATGTGGTGTAATGAGTTGAGATATCAAGGCGCTTGCAAAGAGCCATGTGCATTCCTTCAAACGCAGTTCATTTTAGTTTTATAGTTGTCTTTTTCCCCTTCATTAATAGCTTCGTCAAGACAGCATGCCAAGATAACAGAGTGGCCTGGTAGGTGCAACTCTTCTGGGCATGGAGGTGTGTGGTGGCGAAGAAAGGATGAACTCTTGGGGCATCTGCCTGTCAAACAGTTGTTTAAAAACAAAGGAACTAAGGACTGGATTAACATGAATGAATTTGTTGTTGTTTAGTCGTGTCCGACTCTTCGTGACCCCATGGACTCTGGTCTTCCTGTCTTCCACTGCCTCTCACAGTTTGGTCAGACTCATGTTGGTAGCTTCGAGAACACTGTCCGACCATCTCGTCCTCTGTCATCCCCTTCTCCTTGTGCCCTCCATCTTTCCCAACATCAGGGTCTTTTCCAGGGAGTCTTCTCTTCTCATGAGGTGGCCAAAGTATTGGAGCCTCAGCTTCAGGATTTGTCCTTCCAGTGAGCACTGAGGGCTGATTTCCTTCAAAATGGATAGGTTTGATCTTCTTGCAATCCATGGGACTCTCAAGAGTCTCCTCCAGCACCATAATTCAAAAGCATCAATTCTTTGTTGATCAGCCTTCTTTATGGTCCAGCTCTCACTTCAATACATCACTACAGTCATACCTCCGTTTACGACCACAATTGGTTCTGGGGAGCCGGGTGTTCCCAAATTTGTCACTGCAGAACTCAGATGTAAACCCTTCTGCGTCCGCGGTGGTTGGAAACCGAAGTGGTCACAAACGGAGGCAGTCACAAACCAAGGTTTGACTGTACTGGGGAAAACCATAGCTTTAACTATACGGTCCTTTGTCGGCAAGATGATGTCTCTGCTTTTTAAGGTGCTGTCTAGGTTTGTCATTGCTTTTCTCCCAAGAAGCAGGCGTCTTTTAATTTTGTGACTGCTGTCACTATTTGCAGTGATCATGGAACACAAGGAAGTAAAATCTCTCACTTCCTCCATTTCTTCCCCTTCTATTGGCCAGGAGGTGATGGGACCAGTGGCCATGATCTTAGTTTAACATGAATGATACTGGAACACTATTACTTAGGAAGCTGCCATATCCTGAATAAGATCACTGGCCCATCTATCTCAGAGCTCTCTCCAAGATTTCAGACTGTGGACAGTTCCTCCTGTAAATGCCAGGGGTTGAAGCTGAGGCCATCTGTATGAAATGTAGAAGCTCCACCAATGAGCTATTGCTCTTCCTTCCTCTTGGATGTCTAGCACTCTTCTCATAATTGCCTCTGCTCTTGGTAAAGAAAAATGTCTCCCCCGTTATTATTATTTTTAAAATGTGTTTTGCAAATAAAAGCTAGAATGTCATTTCAGACATAGTAGCGGTCTGTTTACTAGGGTGACACTTTGGGTTCTGTACTGCAGGGTCAAGTGTTCAAGTAAACTTGCTGGTTTCTTCCTGCCTGCCAGATAGCAGCAGAACTGCCAAATTTGTGTGCCTCCAGCTCCCGTTCTGGACAGGCAATCCCGATTCCAAGATGCATTGGTTGATGGAGCTGAAGGCAATTTCAACCTCCCCGCCTCCACTCTCTACTCTAGCCCTGAAACTGCACTCTTGAAGGTTGTCTAGGATGGCATGTGATGTCACATGGAGGGCTGGTGGTCAAGGTGAGGGAGTTTACAGAAATCCATGGCCCTCATGTCCAAGTGGAAGATCCTTTAGGTTCAAGCACATATATCTGTCTGTCATTGGATTAGGAATGCCCAATGGCCACAAGTGATTCATACTTAGCCATTGTATACGGTCCTCACTTGATACCTTTTGTGTTGACCACTGGTACAGCTTTTTGGCAGCTAGGGTATCAGATTTATCCATGTATTTTTGCGTGGACAGGCGGAGTCCCCCCCCCCCCAACCCCAGGCGACCCCTGAGTGGAATAATGACTCAAGACAACGTGCTATGGGATTAAAATTGGCCACAACTTTATTAAGTTTCAGGTGTAGGGAGGCCTTGGCTCAGGCATTGGGCAGTTATCCTTCCCTGTCCCCAGTTGGGGATCCGGGGGACATCAGTGTTATTCAGAATGTGTGGGGATTGGGCTGGCTCTGGAGAACATATGTTCAAGCAGAGAGCACGTTCCCCATTTCACCGCCATCACAGGGGAGAGCAATGACAACCTCTCCGTGTATGGCCTCCCCTCAAGACCCCTTTAACGGGGAACCCTGGGATCACCGCCGCAAGGGGGTGTGGGTCACCACTTCAACCCCCCCCCCCTTTAGGGAAGATAAACTAAAGGATTCTGCCCAAGGCCTGAAACCACCAAAGTTGTGACGTTTTGCTACAGGAAAGGCAAAACCTGCCAATGTAGGAAAATTCATTTCCAGCCGTTCAACAGTAACCATGACGTAGCAGCCCCCACGTACCTGTGGAGAAGAGGTTAACCTGCAAAAGAAGGCTTAACTGAGGGAGGGCAAGGTGGGAGAAGCTCTGGAGCCGACTGTCGCTTCGCAGGTAAGATTCACCTTCTGTTGTGTGGGCAGGGCGGTCCCTCCCCCTACCTGGCCGATCCCCTGGCAACGCCTCCCCAGGCAGGATTGGGCGATTGGCTGAGGTAGGCGGAGACCTCCAGGTATCCAGCCTGGGGAGGGCGACACCACCCTGTACTACCAGGAGCCGCTTTGGATCCAGGGGTCTGCGCGCGACCACACAAAAGACGCCCCCCATTTGATGTGGGGAGCGGTCATTTTCGATGTAGCTGCATCTTGTATTGTGGATCCCAGTCTAATGACCTCCAAGGTTGCTTCCAAAGTTATCACACAAGCGGAATTTGGATGGGGGAATGGGGAAGCCAGGAAGACACTGAATTGCTGTGATAGCTCCCTTACCTTTCATAGTACACCAGAACAGCAGCTTATACAGTAGGTCTTGCAATAAAGAACCTGCAGCTCCCATTCTCAATGTTCATACTTCATCATGGAGGCTTATTGCCCCAGTCCAATCTAGTCACACTTTGAAAAGGCATTTACTGTATGTACTACTGGTTGCACTAGAATGCATATTTCAATGCAGAAGCAATGTATTTCAATGCAGTTCCTGATCTTGCTATGTAAATGAGTCTTAGAAATAAATGTGATCCTTGGTTTCAATGTGAATTTTCTTCCAAGGTTTTCCAAATGCTTAACAGATATTTGTGCCGGATAACAGCTGGCATTTAAACTTGCATATCGGAAATGATTTTTGTATGTATTTGGTAGTTTATAGCTGACAATGTTTGATAGACAGCCTGCAGTGGTATTTGGGTTTTTGACAGCATTTGACAGCTGATATTTGGCGTTTGTTACTTGATACCTTCGCACAAACCAAAGAAGCGAGAGTTTGGAGTGGTCAGGTTTGTCTGTTTGCCAAAGTGACATATTCTGTCCCTTGCATATTATGAGCTGAGAGGCTGGAGTGGAAATAAAGGATGAAAGCAAGCAAATCAAGTATAGAGGGACCCAAAAAATAACAACACAAAAACACAAAACAAAAAGGCCCCCGAACCCTAACCTGGCGGTCTAAATGCATATAGTCCATTGTCCTTGGGATTAATGGAAAACTTGATCATCCAGTTATAAAGACTGTAACTGTAAACCCTGTGAATGATCCCACTGTTTCATGTGCAGTTAGTTACCTGCTTGTATGTTTTGTGCTGAGGGACCATGGGAGGATTATCTCTGTTCTATTTGTTTTATTAAACTAATTAAAGTATTTCAGACTTGGAAGTACTTTTCCAGTTATTATGAAAACACTCAAGGGATAAACAACGAAGAAACAGGAAAGGGTGCTGTATAGGTTTTGCAAATGCACAATTAATGCAGTGTTGTAAAATCCTCTGAAAATTAACAGCATCATCCAGCCAAAGTTAAGATTTTTTTTTTTAATTTCCATTGATTTCAGCGGGAGAGGGAAGCATGTACTTAACTTTGTGAAACTGGCCATGACTTAACAGGCTGATCTGCTTCACTGTGAATTTACAGCTAAATCTCTGGGTATTTGTGAGCAGGAGAGAAATAAGAGAGCTCTACCCTTTTACTGCTTCGTAATGCTACAGTGCCGTCATAATAACTATAAGAAAGGGAGCGAGATTTTGTTCTGGCTCATGCATAGCCAATAAAATTGCTAATTAAGGGACAGATTCTGCCCTCTGGTACTTGGGTGAAACTCTCATTAGTGTGAAATAATGGTGTTGTGTGTTTTAATTCAGGTCAGAATCTGAATCTGATGTGCCAATCTGTTAAGATGTATTCTCTGGGTTGAAAGGGGGGGGGGTATCAGTGGAACAAATTTTGTCGAAAGTGGCTAAAAACAAGACTGCAAAATAGTTATTAAAATGTCCATTTATTTGAAGGCTGTGTGTTCACCTTTCAGTTGGAAACCAATAGAATATTTGCAGTATTGAGACAGCTCCTCTCTTCCACTATAAACTAAGTGAGATTGATTGCTTAATGGCACCTGAAAATCCCAGTTCTGCCGCACTGGGGATGTCCCACGTAAGCCTCCCATGTGGAGGGAGACACAGCTCCTTGGTAGAGCACGTTCCTTGCACATAGATGGTCCCAGCCTTAATAATTTAATTATTCCAATTAAAAGGCGTCTGCCAGTCAGAGTAAGCAGTCTTGTATGAGAAGGATCCGTGATCTGACTTGGTAGAAGACATTCCATATGCTGACATATGTTGCGAGCGCAACAGGCACCCTACAATGTGATTGTGCCCCACACCAATTTTGAGGTCTTCCCGTCACCCGTCTGCTCTTGAGTGTTTCTGTGTGGAACCATTCGTAGCCAACATCTTCCTCATTGGTTCCTCTACAGAAAAGTTGTGCCAAGTGATCACTGACATATGCCAGCCTAAAAACCTGAATATCCACTTTGGAGATGGACTTGTTGCTAAGGATGCCCAAATTGCCATAGCTAGTTTACATATGGGCCCATCCTAAATAATAACCGCTCCACCCAAGACACCTGATGTGACACATTTGATGTTTTTCACTGCTCTTGGAACAGGTAACTTTAGTAAGCTTTCTGACAGTCTCGTGGCTCAATAATAATAATAATAATAATTTATTATTTATACCCCGCCCATCTGGCTGGGTTTCCCCAGCCACTCTGGGCAGCTTCCAACAGAAAAATAAAATAATTGATTAAACATTAAAAGCCTCCCTAAACAGGGCTGCCTTCAGATGTCCTCTAAAAGTCTGGTAGTTATTTTTCTTTTTGGCATCTGGTGGGAGGGCGTTCCACAGGGCGGGTGCCACCACCGAGAAGGCCCTCTGCCTGGGTCACTGTAACTTGGCTTCTCGCAGCGAGGGAACCGCCAGAAGGCCCTTGGCACTGGACCTCAGTGTCCAGGCAGAGCGATGGAGGTGGAGAAGCTCCTTCAGGTATACTGGACTGAGGCCGTTTAGGGCTTTAAAGGTCAGCACCAACACTTTGAATTGTGCTCGGAAACGTACTGGGAGCCAATGCAGGTCTTTCAAGACCGGTGTTATGTGGTTTCGGCGGCTGCTCCCAGTCACCAGTCTAGCTGCCGCATTCTGGATTAGTTGTAGTTTCCGGGTCACCTTCAAAGGTAGCCCCACATAGAGTGCATTGCAGTAGTCTAAGCGATAGATAACTAGAGCATGCAGCACTCTGGCGAGACAGTCCGCGGGCAGGTAGGGACTCAGCCTGCGTACCAGATGGAGCTGATAAACAGCTGCCCTGGATACAGAATTAACCTATGCCTCCATGGACAGCTGTAAGTCCAAAATGACTCCCAGGCTGCGCACCTGGTCCTTCAGGGGCACAGTTACCCCATTCAGGACCAGGGAGTCCCCCACACCTGCCCGCCTCCTGTCCCCCACGAACCGTACTTCTGTCTTGTCAGGATTCACCCTCAATCTGTTAGCCGCCATCCATCCTCCAATCGCCTCCAGACACTCACACAACAAATGTGGACTCCTGTGCTTCCACCACAGTTGCCTTTGAATGCCTGAGTACACCTTGCAATTCGCCAGGCTAAACACATCATTACAGCTATGTCTGGTAGCCTACCCAGGAGACACTTATTCATTCATTCATTCTACCCTGGGGTAACTCAAATCTGTGCCAAGAGAAGCTAAATTCTCCTTTGCAACCTATATAAAATACACGTTTGCATATTGTACCTTAATTAGCGTAGATTGCACTTCTGTTACTCAGGAGGAGGGACAGGAAGTTCCGCACAGTTCCTGATGCTCTCTGCCCCTGACCACTGCATGATCCCCCTTCTGGTTTAAATGATTTCAGTGGGCACTTCTCTTGTAATTGTTTAAATGCTGTATTATCTTCATAGTTTACAAAATGAAAACCAAGATTGTCAGGATGCCAAATTCTCCAGCTTTGGCCCAATATGCACAGCTTCAGTTCTTTTTCATTCTGGTGGCAGCCCTCTAGTATTCTTCCTTAGCCAAATCACGTGTGAAAGCACTACCACCAACACACACACACACATGCACGCACCTTCCCTAGAAGAGATTTCTTAGGTAACCCCTGACAGTTAAGTCCATTCGCGAATGACTCTGGGGTTATGGCGCTCATCTCGCTTTACAGGCCGAGGGAGCCAGCGTTTGTCCGCTTCTGCAGACAGTTTTTCCAAGTCATGTGGCCAGCATGACTAAGCCGCTTCTGGCAAAGCCAGAGCAGCGCACGGAAACTTATTTATCTACTTGCACTTTGACATGCTTTCGAACTGCTAGGTTGGCAGGAGCAGGGACTGAACAATGGGAGCTCACCCCACCACGGGGCCTCGAACCGCCGACCTTCCGATCGGCAAGTCCAAGCAGCGCAGTGGTTTAAACCACAGCACCACCCACGTCCCAGAATAGATTTCTTATTAGGCATTAAATATTAGCTTCTTTTTATGTTAGTGCTTTCAGGTTTAGATGCAAGCGGTATCTAGCCTTTGTCATCCCACAAACCCTTCCTTTTTCATTCAGTGTGTTTTGTGTTAAGTGCACAATAGGGACATGAAGAACTCAAGGTAAGAAACATGGTGTATTTATTATTATTATTATTATTATTATTATTATTATTATTATTATTTACAAAGGACGGTGGCTCTCAAGTATAGCAGCAGACAGGTTGGAAGTGAGTTTTCCCCCTTCTTCCATGTTCTGACCTCCTTTCTCGCCACCTACTGTGAATTAAATCTGTGAGTGAGAACCAGTTTGGGCATGTGAAGCAGCGCTCGCATCCATTGCTGCCCAATAATAAGATTTATGTTTCCAAGGAACTGCGGCAAAGAAAAACGGGGGTAAGAGGGAGGGGTTAAGAGCCAGTCGCTGTCACTGCGTAGAAGTATGTATGTTTGGATAGGGAGCTGGGGCGAAGCTTGGATTAGATCATCTCGTATCCTGTTTGCCGTGTGCTCCCCTTTCTGAAAGTTCAGAATGAAACAGCTGTGAGTGTGTGTGTGTGGGGGGGGGTTAGCACATCTCATGCCATTATAGCTTTCAAAAGTCAAATGGGATAAAATCAGTTGTGACCTGCTCAAGACATGTGATTGCGCGAATGGCATGACTGTTGTTTGTTGTTCCCTTGGGAATGATTAGTAACGGCAAACTAACTCGTGAAAGGGATACACTGAAGGCAGAAAAAGAAAGATCTCCCCCACCACCACCCGCCTTCTTCATAGCTTCAAACATGCATAACTTTTCATCCACACTGAGCCCAGCTCTGCCAAACAGTGTAATCCACGCCCCCCGCAACCTTTAGGTTATAAATAACTTTGGAAGGAGGCACAGGCATACCCACAGTTGTAGCAAGGATGTCATGAAAAGGATTGTTTGTGCAACAAAGCATCTTCAAGGGACGAAGAGGCATAGACTGAAACCCCAAAGGAAACATTTAATAATTGAAACATTTCTTTTTCCTCTCCCTTCACACCTTGGACAGGGAGCCTACCTATCCCTGCTTGCTGCTATCTAACACCCAGGGGATCTAAATCTCTTGGGAAAGTCCATAGAACCGTATGTGCATTTTCTCCACCTCTCTCCCCAATTAGAACCCACGAGTTCATAGGAAAGAATCGAGCCTTAAAGACTATATATAAAACAGCATTTGCTCTCCTGGGCTGGCACCCACTTTGTCAGATGGAAGCCCATGAAACACATGCTTCAACTTAAGCTTGGAAAGTGTGTGATCCGATGATAGGCACCTTCTTTTATGCAATAGCTAACAGATCAGTCCCCAAGCCTTCCTCCGTGCAAATGCCAGAGAAAGCTGCCTTTCATATTAAGGAGAGGAATGTCCTCTGTAACAAGCTCCTGTTTTTAAAATAACCAATATTTGTATGTATCTCAAATTGCCCAGAAGATATTTTTGTCTGCTTATTTGCATGATATGGAAACAATTTTCGGCAGCGAGTGTTTTAAGCTATTTTGGTGTTGCTTTTTCTTTTGGAGCGATCAGAAGGGTATACATTTAGGAACGTGTTTCTCTCTCTTCCCTTTTGAAGTCAGCAAAGTGTCTAATTTGCAGCAGAAGAGAGGGAAAGTTGGAAATAGTACATAGACGTACGTTTGAACTTGGGAAAAACTTTAAGGAGTTTTGAGAACCCATGTTTGAAAACAGTTGCTTGCAAATTCTCTCCCCCCCCCAGTTTTTCTTCTTCTTTTGGAGGAACTTGAATAGCTCTGAGCTGAGCATTCATTTCCCCATGTACAATCTAGAATGCTGCCCATTCCACTTCCTGCCAAGTTGGGTGGTGTGAAAGGGGAAAGGAAAGCAGGCTGCAGCCAGGTAAGGCAGAGGCAAAGCTGAAGGAAGCCTGTCACTGGGAGCAGCAAGAGTAAATGCGGAAGCAGCCTCCCCTGTTCTTCAAAACAGTCAGCAGGCTTGATAGAGAGGCCTTTATATGGGGTCGGGCAATTGCATATACCTATTGTGATCCGCTCTACTAAGAGGCATTGATTCTGGTCTGGTCAGGTCTTGCTGATCAGAAGGTCGGCGGTTCGAATCCCTGTGACGGGGTGAGCTCCCGTTGCTTGGTCCCAGCTCCTGCCAACCTAGCAGTTTGAAAGCACATCAAAATGCAAGTAGATAAATAGCGGGAAGGTAAACGACGTTTCCATGTGCTGCTCTGGTTTGCCAGAAGCGGCTTTGTCATGCTGGCCACATGACCTGGAAGCTGTACGCCGGCTCCCTCGGCCAATAATGCGAGATGAGCGCGCAACCCCAGAGTCGGTCACGACTGGACCTAATGGTCAGGGGTCCCTTTACCCTTTACCTTTATTGTGATCCGCTCTACTAAGAGGCATTGATTCTGGTCTGGTCAGGTCCCCTCCAGCCTTTGGCCAGAAATAGATTGATGGTTCAGAAGCTGATTCGCCACCTTAGGTAAAACCAGAGTCAGGATCCGGCGCCGTCTCGTGTCCACAAATGTAGAATCCAGGAGAAATTTCCACATGGGAAGAGAATAACACATTGAATGTATTTCTGCTTGCGGCATCACTTTTCAGGAGACACAGATAGCAATATTAGCATGTAAATAGTGCACACAGCAAGTTGTTTCGGATACACTGATCTCCATAATCCTTATGAAACCACACACAAACACCTTCCCTGTGATAGATCATCTCATTTGTCCTCATATTCTTTATGTGCTCCCTAATTCTTCAAGCAGCGTAATTTTCCAGGGGTGCAGTGCTCACCTGGGTTTGGTTCCCACCGGGAGGTCACGGGAGGTTTGCGTAATGTGTGCAACTATTTACAAATGTAGTGCAAATATTGAAAATAAATAAGTGAAAAAGTAAATACTGGTTGAACACAGTTGAAAAATATCTATTTGAACACTCAAAGAGACAATAAGAACCCACAGCTCCCACGCCAGATTTTGAGGGAGGCTGCCAGGCGCTCAAAAATGCTGTTAGCTTTTTCAGCGCCCCCCCCCCCCCAAACTCAGCTCCCTGACTCTGTCTGGCTCAAAGGTGCAGTCTGCACACACACAGCTTCACCTATTGGCTCCCATGGCAACCTGTCACCCATTGAAAATAACATAAGAGATGTGATGGGCTTGACTTTAGCTGTCCTCATCTAGTCCTTACCCCAATATCTTTATTCAGTGTTGTATATCGGGGACAAAGAGCATGTCTCCATTTGCATGTCCCACCCCCCAAGATCCCAGGCATACAAGCTACCCTTTAGATCTTGGTTTCAGTAGTGAGAAAGCCTATAGAAAGTTCTGAGCATGTTTGGTTGACTTTTAGGTTGGGCAAATTTGTCAGCTTTGGTTTCTCTCCGTTTCTCGTTTTCCAAATTTTCAGGGTGGCTCCCCACCTTTCCACATGAGCCTGCAAAATGTTGGGGTTTTTTTCATGAAAATTGACCCCTCCCCCTCCCCACCCCTCCCCCCACCTACCTCTCTCCCCCTTTCCTCCCCAATGTCTCAACAAAGGAAACGGATTTGTAAAAATGTTATGAGAGACATTGCACATATCTTTGTAAACCAAGAAAACCTTTAATAATAAAAAAATCCACCAGCATTTTAGTGATACATTTTTGCATTCTATTTTAACGAACACACACACTTTTTTGCAATGAAATTTGCCTTAATACAATGCATTTTTTGGTATGTTATTCTCATGAATATATGTATTTTTGTGCATGGTTCACTCTACCAGAAAACTGAAAAGTTAGGAGAACTGTGAATGGCAAAGGATGGCTGAGTTTTGGTTCATGTGTTTCAAAGAAGCAAGGAGGATAGGAAAAAAAGTCATTCGTGTTTCCTTGCGAATGTTTCTTATGCTCTTCCACAAGCCATAGTGTTTGAAGACATTCTCAGTGTAATACTTACTAGGTTGTAAGGCCCACTGAACACAGTATGACTTGCTTCTAAGAAAACATACATACGATTGTGCTGGCTGAAGAGGGATTCAAATTTGAATCTTAAGCATTCATATTCTAATATATATCCATTACACTAGCCTGGAGTTTTGAGGGAACTAGACATTCATGTCGAGAGACAAATCCTGCCAACTTCCCTGTGTTGTGTACTAGATGCACTTTATTTTCCTTTGTGTGAACATTCACCCTGTAACCCCCAACATGCTGTGTGGGATTTTGGATCGGGTTCAAGGAAACACTGTTCATCGATGGCACTGATCAGACCTGTTGGGCTTCATAGGAACCTTGCTTGAACTTTGTCTCCTGGAACATATTCAACATTCTTCAGCTTCACATTGCGGCAGCAGGTCAGTTGGCTTTCAAGGAAGCATGCCTGCCATTTCAGATCATATCTCTGAGGTATCTCTCTTATAAATATCGAATGAACCATAGGGTACCTGGGGGAAATAATTTGAAAATGACCATGGAGGGTTCATAGGCCCCAGCCCCTAAAAAGAGCAAAGGGTGTTGACTAATTGACAACTGGCAAGTTGACTGTAAGGGGGACTCCCTACAGGGAACCAGCCCCCATCATTCTAACGTCCACCTCATCAAGTACAGAGAGCACCAGTGGTTCTGAAGCAGCCAGAGGGGGGAGGAAGAGACTCGGAGGGGGAGAGAAATCAGAGTGAGGAACAATAGGAAAGCTCGGAGGCGGAGGGATGCAGGCAGACTCTTGGGGATACTGCAGAGCCGGGGAACCGACTGCTGAGGGAGGAAACTGAAAGGGCATCGCTCCTTCCGGCACCAGAAATGAGGAGAGCACCGCAACGAAGCTCAGGGGGTGGTGTTTTGAGGTGCCCAGACTACTTTGCTGGTGTAGGAACAGACGTACGCCATTGCCAGATTCTGATTAGGGATGAGAGGTCATGTTTTAAGCTGTCTCTACACTGTAAATATAAGGGACCCAGGTGGTGCTGTGGGTTAAACCACTGAGCCTAGGGCTTGCTGATCAGAAGGTCGGCGGTTCGAATCCCTGTGACGGGGTAAGCTCCCATTGCTTGGTCCCAGCTCCTGCCAACCTAGCAGTTCGAAAGCACGTCAAAATGCAAGCAGATAAATGGGAACCGCTACAGCGGGAAGGTAAATGCCGTTTCCATGTGCTGCTCTGGTTTGCCAGAAGCAGCTTTGTCATGCTGGCCACATGACCTGGAAGCTATACGCCGGCTCCCTCGGCCAATAATGCGAGATGAGCGCGCAACCCCAGAGTTGGTCATGACTGGACCTAATGGTCAGGGGTCCCTTTACCTTTTACACTGTAAATAGATAGCACAATAAACTTCTTTGAAGACAAACTGGACACAGGCGGAGTTACTCTAGAGTAGCCACGATGACCCTCTGACATTGACAAATGCCTTTTTTCCCCAACTTTCTTCACATCACATGCAGAAACCACCAGCTCCCAGCTCCACACACCAGGGGGCGGGATTCCTTGCATGCTCAAGCCCTCCATATTGTAATGTATGATTGATATTAATTAGGTTTTTGCAAAGTACCATGCTCCTCAACTTGAGCTGAACCAGAAATAAATAGGTAGCCATATATTAAAGCTTTATTAGTTGAAGAGAAGGAGACGGTGAAGGCACCTATATGAAACTCAAGGTATGTTGGCTTCTGCTTGTATTAATGTTGGCAGCGCCTTGAGATTAATTTGGTGACCACCATGGGTAAAGAATAAGAAACAGCACACCGTAATATAACTATGTTTACTGATTCATTTCTGGGATTAAAACTTATTGCCGCATTATATATGCAAGAGCAGACTCCCCTCCCCTGCCCATTCCTTTGGGAGATGAAGGGAGGCACATTTTGGTAATTAAAGTGAATGTTGCCCTCTAAAGAGTCAGACATAGAAAACTTGTCGTTCAGGCTCTCATTACACGAGATTGGGGAGCAAATCTTTGGGATATCAGCATTCTGTACCCTCTTGTTTCTGTTTTGTGATGTGATAACATCTATTTAATATGCCATTCAACAGCGCAGGTCAAATGTCATTTTCTAACATCATGTTACTTCCTGTCTCATCAGTATGTACAAGACAGGACGAGCCTTGCATCTTAAAACATTAGAAAGCAAGGGTCATAATGAAATAACACAACAGAAATATCGCATGGATCCTAAAAGCAATTATATTAAAGGGCTTTCCATTTTGACACATTTAGATTAAGAAGTCTTTCCTGTTTCATGCGCCTGCTGTCAAGAACGTTGTTAAAACAAGGAAACTACCTCCAAAGAGAATAACTTTTATACACCAAAATGCAAAAGGGATAAGCACTAAATATATGGGCAGATATATTATGCTGTAACGTCGATTTGTGGTGTTCTTAATACAAAGCACAGTAGGGCTTAATTAAAAAGTGATTGTACCGATCTATCACAAACCTGCATTAAGGATATAGATGCCAAGAAAATTAAGTTGAATAGGTGGTAGTAATGAAATTGATTTTTTATTGAATAGTTTTTATTTCTCCAGCTTTGTTTTCTAATCCGGCCTCTTCATCAGTTAAGTGTGAGACATTCTTCAGCCAGATTCTTTTTAACTTCAGCATGCAGCTGGTTTTTGATACCAGAATTTGCATTTCCATTAATCCTTTGTATTTTTATTTTATTTTTTAATGTTTGAAACTGCTGATAAAGACTTGAAGACTTAATCATGGCAGTAAATGAAGAAGAACAAACCCTTTCAGCCTTTTTCATTCCCTTCTGCTTCCTTCAGCCGAATGCTCAGGTTGCTACCAGAGCAAAGCTGTTTTGCTGGATTTTTTTTATTTCATGTAAGCAAAAGTCTGAGACACGCTAAGAAGGCTCCAGGCAGTCCCATAACTGTACTTTATTCCTTCATAGACAAATCCCCAGCAAACAGCCACGTGTTTTCTGAACCCAATATGTTTAATGTTCCACTGATATAACACTGCACAGGAGACAAAATGGACACAACTCACTAACTACTTCTTGTGTGTAAAGGTAAAGGGGCCCCTGGCCATTAGGTCCAGTCGTGACCGACTCGGGTTGCGCG